>NC_140991.1:145418952-145837631 GCF_052327205.1 Somniosus microcephalus | reverse complement strand
AATGCATTTCTGTTTCAACCTCGCCAGCCAGACATTGATCGCATATTCTATTCTCTCTAGGCTGCCAGGATTTCTTGTATCTGCCTTTTTCAATTTCCAGTTGGTGGTCGCTTAGTCTGTACCTGGTGAGGGTCTGTCTCTGTTTGTGTCTCTGATGGTCGTGAGGTAGTCTGCCAGTTTATATTCTCTTTTTAGGGCCCGGTAACATTCTAATCTGCTTTGGCTTTCGGTTATTTTGTTCCAATGTTCCAGGTAGGTTTTCTTTGCATTTTTTAATGATTTGGTTCACTCGGATTGGTGTTTGGACGGCTGTGTTGGTCTGGGGCTGGTCAGGGTCCGGCTGAGTACTTAGTTTCAGTAGCAGCTGACTCAGGGGACTCTTTTCTGGGTTTAGCTCTTGGGTCTGAAAGGCTTTGAAATGAAGGGTGTCTGGGGAGCTAGATTTGAGGTGATTTAGGAAGTTTAGTGCTCGTTTTTGGATGTTTATTATCAGTGGGTATCTGCCTAGTTCGGCTCTGCATGCATTTGTTGGCGTTTTTCTTTGGGTGCGAAGGATGCTTTGGCAGAATTCTGCATGTAGGGCTTCTATTGTGTGTTTTTTCCCATTTAGTGTAGCTTTGGTGATTTAGCGGGCCCCATACTTCACTACCGTACAGTGCAATGGGCAGGATTATGCTGTCAAAAATTTTGAGCCAGATTTTGATTGGGATTTGGATGTTGTAGAATTTTCTTTTTATTGCATATAGGGCTCTTCGGGCTTTTTCTTTTAGTGCATTCACTGCTATGCTGAAGCTCCCTGATGCTGTAATAGTTAGACCAAGGTAGGTGTAGCTCATAGTGTGTCCTATAGTGGTATCACTGAGGGTAAACTGGTATTTGTTTTCCTGACATCTGGGTCTTTTCTGAAAAATCATGATGTTGGTTTTCTTTAGATTTACTGTTAGAGCCCAATTTTGGCAGTATTTGTCGAGTAGGTCTAGTTGTTGCTGTAATCCCTGTTCTGTGGGAGACAGCAGAACCTCTCTCTCTCTCCCCCACCCTCTCTCTCTCTCCCCCCCCTCTCTCTCTCTCTCTCTCTCCCCCCCCTCTCTCTCTCTCTCTCCCTCTCTCTCTCTCTCTCTCTCTCTCCCCCCCTCTCTCTCTCTCTCTCTCTCTCTCCCCCCCTCTCTCTCCCTCCTCTCTCTCCCTCCCTCCTCTCCCTCTCCTCCTCTCTCTCTCTCTCTCTCTCTCTCTCTCCTCTCTCTCTCTCTCTCTCTCTCTCCCCCCCCTCTCCCCCCCCTCTCTCTCTCTCTCTCTCCCCCCTCTCTCTCCCCCCCCTCTCTCTCTCTCTCCCCCCCCTCTCTCTCTCTCCCCCCCTCTCTCTCTCTCTCTCCCCCCCTCTCTCTCCCCCCCTCTCTCTCTCCCTCTCTCCTCTCCCCCTCTCTCTCTGCCCCCTCTCTCCCCTCGCTCTGCCCCACTCCTCCTCCCCCCTCCCCTCCCTCCCTCCCTCCCCCTCCCTCCCTCCCTCCACCTCTCTCGCTCCCTCCCCCCTCCCCCCCCTCTCCCTCCCTCCCCCTCTCTCTCTCCCTCCCTCCCCCTCCCTCTCTCCCTCCCTCCCCCCCTCTCTCTCCCTCCCCCCCTCTCTCTCTCCCTCCCCCCCCTCTCTCTCTCCCTCCCCCCCTCCCTCCCAATTCACAATTCACAATTCAAATCGCTTTATTGGCATGATAAGTTTCATCTTATGTTGCCAAAGCATCAAAATACATTTATGGTTTAGCACATAAACGCAGTTCTATTCATACAGTGTATAAACAGGTATATCCCTGAGTGTATAAATATACATTCGCATTGTTTATATATATTCTTTTCTTAGTTTACTGGTTGTCCCTCTGTTCATGGCAAGCTGTAACATAGTGTGCCGCCAGTGTTACACAGCTTCTCTCCTCTCCCAGTAGGAATGGGAGTTTTTGGTTGTCATTCAGATTTCTGAAATCAAGGCATATTTGTGAGAATTTTTGGTAGAAATTCTCCCTGATGCCCTGATATTTTCCGCAGGCTGTGAGGAAGTGCATCTCTGTCTCCACTACTCCCTGACTGCAGTGAGAGCATATCCTGTCTTCTCTTGGCAGCCTGGTCTGCCTGTGTCTGCCTTTTTCAATCGCTAGGCTATGTTCGCTAAGTCTGTACCTTGTCAAGGTTCTTCTCAGTTTGTTATCCTTTACCATGGTCAGGTGATCAGCTATGTTGTATTGTCCTGTTTAGGGCCAAGTAGCAATGAGTTTGCTTCGGGTTTTTGTTGTTTCTGCCCAATATGTCAGATATTTTTCCTTTTGCTTAGCGACGATTGTGTTGGGTCGAATTCTTTGTGTTACCCTGTCACTGTCCTGGGGCTGGTTATTGTTAGTAGTTACTTCACTGAGTCCCAGGACTAGTTGACTGAGGGTATTCTTCGTTATGGTCAGCTCTTGGCATTTCAGGGCGTCGTAGTGATAGCATTGGGGATTGCTCATTTGTAGGTGATTCCAAAATTTGGTGGCTCTTTTTTGGATAGTGATTATTAATGGATATTGGCCTAGTTCCGCCCTGCATGCATTGTTTACTGTTTTCCTTTGAGTCCGGAGGATACTTTTACAGAATTCTGCATGTAGGATCTCAATTGGGTGTTTGTCCCATTTGCAAATTCTTGTTGAGTTAGTGGTCCCCATACCTCACTGCCATAGAGTGCAATTGGTACAATTACTGATTTGAAAATTTTGAGCCAAATGCTAATTGGGATTTCTACTTGGATTGATTTTTTGATGGCATAGAAAGCCCTTCTTGCTTTCTCTTTCAGTTCATTCACAGCCAGTTTGAAGTTTCCCGTAGAACTGATTTTTAAGCCAAGTATGTGTAGTTAGTGGTTTGTTCAATTTTGGTGGTTCCTACTGTGAAATTTATTTTGGGTCCCTGATGTTTGGATCTTTGCTGGAACACAAGGACTTTGGTTTTTTGGGGATTTATTGTCAGGGCCCAAGTCTGGCAGTAAGACTCCAGCAGGTCCAGGTTCTGCTGTAGCCCCTCTTTAGTTGGTGACAGCAGAACCAGGTCGTCTGCATAGAGGAGGAATTTAACCTTGGATTCATATAGGGTGAGGCCGGATGCTGTAGATTGTTCAAGTAGTTTTGCCAATCCATTTATGTAAATATTAAAGAGTGTCGGTGAGATTGGCGAGCCCTGCGTCACCCCCCGCCCCCGTGGGAAGTATTTTGTTTGTTTGTCTCCATTTTAACTGCACATTTGTTGTTTGCATACATTGATTTAATTACATCATATGTTTTCCCTCCTACCCCGCTTTCGATAAGTTTCAGAAATAAACCGTCATGCCAGATGGAGTCGAAAGCCTTCTGGAAATCTACAAAGCATGCGTAGATTTGCTTTTGTTATGGTGAACGTGTTTGTCAATTAGGGTCTGTAGGGTGAAGATATGATCGGATGTTCTATAGTTTGGCAGGAATCCAATTTGGCTTTTACTCAAGACATTGTGCTCCTCAAGGAAGTTTATAAGTCTTTTGTTTATGATGCTACAGAAAACTTTCCCCAGGTTACTGTTTACACAGATGCCTCGATAGGTTGTTTGGGTCGATTTTGTCCCCACTTTTGTATATGGGCGTTATGAGTCCTTTGTTCCAGATATCAGGGAAATAACGACACTCAGAACCAAGTTGAAGAGTTTTAGGATAGCCAGTTTCATTTTGTTGTCTGTGTATTTAATCATCTCGTTTAGTATGCCGTCTGTCCCGCAGGCTTTTCCTGGTCGCAGGTCCTTGAGTTTTTCAAGAAGTTCTTTTTCTGTTATTATGGCGTCTAGCGGGTTTTGTTATCTTTTATGGCCATTTCTAGCTTTTCCAGTTTTTTGCTATTTGGTGTTGCTCTGGTCTTAGTGTGTTTTTCTGGTATAATTTTTCAAAGTGGTTTACCCATGTGTCCCCATTTTGAATGGCCAAATCGTCGTGTTGTTTTTTGTGTAGTGTTTTCAAGTTTTCCCAGAAACAATTGGAATCAATGGATTCCTCCATGGAGCTGAGTGTATTCTTAATATATTGCTCTTTTTTGGTTCTGATTGTGTTTCTGTATTGTGTTAGTGTCTGACAATAAGTAAGGCGTAGTTCCTCGTTTTCTGGATGTCTGTGGTTTTGGTTTGATATTTTTCTAAGTTTTTTCCTCATGTTATGGCAATCTCGGTCAAACCATTTTTCATAGTTTTTTGTTTGGGTTTGTTCTTGCGAGCTTTCAAGTTTGCATTTGTTGCCAAATTATCAAAATATTGTTTAGTTTACTAACTGCCCGGTTTACGCCTTCTTTATTGTGAGTGTATATGTTATCCAGAAAGGTGTCTAAGAGAGCTTGAGTTGATGCATTGCTAATTGTTTTCTGGTATTTTTCCGTGTCGTTTTTTGGCCCATCTGTACGATTTTTTGGTGTTGTACAGTTTACTGGGTTGTGTTTCTATGTTGTTTGTTTCTGTCTTTTTGAGGAACATAGTAATTTGACTGTGATCTGACAGTGTTGTTTGTGGTTTGACTCTGAATGCTCTGAAAGAGGATGGGTCTAAGTCTGTAATCATATAGTCTACTGTGCTGCAGCCAAGAGGTGAGCAATAGGTCGATCTTCCTAGGAGGTCTCCTATGAACCTACCATTGACAATGTACAGACCCAGGTTTCGACAGAGCTGTAGTAGCTGTTTTCCGTTGGTATTTGACTGCTTGTCGCAGTTATGCCTGTATGGAAGGAAGGGATGTCAAAGTGGTTATTCCCGAAAATGTAATTGTTTCCTGATTATTGGTGAAGTCTGGTTCTTCGCCCGTTCTTGAATTGAGGTCCCCACAGATCAACACGTTCCCCTGGGCCTGGTATTGGATAATTTCCCCTCCATGTTGGAGAAGGTGTCCTCTTTGAAGTACGGGGAATCGATTGGAGGGATATAAAGTGCGCAAATGTAAACATCTTGGGTGTTGAGATAATCTCCCTCTCAAGTTTGAGCCACATATGGTTTTCGCCCTTTTTTATAAATTTGATGTAATTCTTAAGTTCTGTTTTAAACCAGATCAGTATGCCTCCGAGTCTCTGCCTTGGGTTACACTTGGTAATTTATTGGAGGGGACCACCAGCTCAGTGTACCCTTGGGGACAGCCAGTGTGTCCTTTTCCTTTATACCAAGTTTCCTGTAAAATGATAATATCTAGGTCTTTAGTTTCATCTATGAACTCTGGGGTCCTACTTTTCACTTCTCGCACTGAAGAGCGTAGACCTTGGATATTCCAGGTCGAAATATATAAGGATTTCATGTTAAGTTTGATCTTTTACTATGATAGGTTAAAGAGTGGTACGTGTTTGTCGTGTCTAAGTGTGGGGAAAAAAAAAGATCATTTCAGTTGTCCATAAAAGTTAATACAATTTGGTTACAGTTCTTTCTATTAATTAGTCCTTGATCCATAAGGCGGAAGTAGATGCTGCTGCACATCTGCTTATTGTCTCTTAATGGATTGTTTCTGTCTGAGGTATTGCGTACGTCCTGTGCATCTCTCCCTCTGTCTGGCTGGGAGCGGTCCTATTCCCCTGTGGGACAGGAGTGGTGCAGGTCTGATATTGTTGTTTTGCATGGGGATCCTCTCTGGTCTCGGTTGGTGTGTTGGTCCTTGTCGTGTTCCTGATATGTACCCCGCTGATCTCTGGTGGTCGGGGGGGGGTCCTCTTGGAGTCTGGGTATGGACCCGGTTAAAAGCGACGTCCTTCAGGGCTTTAGCAAAGATCGATATTCTTTGCCTTTGGATGTGGACGTGGTCGTAAAGACATTCCTCATCGAGGGTGGGGTGTTGGGCCAGGTGTACGTTGTGGTTTGATTCGCAGTCTCTTGCTATGCTGGCATTTATCTCATGAATTGTGTTGTTGTTGAAGTCTGTTCTCTCTCCCTCCCCCCTCTCTCCCTCCCCCCCTCTCTCCCTCCCCCCCTCTCTCCCTCCCCCCCTCCCTCCTCCCTCTCTCCCTCCCCCCTCTCCCTCCTCCCCCCTCTCCCTCCTCCCCCCCTCCCTCCTCCCCCCTCTCTCCCTCCTCCCCCCCCTCTCTCCCTCCTCCCCCCTCTCTCCCTCCTCCCCCCCCCTCTCTCCTCCTCCCCCCTCTCTCCTCCTCCCCCCTCTCTCCCTCCTCCCCCCCTCTCTCCCTCCCCCCCTCTCTCTCCCTCCCCCCCTCTCCCTCCCCCCCTCTCTCCTCCCCCCCTCTCTCCCTCCCCCCCTCTCCCTCCTCCCCTCTCTCCCTCCCCCCCCTCTCCCTCCTCCCCCCTCTCTCCCTCCCCCTCTCTCTCCTCCTCCCCCCCCTCTCCCCCTCCTCCCCCCCCTCTCTCCCTCCTCCCCCCCCTCTCTCCCTCCCCCTCTCCCCTCCCTCCCCCCCTCTCCCTCCCTCCCCCCCTCTCCCTGCCCCCCCCCTCTCCCTCCCCCCCTCTCTCCCTCCCCCCCCTCTCCCTTCCCCCCCTCTCCCTTCCCCCCCTCTCCCTTCCCCCCCTCTCCCTTCCCCCCCCTCTCTCCCTTCCCCCCCCTCTCTCCCTTCCCCCCCCTCTCTCCCTTCCCCCCCTCTCTCCCTTCCCCCCCCTCTCTCCCTTCCCCCCCCTCTCTCCCTTCCCCCCCCTCTCTCCCTTCCCCCCCCCCTCTCTCCCTTTCCCCCCCTCTCTCCCTCCCCCAGTCTCTCTTTCTCTCTTCCCCCCCAGTCGCGCTCTCTCTCTCTTCCAACAACAACATGCCCTCAAAAAAAGCCTCGGCACCGCCGGGCACTCCAGCTAGTTCCTAATATAATGAAAGTTTCAGTAACGACCAATATTGAATATTGGTCTGGAAAAAAGCAATAATCCATGGTGGCAATAATCACAATGGAATTATTTCAACCTTATAACAAACATTTTCTATAAACAGTGTTTTTACAACTTTTAAGATTTAAATTACGCTGTACCTTGTGTGTAAAACTTCCAACACCAGTAAACTGTTTTTTGCATGGTGATGGAAATCCAACTTAGCACAGTATCAAAAAAGGCCCATGATTACAGTGTGTAGAGAGATAAATGCAGTCAAGCACTGTAGGCCGTTGAATGCAATAATTCGCATATAGTTCTGTACCGTGTATGAATCTTATTCCAATACACTGAATGTATTTCATTCATATGGAGCAAAAGGATCAGGCTTTAAGATCAGAAAAGAAAACCTGTAAATGCTGGAAAACTGGGAAGCGGAAAATTCATTTTCTGTTTCTGCTAAAGATTATTCAGTTTGAAATTAAATTGATAGATATAATGTAAGTTTATATGAAGTGTTATCTCAATTTACTGCTGGTGGTGGGAGAGGGAAGGAACTAGCCTAAATCTATCAACTGAGTTTCTGTTCACACTACAAGAGTAATGGGAGATTTGCATTGCATACTTATACCAGCCCGTTGTGAACTTCTGTTTTTACAGCTGAGCTGCGATCTGTTTTCTCTGCCTTTTACTTTTTTATTAACTTTGTATTTTGTGTTCATCAACGTGCCTAGTATCAGCATCGAGTACTCCCAGGTCTGGTATGGTGCTGTTGGAGGCAGAATAAAACATCCTCCACACTGCATGAATAATGTGCCTTAGCCCTAACTTCAGAAGAACATCTTGCAATGCTCAGTGTGATATTTCCCATTTCCTACACTGGCTATCTTTGTGGCCTCTTTGAATGAGATTACCAGTTAGTGACAATTTTTCATTAGAAGCAGTTTTTGTGCCTGCTAGGAACTGGATACAGACTGAACCCATATGAACAAACTTTTAAAAATGAAATATAATTTGAAATAGTTGGAAAACTGATTACCTCCAAATGCAGCTGAGTGTGTCTCCGGGTTGGTTGAACTGACAGATGCTGTGGTGAATATGTCAAAGTACCACATGCTGCGTAGTGAGCAGGTTCAGGCCGCAGGTGGGTGGGGTGAACAACTACCATCTGCTCACCTGCAGGATGAAGGATTTTTTTGTTTCAATTTTACATCTTTAATTGGAAGATTGTTTGGAATAGAAATATAAATTATAATATATGCAATTCAATTAAAGACATAATGCTTCCCTGTTTAAAAAAAGGGGAGAGTGATAAACCCAGCAACTACAGGCTAGTCAGCCTAGCATTGGAGGTGGGAAAACTTTTCAGAGACAATAATCTGGGACAAAATTAATTGGTGTTTGGAAAAGTATGGGCTAATAAATGAAAGTCAGCATGGATTTGTTAAAGGCAAATTGTGTTTAACTAACTTGATTGAGTTATTTGATGTAGTAATGGAGATGGTTGATGAGGGTAGTGCGGTTGATGTTGTGTATATGGAGTTTCAAAAGGCATTTGACAAAGTCCCACATAATAGACTTATTAGCAAAATTGAAGCCTATGGGATTAAATGGATAGTGGCAGCATGGATACAAAATTGGCCAAGGGACATAAAGCAGAGAGTAGTGGTGAACAGTTGTTTTTCAGACTGAAGGGAAGTATACAATGGTGTTCCCCAGGTGTCAGTATTGGGACCATTGCTCCTTTTGATATATAGTAAGATCTGGGCTTGGGTATACACGGTATAATTCAAAGTTTGAAGATGATATGAAACTCGTAAATGTAGTAAACAGTGAGGAGGATAGTAATAGACTTAAGGAGGACATAGACTGGTGAAATGGGCAGACACCTGGCAGATGTAATTTAATACAGAGAAGTGTAAGTGATGCATTTTGGTGGGAGAATGAGGAGAGGCAATGTGAACTAAATGGTACAATTTTAAAGGGGATGCAGGAACAGAGAGACCTGGGGGTGTAGGTACACAAATCTTTGAAGGTGGCAGGACAAGTTGACAAGGCTGTTAAAAAAACATATTTTATCACTGGATTTGGGATTCTTCCCACGTGGCTCCAAGTAATCCAGCAAACCAATGCCACAACAGCTAAGATTGTCCTTGCTTGACAAGCAGTAACAAGTTTACACATGATTTTAGCTGGTTAAACTCCACACCAAAGTTTCTGTGGTTTATATTCCTATAAGGAAGGGGGTGTACACTTCAGATCAGGCAAAACAGAAATCATGTGAATTTTTCAGTAGTTTGGTTTGCAGACTCCTAAGTATAATGATGGGCATCTGTGGAGAGCAGACATCTGGCTGGCCAAAAAAATCACTAGTATTTATCTGGTGTATCACTATCAGGACTGATAGTGTCTCCTCCTTCCTTCAAGCCTTTTTTTTAATATTAGGTGGCATTGCAGGAGTGAACCAACCGGGACAGATACCTTACAAAATCGTTGCTGCTGAAAGTACAGAGAACTTGGAAAAGATGAAGTGAAGTGCAATAGCCAAATTGCAAATTCCCATAGTTTAATGTCTACTCCAGCCACCTTGGCTTAGTGACTGATATTTAACTCTGCATTTAAAATTTTGAGTGTTATCATGAAAGCTTCCGGTAAAACACTAGGGGGAATTTTAACCCCCAAGGAAGGGTGAGCTGGGGGTGAGTAGGAAGGAAAACTTTCTAAAATATCAAACCCGATCCATACTGGCCCACTTCTGGTTTTAATGGAAGTGGGTCATGGGGGCGGGCAACCAATCTGCTCTCAGGATGCGGGTCAGTCACTGAAATCTTTTAAAGAGGCTGCGTGCCTCCATTTTTACAGCATTTTTATTTTTTAACTCCTGGATGCTGGGATTCCTGGGCCTCAGGAACCCTGACAGGTAAAAGGAGGTGAGACGGGTCGGATCCATGAGGTATGTGCATTTACAGCACTGCTTGTGGGCCAGGAGGAGCAGGTGTGTTTCCTCCAGGCCCAGGAAGCTAACCTGCACGTAATCGGACCCCCGCAATCGGTTGACCACCACCAGCCCCTCGCAATGTCCAACCCCACCCTCACCCCTCACCATGTCCGCCCAGCATTTTCTGTTTCTTTTGTGCCATTCTAAGAGAGCAAGTTAGAGGGTATTATCCTGAATCCAATTGAGCACTTCAAGATGAGAGTGCAAAAGGTTGAAACCGTGTCATTTTCCACATAGCAATCCACCTCGATTTACAAAATACAACTAAAATTACAATTTAAAAAATACATTTCACCAAATAGTTCTTTAGAATACCAGTAAACACACCTGAAGAAGAGAGTGTTTGAAAACCAGGACCTCAAACCCGGCACCAAGCTCATGGTCTACAGAGCTGTGCTGTGGATACCTCCCCCGCCCCCCGCCTCCCCCAACCTTCCAGAGCCAGTGAAGTCACTGATCTGACGAAAACTTCCCTTTTTCCGAACAAATATCGCTGTTAGAAACCCCATTAAAAAGTTAGACCCATTCAAATGAGGTGTAACTGGGTTTTTAATGGTGATCTGTGTAATAATTACTGAGAAACAATCATTCAGGCCCTGAAAAACTCATTTTATATTGGTGGAATGTCACATTTCTCCAGTAAGTTTCCACATGTATGCTGACGACACCCAGCTCTACCTCACTACCTCTTCTCTCGACCCCTCCACGGTCTCTAATTCGTCAGACTGCTTGTCTGACATACAGTTCTGGATGAGCAGAAATTTTCTCTAATTAAATATTGGGAAAACCGAAGCCATTGTTTTCGGTCCCCACTACAAACTCCGTTCCCTAGCCACTGACTCCATCCCTCTCCCTAACATCTGTTTGAGGCTGAACCACACTGTTCGCAACCTTGGTGTCACATTTGACCCTGAAATGAGCTTCCGACCACATATCCACAGCATAACAAAGACCGCATACCGCCGTAATAGCGCCTGTCTTCGCCCCGCCTCCGCTCATCTGCTGAAACCCTCATCCATGCCTTTGTTACCTCTGGACTTGACTATTCCAATGCACTACTGGCTGGCCTCCCACACTCCACCCTACGTAAACTTGAGGTCATCCAAAACTCGGCTGCCTGTGTCCTAACTCGCACCAAGTCCCGTTCGCACATCTCCACTGTGCTTGCTGACCTACATTGGCTCCCGGTAAGCAGCGCCTCGATTTCAAAATTCTCATCCTTGTTTTCAAATCCCTCCATGGCCTCGGCCCTCCCTATCTTTGTAATCTCCTTCAGCCCCACAACCCCCCGAGATATCTGCGCTCCTCTAATTCTGCCCTCTTCAGCATCCCTGATTATAATCGCTCAACTTTTGGTGGCTGTGCCTTCTGTTGCCTAGGCCCTAAGCTCTGGAATTCCCTGCCTAAACCTCTCCGCCTCTCTACCTCTCTTTCCTCCTTTAAGACACTCCTTAAAACCTACCTCTTTGACCAAGCTTTTGGCCACCTGCCCTAATTTCTCCTTATGTGGCTCAGTGTCAAATTTTTTGTCTTACAATACTCCTGTGCAGCGCCTTGGGATGTTTTACTACGTTAAAGGCGCTATATAAATACAAGTTGTAGCTAAAAATTATTAGATGTTAAAATTAATAACTATTTAAAAAACATTTTTTTAAAGTTTGTTCATGATATGTCAGCTTCTACCGTAACCCAGGGGGTGATTTTATCAATGGGGAGGTGATAGAGGCGGGACTGCTGCTTGTCTGGTTTTAGTCCCACCTCCATCGATGTCTGACCAACCCACGCTATTTTCCCTTGATTGACCTTGTTAAGCCCGCCCAGCGGGCTTAGCAGGCCAACTAAGGGAAAGCCGGTGACAGAGAACATCAGCGTATTGTCATCGTTTGACAGCTTTGAGAAGCTGTGAAACACTGATAATCTCTTCTCTGGTGAGTCCTTGTACTCAAGACTCACCAAACCTCTTTACTCAGCAGAAATCAGATGGCTGTTGCATCGGAGAATGCAGCAGCCGTTCTGTTATCTCTGCCTTGGAGATGAGGCAGCTCCGCAGCCCAAAGGGATGATGCCTGGAGGAAGAAGCAAAGGTAAGTAATCTTATTAAAACACTTTAGACTCACCTCACATACTTACCTCTCCACACTTGCACTCATCACTCACCTGCACACCGGACATTTTGGCCCCTACAACCCCCGCAGACCCACGGCTCGCCTCGCTGACCCTGGTGAGGTTCGGAGCAGTCGGGAAGCCCACACTTTAGGGCTCAAAATAGGGATTAGCCAAAAAACTGCCTGTTAACTACCTGTTAACAGGCAGTTAATTGGCACTAATCCCCTTCCCGCCTCGAGGAGACGGGACCCGGCGCGGGTCGGGGACCCACCTCCTGGGAAGATGGCACGGGGGCGGGATGGGTACCCGCTCTCAGATTCTGCCATTTTCCCGACAGTCCCGCCTCCATACCCACCTCCCCAGGGCTTGGAAAATCCCCCCCCCCCTCCCCAATGTGTATGTCCCAATCTTTATTTCTCTCTCTGTGTAAATTTTTTAAAAAGTGATTAATAGTGCTTTCTATTTCCTGGTTCACTGTCTGTGAGAATTCTGCAATTTGATTGGCTGCTTAGACAGCTTGTTGATGTCACAGCAGCTCGCACTACGGGATTCCCACTATACTGTACTATGTTGATTCCAACTGCTCGTCGGAAAAGCCGACAAAGACCTCGTGCCACAGAGGTCACGAGATCTTTGTGGGAAGCTTACTTCGGGGCCAGTGGCGAATGCCTTTGCTTCGCTGCTGACCGCAAATTACAGGTCAATATGAATTAAGTGATTGAATTAAGAGGAATATGTTATAAAATATTTGGTTATTAACTCAGTATTTCACATTGTAGGAGTTGATGTAAATGGCCTACTCCTGCTCCTATTTCTTATGTTCCTATTTCTTGTGTAAAGGCATACATCTTTTAAGCCCTAAACTTTTCTGTATGCATTCAGCTGGCATCACCACTAATATAAGTCATTATGTTTAAAGTATAGAGAATTCAAATGTTTTGCAAGTTGTAATAATATATTGCATGTATCCATAACACATGAAAATTATGTGAAATATGTTAGTGTCTTAAACTAATGGACTGATCGGTTCAGAACCATAATAAGTACATTATAAAAGTGCTGTCTGCTGCAAATGTGTAACAGATGTTGGATTGTAAAATCTTCCAAGTGCCATAATTGCCTGCTGCATGATTACACTACTTGATAAATGTAACTACCGTTTAATATTTGGCGGCTGTATAATAAAAAAAACTAAACGTGTAGAGGAAAAGATTCCAGCAAAGTCTTAAAATGAGATTGCATAACAGTTCTGGATTATTTTATTTTTCCCCCTCCTTATAAAGTCTCCAGTTCACAAAATATTTCTTGGCCAAGACAATGGAAAGGTGACAGTTTCATCCACTGCTAAATTCACTATTAAGCCAGCTACAGTGCAACTATTGTGCAAATGCAGCCTTTGTGCTTCACCCTCTTCCCCCATACCCAAGGCAAAGTACCTGGTTTCTTCTTGGTCTCTTTTTGGCAACTTGATCCAAATCCAGAAATCACTGTTGTGAGAATTAATGGTATAGATTTACATTCTACTACTTTGTGGCATGCACATTATAGTATAAATGTTCCATAATACTACCCCGATAAGAATTTTGGTCTTTACCTCATGTGTATACTTTATTATTTAAAAAAAAGTAAAATGGTTACTCCTTTCAATAACAATAAAAAATTGTGAACCTGATAAAAATACTAAGATATTAGGACTAAATTTTAATATTGTTATACTATTATTTTAAAAAATTTCTTGCAGGGTGAAGAACATCAATAGATTTAAGGACTTGCTGTCTCGACTTCACTTTGTACCAATTCCTGTCTATGCTCTGGGAAACTGGATCCCTGCTATCTTATATTCCTGGAGATGTCAAGAGCACAACTGTGGGCTCTCTCAAGCTGTTTTCACTTCACCAGGTATAACTAATGATTTTCAAAGTGGAATATTTTAGTGCTTCGAGTTAATGGTTGTCTCATGTACTTAAGTTGAATCTTAAACTCACTGACACTAAACCTAACTGATAGAAACTTTTCATAGCATTATTGCTGAATACAAATAAAGTAAAGAAATATTCAAAGCAGCAGTATAGAAAAAAGCTAATGGGACTATTAGCTTTAGGAAAGTTGCCAGGCCCAGATGATGTTCATTGCAGAATACTAAAGAAGGTTAAAGAGAAGCAAACTGCGGCACTAACCATCATTTTCCCCAAACTTTTGGAAATGGAAATACTGCCAATTGTTTGTAGGATGGTAAATGTTTATCCATGTCCAAGAAAGGAGAAACTACTTTTCCTTTGCTTTCTATAGTGAATTTGTGGAATAGTATCAAAGTGCATCATAGACAAACATCAGTACCTCTCAGCGATGCAAAGAAAAACTTCATCCCAAACAACACTAGCGCATAATTTTTATCTAATGGTTTAAACTGTATAAAAGTTTTTTTTTAAGTGTTATTTTTGATGTTTTTCTATGGAACATATTTCATAGCTGTTTTTGCCATTTTCTTGGTTAACGTGTAACTCAAGTTGTCAAAGTACAGACTGGGATTTGTAGTTTCACAAAAACAAGGTGAGTAAAAAGAAAGAACTTGCAATTATAGACCACCTTTCGTGACCTCCGGATGACCCAAAATGGGCTAAATTCGGTTGGTTTGCGCCTCCCATTAGCGCCCTAAGAGGCGCAAGTCAACTAGCGCCTGGACGCGGCACCCCTAACATCTCCCGTGAAATTCAGCAGGAGGTTAGCGGCGGCGCCACGCTGCGCCGGCGGCAATGACGTCATCGCCATGCGCAGCGCCCTGGCTGTAATATTGGGTGGCGCCCCCCCGACTTACCACCGGACGCTATGTCCGCCGGGGTCAGGAGGGCCTACCTGCGGCCGGGGCAGTGCTAGTTAAAGGAGAGGTGGCCACCTGCCGGCCACCTGCCAGCACCTGTCCCCGGCCCCCGAGAAGCCCCTCCCCCCCGCAGGGTGCCGGCTGCTCTCCATGAGCCCGACGCTCCTCTTGAGTGCCGGGCTCTTTTGCCGGCACTCCCAATCCCTGGTGGCCCAGCTGGGCGCCGGGATGTGCTGCGCCAGGCCCCTCCCCTTTAATAAGGGGAGGAAGGCCTGCAGTACCGTGGCGCGATATTGGCTCGCAGTGCCCCAAGAGGGACGCGGGGCGCTTCCAGTAGCGCCCCGCCTCCCTCTCGGGGCGTTACCTGGGAAAATCGGCCAACGGCCCCAAAGGGGGCGCTACCCAGTTTTTACCCCAAAGTGTTTCACAATCAATTACTTATTTTTGACTTGCAGTGACGTTTTGTTGCAAATAAGGCAGTCAATTTGTGCACAGCAATGTCTCTCAAGCAGAAAATGAATGAATGACCAGCTTTTTTTTGTTTAGGTTTGAGGGAAGAATGTAGGCTAGGACACCAGGAGCACACTCTGCTTGTCTCCAAGTAGGGAATCTTTTATGCTTACCTGAGCAGGCAATTGGAGCCCCTGTTTAACATTTCATCTGAAAGATGGCACCTGTGGGAATTCAGTGATCAGTAATGCATTGAAGCGTCAGCCTAGATTATGTACTCCTCTGTAGTGGGGCGGGAACCCATCCCACCTGATTCAGTGGTGAATACTACCAACTGAGCCAAACTGACCCAAACTACAACTCTTAACTACAACTAGCTTTGCTTTTTTCTGCAATTTGTTCATGTGACAGTGGTGTGGCTCTCATTGTTAGGTTATATTTTGGCCCGTCCAACTCATTTGAACACCTCACTTTCTTCCACCCCTCCTTCCTCCTTTAAAACTTTTGTGGTCTAACACCCTCCAAATCCCTGGTGATCCCCTCGCTGAGATCTCCTTATTCTCTTCACTTGGTCTGTGCCTTCAGTGACTCCTCATCCTCGGCGGATTCAGCCTTCAACTAAATTTACCTCAGTCCCCACATCTCTTTTTTCTGTCTCTTCTGGCCCCCCTCAGTTTCAATCTGCATATCAGCCCCTCATCTGGCCACCCTCTCGACCTTACTAACTCCAAGTTTCAATAATTGATAAGGTCATCCATGATCAATTCCTCATCTCCCTGAATATTGACATATCCCTGACCGCTTCCAACCTCCACCTCCAGGAAAAGGATTTCCCATCTCCCTTGCTGATGCCCTCTTTTCTGGCCCTCTATCCACCAAGACCCACTGCCTCTGATGAGCTGCTTAACAGGTCCCTTGGTTCTACCTTTTGAGGCTTTTGTTCCCATCAATTCCCTCACCCTCTTCTACCCTTGCATTTCCCCTTGATACAGTTTACATCTCTACAGACTCCAGTCTGTTGGCTGCACTTGGTATCTGGTCGGCTTCTTGTCCGCTACCAAATTTGGCTTGACCACCTCTAGCAAGACTTCTCTTTCTTGGCACAGCCAAATCCTCCTCCTACTCTAGGATCATCCTACACAGTAAAGACAATCCCCTACTCCTCTTCTCAACAACACACCTCTGACCCCCTTCCCATGCGCCACTATCCTCTCTTCCAAGACCAAGTGTGAGGAGGTAATTTGTATGTCTCTAAGTCTGAGACTTATTTACTCAACTGCTTTTTCCTCCTCCTCCCCTCACTCCAAACTAACTCCATATCATTCTGTAGCTAGTCTTTTATCTTCTTCCCTCCCCATCAGTATGTTAAATTTCTCCTTGCCTTCTACCAGCTCCTGCAACCCCTTCCAAATCCAAATCCTGACCACAAAACTAGTTTTCCTTGTCTTCAGACAATGTTCCTTTCCTATTCAAACCTGCCATCATCACAGCTCTTCTCAAAAGCCCTGCCTTGACACTTCCATTCTCTCCAACAATCGCCCCACCTCTAACCTCCCTTTCCTCTCTAAGGTCCTTGAACACTTTGTTACCATCCAACTTTACATTCACCTCCTACCACCCGTGTTTGAATCACTTTACTTCAAGTCTATACCGAGACCACCTGGGTCAAAGTCACTAATAACATCCTTTGTAACTGTATCTCCTCTATTTATCTGCAGCATTATACATGGTTGACCACTCCATCCTCCTCCACCATCTCTATGTGATTGCCTCATATGGTTCCACTCTTACATGACTCAATGTACCAGCATATTTCTAGCAATAGCTTCTACATGTTCACTTTGGAAGTACTCCAAGGTTCCGTCCTTGGTTGTCTTCTTTTTCTGTGTTTACATGTTGCCCTCGGTGACATTATCTGTAGGTTTTTTTAAATTTGTTTATGGGATGTGGGTGTCACTGGCAAGGCCAGCATTTATTGCCCATCCCTAATTGCCCTTGAGAAGGTGGTGGTGAGCCGCCTTCTTGAACTGCTGCAGCCCGTGTGGTGAAGGTACTTCCACAGTGCTGTTAGGTAGGGAGTTCCAGGATTTTGACTCAGCGACGATGAAGGATTGGCGATATACTTCTAAGTCAGGATGGTGTGTGACTTGGAGGGGAACTCGGAGGTGGTGGTGTTCCCATGCACCTCCTGCCCTTGTCCTTCTAGGTGGAAGAGGTTGTGGGTTTGGGAGGTGCTGCCGAAGAAGCCTTGGCGAGTTGCTGCAATGCATCTTGTAGATTGTAGATGGTACACACTGCAGCCACGGTACGCCGGTGGTGGAGGGAGTGAATGTTTAAGGTGGTGGATGGGGTGCCAATCAAACGGGCTGCTTTGTCCTGGATGGTGTCGAGCTTCTTGAGTGTTGTTGGAGCTGCACTCATCCAGGCAAGTGGAGAGTATTCCATCACACTCCTTACTTGTGCCTTGTAGATGGTGGAAAGGCTTTGGGGAGTCAGAAGGTGAGACACTCGCTGTAGAATACCTAACCTCTGACCTGCTCTTGTTGCCACAGTATTTATGTGGCTGGTCCAGTTAAGTTTCTGGTCAATGGTGACCCCCAGGATGTTGATGGTGGGGGATTCGGCGATGGTAATGCCGTTGAATGTCAAGGGGCGATGGTTAGACTCTCGCTTGTTGGAGATAGTCATTGCCTGGCACTTGTATGGCTCGAATGTTACCTGACACTTATCAGCCCAAGCCTGAACGTCGTCCAGGTCTTGTTGCATGCGGGCATGGACTGCTTCATTATCTGAGGAGTTGTGAATGGCAATGAACACTGTGCAGTCATTAGCGAACATCCCCATTTCTGACCTTATGTTGGAGGGAAGGTCATTGGCGAAGCAGCTGCAGATAGTATAGGATCAGCTTCCACATGTATGATGATATCCAACTCCACACCTCTGACATCATCCATAACCTCATGTCCTGCACTATGCCATCAGGTTGCTTGTCCGACATCATAAGAACATAAGAAATAGGAGCAGGAGTAGGATATATGGCCCCTCGAGCCTGCTCCGCCACTCAATAAGATCATTGACCGCAGGTAAAGGTGGCACAGGCAGAGAGGGAACAGGTGACCAACAGGCAGAGTAGTAGGCGCAGGCAGGTAGTGCAGGGGTCCCCTGTGCCCATCCCCCTCTCAAACAGATATACCGCTTTGGATACTGATGGGGGAATGGCTTACCAGGGGAAGGCAGCAGCAGCCAACTTCCTGGCACCAGGGGTGGTTCTGCTGCACAGGACGGGAGGAAAAAGACTGGGAGAGCTATAGTGATAGGGGATTCTATTGTAAGGGGAATAGATAGGCGTTTCTGCGGCCACAAACGAGACTCCAGGATGGTGTGTTGTCTCCCTGGTGCAAGGGTCAAGGATGTCTCGGAGCGGCTGCAGAACATTTTGGAAGGGGAGGGTGAACAGCCAGTTGTCGTGGTGCATATAGGTACCAACGATGTAGGTAAAAACCAGGATGAGGTCCTAAAAGCTGAATATAGGGAGTTAGGAGGTAAATTAAAAAATAGGACCTCAAAGGTAGTAATCTCAGGATTGCTACCACTGCCACGTGCTAGTCAGAGTAGAAATAGAAAGATATTTCAGATGAATACGTAGCTAGAGGAATGGTGCAAGGGGGAGGGATTCAAATTCCTGGGACATTGGAACCGGTTCTGGGGGAGGTGGGACCAGTACAAAACAGACGGTTTGCACCTGGGTGGGGCTGGGACCGATGTCCTAGGGGGAGTGTTTGCTAATGCTCTGGAGGAGGGTTTAAACTAAAATGGCAGGGGGTTGGGAACCTGAGCGGAGAGACAGAGGAAAGGGAAACAAGGATGAAAGCAAAAGACAGGAAGGAGAAAAACAAAAGTGGCAGGCAAAGAAATCAAGGGTTTAAATCAAACAGGGCTACAGTAAATAATAATTCTGAAAGATCTAAGAGCGTTAAAAAAACAAGCCTGAAGGCTTTGTGTCTTAATGCAAGGAGCATTCGTAATAAGGTGGATGAATTAGCTGCGTAAATAGAGGTAAACGAATATGATATGATTGGGATTACGGAAACATGGCTCCAGGGTGGCCAAGGCTGGGAACTCAATATCCAGGGGTATTCAATATTCAGGAAAGATAGGCAAAAAGGAAAGGGAGGTGGGGTAGCATTGCTGGTTAAAGAGGGGATTAACACAATTGAAAGGAAGGATATTAGCTCTGATGATGTAGAATGTGTATGGGTAGAACTGAAAAAATACCAAGGGGCAGAAAACGTTAGTGGGAGTGGTATATAGACCTCCAAACAGTAATGCGGAGGTCGGGAATGGCAATAAACGGGAAATTAGAGAAGCGTGCAATAATGGCACAGCAGTTATCATGGGTGACTTTAATTTACATATAGATTAGGCTAACCAAATTAGTAACAATACTGTGGAGGAGGAATTCCTAGAGTGTATACGGGATGGTTTCCTGGACCAATATGTCGAGGAACCAACTAGAGATCAGGCCATCTTAGACTGGGTATTATGTAATGAGAAAGGATTAATTAGCAATCTTGTTGTGCGAGGCCCCTTGGGTCAGAGCGATCATAATATGATAGAATTCTTCATTAAGATGGAGAGTGAAATAGTTGACTCGGAGACCAGGGTCCTGAATTTAAATAAAGGGGACTACAATGGTTTGAGGTGCGAGTTGGGTAGGATTGATTGGGGAATGACACTCAAAGGGTTGACGGTGGATGGGCAATGGCAAACATTCAAAGATCGCATGGATGAACTACAGAATTTGTTCATCCCAATTTGGCATAAAAATAAAACAAAAAAGTTGACTCAACCGTGGCTAACAAGGGAAATTAGGGATAGCGTAAGATCCAAGGAGGGAACATATAAATTGGCCAGAAAAAGCAGTAAACCTGAGGATTGGGAGCAGTTGAGGATCCAACAAAGGAGGACAAAGGGATTAATTAAGAGGGGGAAAATAGAGTATGAGAGTCAGCTTGCAGGGAACATAAAAACTGACTGTAAAAGCTTTTATAGATATGTGAAGAGAAAAAGATTGGTGAAGTCAAGCGTAGGTCCCTTGCAGTCAGAATCAGGGGAATTTATAATGGGGAACAAAGAAATGGCAGACCAATTAAATACATACTTTGGTTCTGTCTTCACAAAGGAGGACACAAATAACCTCCCAAAGATGTCGGGGAACATAGGGTCTAATGAGAGGGAGGAACTGAATGAAATCAGTATTTGTAGGGAAATGGTGTTAGGGAAATTGATGGGATTGAAGGCCGATAAATCCCCAGGGCCTGATAATCTACATCCTAGGGTACTTAAGGAAGTGGCCCTAGAAATAGTAGATGCATTGCTGGTCATCTTCCAAAATTCGATAGACTCTGGAACAGTACCCATGGATTGGCGGGTAGCTAATGTTACCCCACTGTTCAAAAAGGGTGGTAGAGAGAAAACGGGGAATTACAGACCGTTAAGCCTGACATTGGTAGTGGGGAAAATGCTAGAGTCCATTATAAAGGATGTAATAGCAGAGCACTTGGAAAAACGTGACCGAATCGGACAAAGTCAACATGGATTTACAAAAGGTAAATCGTGCTTGACTAATCTACTGGAATTTTTTGAGGATGTAACTGGTAAAATAGATAAGGGAGAACCAGTGGATGTGGTATATTTGGATTTTCAAAAGGCTTTCAATAAGGTCCCGCATAAGAGATTAGCATGTAAAATTAAGGCACATGGGATTGGGGGCAAGGTATTGACTTGGATAGAGAACTGGTTGGCAGACAGAAAGCAAAGAGTTGGAATAAACGGCTCTTTTTCCGAGTGGCAGGCAGTGACTAGTGGGGTACCGCAGGGATCGGGCCTTGGACTCCAGCTATTCACAATATACAGGAAACTTTGTGCTATCCGGCACCGACGGGACTGAGCTGTTGCCGTTCCCTCAAAACTGCCGGACACACCAGCGTTAATGTTGAAGCATACGGAGCTTTTCATCTCTGTATCTGACAACAAACGCTGTTGCTTAGCAACAGCTTCTAAACAGTCGGCCCGTACCTTGGAAGCGTCTCTCTGAAGCTGTTGCTAAGCTACAGAGACTTTGCAGAGCCTGACTATTGGGGGGAAAAAAAAGCCACGAGAAGAAAAAAAACCTAAAAACGGCTCCTGATTTTTGCCGGTGGCTCGAGCTTGCCGGACATTTAACCTCCGGATAACACAAAGTTTCCTGTATATTAATGATCTGGATGAGGGAACTAGATGTAATATCTCCAAGTTTGCAGATGACACAAAGCTGGGTGGGCGTGTGTGCTGTGAGGAGGATACCGAGAAACTCCAGTATGATTTGGACAGGTTGGGTGATTGGGCAGAAGCATGGCAGATGCAATATAATGTGGATAAATGCGAGGTTATCCACTTTGGTGTCAAAAACCGGAAGGCAGATTATTATTTGAATGGCAATAGATTGGGAGAAGGGGAAGTGCAATGAGACCTGGGCGTCCTTGTGCATCAGTCACTGAAAGTAAGCATGCAGGTG
Organism: Somniosus microcephalus; assembly: GCF_052327205.1. Lineage (NCBI taxonomy): Eukaryota > Metazoa > Chordata > Chondrichthyes > Squaliformes > Somniosidae > Somniosus > Somniosus microcephalus. The sequence goes on along the minus strand of NC_140991.1, from coordinate 145,815,910 downwards.
CAGCAGGCGGTTAAGAAGGCAAATGGTATGTTGGCCTTTGTAGCGAGAGGGTTTGAGTACAGGAACAAGGATGTCTTGCTGCAGTTGTACAGGGCCTTGGTGAGACCACATCTGGAGTATTGTGTGCAGTTTTGGTCGCCTTATCTGAAGAAGGATGTTCTTGCCATGGAAGGAGTGCAGCGAAGATTCACCAGGCTGATACCTGGGATGGCAGGAATAACGTATGAGGAGAGATTGAGTCGATTGGGCTTGTACTCGCTGGAGTTTAGAAGAATGAGAGGGGATCTCATCGAAACTTACAAAATTCTAACAGGACTGGACAGACTAGATGCTGGAAGGATGTTCCCGATGGTCGGGGAGTCCAGAACCAGGGGTCACAGTCTAAGGATAAGGGGTAAGCCATTTAGGGCAGAGATGAGGAGGAATTTCTTCACCCAGAGAGTGGTAAACCTGTGGAATTCTCTACCAAAGAAGGCAGTAGAGGCCAATTCATTAAATATATTCAAGAAGGAGTTGGATATATTTCTTAAGGCGAAAGGGATCAAGGGATATGGAGAGAAGGCAGGGACAGGGTACTGAATTTGGATGATCAGCCATGATCTCATTGAATGGTGGAGCAGGCTCGAGGGGCCGAATGACCTACTCCTGCTCCTATCTTCTATGTTTCTATGTTTCATGGCTGATCTTAGACCTCAACTCCACTTTCTCGCCTGATCCCCATATCCCTTGATTCCCTTAGAGTCTAAAAATCTATCTGTCTCTGTCTTGAATATACTCAACGACTGAGCATTCACAGCCCTCTGGGGTAGAGAATTCCAAAGATTCACAACCCTCTGAGTGAAGAAATTCCTCCTCATCTCGGTCTTAAATGGCCGACCCCTTATTCTGAGACTATTCCCCCTAGTTCTAGACTCTCCAGCCAGGGGAAACAACCTCTCAGCGCCTATCTTGTCAAGCCCCCTCAGAATGTTATATGTTTCAATGAGATCACCTCTCATTCTTCTAACCTCCAGAAAGTATAGGCCCATTCTACTCAATCTCTCATCATAGGACAGCCCTCTGATCAATCTAGTGAGCATTCATTGCACCGCCTACTAAAGCATTTATGTCCTCTCTTAGATAAGGAGACCAAAACTTGCACAGTACTCCAGGTGTGGTCTCACCAAAGCCCTGTACAATTGCAGTAAGACTTCCTTACTCTTGTACTCCAACCCCCTTGCAATAAAGGCCAACATGCCATTTGCCTTCCTAATTGCTTGCTGTACCTGCATGCTAACTCTCCGTGTTTCCTGTACGAGGACACCCAAATCTCTCTGAACGCCAACATTTAATAGTTTCTCACCATTTAAAAATTCTGCTTTTGTATTCTTCCTATCAAAGTGAATAACCTCACATTTCCCCACATTGTGCTCCATCTGTCACCTATTGCCCACTCACTTATAACCTGTCTATATTCCTTTGCAGACTCTTTGGCCCTGATTTTCCTTACCTTGGCCAGTCCGTAGCGGGCGATGTCGATGGCAGGTCCCGACCCCGCTGCTGGCTCCATCCCGCTCTGTGAAATGAATTTACGTTGATGGGGCTTGTTAAGCCCCGCCCAATGTGTTTCCCGGGCCAATTAGAGGATGCAGGTCTGGTGACGTCCTATCATGACGCCTCATCGGCCCGATTCCTTAAAGGGACCATGGTCACCTTTTATTTTGACATTTGTGCTATCAGTGTTCTACTGCATTGAACTGCTGCAAACACTGACGAGCACTGCGAAGAGGTGCAGGGCTGCACCAAGTTCTCCCATGACTCCCTCCATATGCTTTTGGAGGGAGTCACAGCACGCAGGGAGGTCCTCTTCTCTTCTGATGGGTGGAAGAGACCTCCCCAGGAGATCAACGCAGCCTGGTTGCACATTGCACAGGAGGACACAAGCAGGGACATCATCAGGAGGACCAGGCTGCAGTGGTGCAAATCTTTCAATGATTTCATTAGATCAGGAAACGTTAGTACAAAGCCACACTCGCCTTCATCCTGCTGTGCCTCTCATCACATCCCCATCATTCTGCCTTCCCTACCCTACTCCTGCACATCCTTACTCATACCAACTTACCTTGCACCTCCACCCATCCCTCTCTCACTATCTACATTATCACATCCCCATCTCACCAGCCCTACCCCTCACACTACCCCTCATCCTAGTGCAATCATACCAACTAACAACACACAAGGGTAGGCACTTTTGTGTTTTATCCAATGTTCATGTAAAGTTTCTGTTAATATGCTGTTAAACATTGAAACCTTTATTTTCAACACTTTGCGTTCTTGGACAGATCTGTGTGCACCTTTGGAAATAGCTTAGTGAGTTGCAGTGAATGGTAAGACATAATGGTACCCCCCACCCCGCAATGGTGGTGAGTAAAAGGAATGGCTGGGAGGGATTGTAGGGAAGCTTTATGGTGTTGGTGTGGGGTGGTGCCAACCTGGCGCATCATGTGGCAGCCAGGGTGTACAGCGTCAAGTGAAGTAAATCTGGCCATGGTGAGGGCATCCTTGGCCTCTCGGGCAGCAATGTGGTCAGGTGCTGATGCCCTGTGTCCTGTGCAGCATCAGGTGATTGCGGAGAAGGTTGGTGTTGTTGGTGCTCCTGGTGTGCCTGGTGTTGCGGCTGATCCTGGTCGGATTCTGAGGAGCAAGATGAGACAGTATAAAGGGCACCCATGTTGATGGAATAGATGGCAGATGAAGTAGAGATGGCAGAAGCATTCTGTCAATGGTGAGAGAGTTCTTCCAAAGAGGTGATACTGGATGGAGACCGGAAAGCCTGGAAATGGACTGAGAAACAGCTTGTGGCTGAAGGTAGTGAAGATCTGACTGTACATTTACACTCCAATACTGTACATTTGAAGATGTCAAGGAATCAGTTGGAGCAATGGCCACTGAATTCCCGCCTAGGCAGACAGCCATGATCCCCGAGCAGCGTGGACCCTGTGGGCGAGCATTTAAAGTGAAAAGGTAAGTTAAAATGTATTCTTAATGAGCTCTCAACAAGGCAATAATCAGCTTAATTGGGTCCCCCGCCTCTGCCTTTCGGGTCTACTCAGCACTGACATTGACATTGGGAAAGGCAGGTGACCCACTGTAAAAAAAAAAAAAAAAAACAAACAAACACTTTTCCACCCGGCCTGTCACCGATCGCACCCGCTGACCCTCCGCAAAATTCCGGCCTTTGTGTCCTCCTCACAGCTTACTGCCCCACCTAGCTTTGTATCACCAGCAAACTTGAATACATTACACTCGGCCCCTTTATCTAGGTCATTAATATAGATTGTAAATAGCTGAGGCTCCAGTTACAGATGAGCCATAACTTTCTTCAACTGATTATTGAATACACTGAAGCCACCTTATTCAGCTCCCGCCTCGTCCTGACTTCATCCCTCTCACTGAGTCTACAGTCAGGCTGGACCTGCCGGTGCACAATCTCATAACCCTGTTTGACCCAGAACTCAGCTTCAATCCCCACATCATATCCGTCACTACAACTTTTTTGGTTTCATCTCTACAACATTGCTCAGTTCCTCAATGGCCTCCAGAGCTCCATCTCTCATAAACTGTAACTCATCCAAAACTCTGCCACCCATATCCTGTCTTGCATTAAGTCCTGCTCACCCCTCATCTCTGTCTTTGCCAACTTTTCTACAAATTCCTCCATGTTCTCCTGTTTTCTGAACTGAATTTTTTGTTTTTCCAAATCGGCCCTTCTTGTCAGTTTGGTTCAATTTGGTAGCACTTGTCTCTGAATCAGAAGGCTGTCTCTTCAAGCCACATTCCAGGATTTGAGCACGTAATCTAAGTTGACACTCCAATACTGTTCTAAGGCAGTGCTGCATTATTAGAAGTGACATCATTCAGATGAGATGTTAAACCGAGTCCCTGTCTACCTGTTCAGGTGAATATAAAATATCTCCTGGCACTCTTCGAAGCAGAGCAGGCATTTTTTTCAGTGCCCTTGCCAAAATGCTCCTTCAACCACACCACAGAGGGTAGATTGACTAGTCATTTATCTTATTTGATGTTTGTGGGATCTTGCTGTGCTCAAATAGACTGCTGTTTTCACCTACACGCTAAAAAATAATGAATTGGATGTGAAGTGCTTTGGAATATCTGGAGCATGTGTTAAAATGCTCCACATTTGATGGTAGAGCTTTCAACCTTCTTGGCTCCAAACACTGGGATTCTTTGGATGAAGATCTCCAGCTCGCAGTCTCTCTTCCCACCTTCAAGAGCATTCTCTAAATCTACCTCCTATGACCATTCTTTCAATCACCTCTCCTAACTTTTCTTCTGCTACTGCTTAGCATCTGTTTACACCTCTAAAGTGCCTTGGGGATTTTCCCCCACACCAAACACACAATATAAATGGTTCAAATCAAATCAAATCAACTTTTATTGTCATTGTTAGTGCACAAGTGCAGTACAACGAAATGTAGGCTTGCGGCTCCCGAGAGTGTACAATTTGGATTAGGACACTTAAACATTCAACATACATTTATACATTTGGCTTGCAGTATATTAGCATAAATATGACCATAATAAAGTGCATTGGCAGATGTGCAGGCTTTAGTGTTTATTTGTGGAGTTCAGTAGGATGACAGCCCTGGGAAAGAAGCTGTTCCTAAATCTGGTCGTACGGGTGTGAATGCATCTGTAGCGTCTCCCAGATGGTAGGAGGGCGAACAGACTGTGGCTGGGGTGGGTAGGGTCTTTGATGATGGACCGTGCCCTCCGTAGGCAGCGTTTCTGATATATATGCTCTATGGTTGGTAGCCGGGTGCCGGTAATGCGTTGGGCAGTTTTGACTACCCGCTGCAGGGCTTTCCGGTCATGGGAGCTACAGCTGCCATACCATACCGTGATACAGTTTGTCAGGATGCTCTCTATAGTGCAGCGGTAGAAGTTAGAGAGGATCAGGGGTGACAGATTACATCCCTTCAGCCTCCTCAAGAAATATAGGCGCTGCTGGGCCTTCACCAGAGAGGAGGTGTTGAGGGACCAGGAGAGGTCTTCCGTGATGTGGACTCCGAGGAACTTAAAGCTGGCCACCCTTTCCACCTCCGCCCCATTGATGTGGATGGGGGTGTGACTTCCGCCTTTGGACTTCCTGAAGTCCACGATTATTTCCTTTGTTTTCTTGGTGTTAAGGGCCAGGTTGTTGTCGGCGCACCACTTCACGAGATGCTGGACCTCCTCCCTGTAGGCTGACCCTGGTGCTTGTTAGCAGCTGTACAAATTGCCCTGAGAGAAAAAGGAAAATAGTGGCTGAAAATGATGTGAAGAAATTATTTGAGCAATTTGACTCCATTACATGGTGGTTGTTGGTTCCAGGTTGCTGGATTTGAAAAAGAAATTGCTATATTTCAGCTGCTTGCGCATGAATGGACCTGGTTTTTGATTGTTTTGCATCTAGTCATAAATGTTGTGGTTGTGCCAATCAGTGTATTTAACTGAAAAGTCAGTGATAGTTCGAGCCAATATGTTGCCCCTTGGAAGCGTGATGCCTCTGAGGCCACATTTTTAGAAGTGACAACTTTGAGAGGTGCAATGTTATCGAGGCACACCATAGATGTTAAAGTTGTAATTCATTCTCGCGGATATATACAGGTGCATTTTCTTATCTGGTTGGGGTCAGATACACAAAGGAAACTACACTAGAAATATTAGATACAGTGAGGTAGATTTTTGTCTTCACCACCTGGGCATTAAGTAACCCCTGGGTGGAGCGCAGAGGAAAATCTGGAGGATCGCACGTTCCTTACAGAACATGCCTGGTTTTCCTTGCATTGAAATTAATGGTAGGGAAATTTGGTGGGTTCTGTAAGGGCCATGCAATTTTTATCCTCCACCTAACACCAAACCCCCGCCCCCACCACCAGATTTTCTTTCTGCCCTCCGCCCAGATGATGTTTAATGCCTATTTGATGATGGTGAAAATCTACCCCAACTAATTTATTTAATGAGTGACAATGAATATATTTCATAATCAACTTTATTGTCATTGTTAGTGCACAAGTGCAGTACAACGAAATGTAGGCTTGTGGCTCCCGAGAGTGTACATTTAGATTAAGACATTTAAACATTCAACATACATTTGGCTTGTAATACATTAACATAAACATAACCATAATAAAGTGCATTGGCAGATGTGCAGGCTTTAGAGTTTATTTGTGGAGTTCAGTAGGATGACAGCCCTGGGAAAGAAGCTGTTCCTAAATCTGGTCGTACGGGTGCGAATGCATCTGTAGCGTCTCCCAGATGGCAGGAGGGCGAACAGACTGTGGGTAGGGTCTTTGATGATGGACCGTGACCTCCGTAAACAGCGTTTCTGGTATATGTGCTCTATGGTCGGTAGCCGGGTGCCGGTAATGCGTTGGGCAGTTTTGACTACCCGCTGCAGGGCTTTCCGGTCATAGTAGCTACAGCTGCCATACCATACTGTGATACAGTTCGTCAGGATGCTCTCTATTGTGCAGCGGTAAAAGTTAGAGAGGATCAGGGGTGACAGGTAGAAATTCTTATGAAGTGTTTCACAATGTAGTATTTAATGTAGACAGTATATATGAGAATTTAAAATCAATTTAATTTCCAGGAGTTTTACAGTTTACTACTTTTGTTCTGGAGCTGTTGGAAAGTAGTGATTACCATAAGGATAGAACAGTCTGGATGGTGCTACAATCGGAGTATTTTGTTGTAATTATATGTGTGAGGGTGGAATGTAGAATTTCTCTCCAGACTTGTACTATAATTTTGAAGTACAAGTTGTAAATGAATAAGGAACACTGCAGTTAGATTAATATCCTGAGGGAAAAGTGGAATATAACAGGATCTCTATGGTGCTTGAGAGGATTTTTAGAATGGGAGGATACTACTGGGATAAAAGATATGCAGCAGAGCTGTGAGCACAGAACTGGGTGAAGATAGAGTTGGGTGAATCTGCTAAATGGAGTGGCAATAGGAATTTGGTGAGAGTGGGACTTCACTAGTAAGTAGTGGGTGAGCAGTACAGATACTGTGTTGTTATCAAACTGAACTTTAGCCCAGTTTTTTTACTTTAAAACTTTTCTTTAAACTGGAAGTCAGTGGCAGTTAACAGCCAATCGGCTTTAAGTGGGTCCCTGACTAGCTGTTAATTATTGTGGCTGGCAGTTGACTTGTGTTCCAAAAAGGTATATTAGAGGGCTATCTGCTGCGAGCACAGCACTGGGTGATGACAGAATATATATATTATATTAAATATATTATATATATAATATATATATATGGCGTCCTTAATGTAATAAAACATCCCAAGGCGCTTCACAGGAGCGTTATAAAACAAAATTTGACACCGAGCCACATAAGGAGATATTAGTGCAGTTGAGAGGTAGGTTTTAAGGAGCGCCTTAAAGGAGGAAAGAGAGGTAGGGAGGTTTAGGGAGGGAGTTCCAGAGCTTAGGACCTTGGCAGCTGAAGGCACGGCCACCAATGGTGGAAAGATTGAAATTGGGGATGCACAAGAGGTCAGAATTAGAGGAGTGTAGATATTTCGGAGGGCTATGGGCAACATTCGGTATAAACTGCGCGGCCGTGCAGCCCGGGGCCAGCTTTTCCTATATTAAAGTTTGCGCATGCGCCACCCTGTGAATGGGTGGTGCAGCCCCTTAAAGGGGCCACGCACACAAAAGAAAATTACGGGAACATTGGTTGTGGGACTGTAGGAGATTACAGAGAAAGGGAGGGACAAGGCCATGGAGGGATTTGAAAACAAGGATGAGTAATTTAAAATTGAAGTGTTGCTTAATCGGGGGCCAATGTAGGTCAGCGAGCACAGGGGCGATGGGTGAACGGGACTTGGTGTGAGTCAGGATAGGGGCAGCGGAGTTTTGGATGACCTCAAGTTTACGGAGGGTAGAACGTGGGAGGCTGGCCAGAAGTACATTTGAATAGTCAAGTCTAGTGGTAACAAAGGCATGGATGAGGGTTTCACCAGTAGATGAGCTGAGGTAGAGACGGAGTCAGGTAATGTTCCAGAGGCGGAAATTGGCCTTAGTGATGGTGAGGATATGCGGTCAGAAGCTCATCTTGGAGTCAAATATGATACCAAGGTTGTGAACAGTCTGTTTCAGCCTCAGACAGTTGCCAGGGAGAGGGATAGAGTTGGTGGCTAGGGAATGGAGTTTGTGGTGGGGACCAAAGACATTGGCCCTGAAATTGTGGTCGGAGGTGTACGCCTCTGACCCGCAAAATATTTCCACATCCACCTACTGTCGTCCAATCTGCGGAGAGTTTGGGTCTCGGGCCTCCATACGTATGGCAGCGGAAAGGCCCATGGATTCCAGGGATGCAGGCGGTTCGGAAGTGTCCCTGGGATCATGTGGGCCTGTTCCTCCAATAAGAAAGGAGGATTCCATTGCTGTCATTTATGAACAGAATATCTTAATGACACGCAATGGAATCTCCAAATAATTAAACAATTTAGACAATTCTAATAAACATAAATGTTCTGAATTTCAATTTTATTCATAATGCCCTTCATTACATCAAATACAATTAAAAAAATTAATTTTTTGAAAAATCAGTTTAACCATTTTAATCCGGGCCAATATTTGCATAAACTAATTTTAGTGTTTGTGCATTTTTTATGATTAAGGGAGGATAGGAGGGCAGTGAACTCAGAGGAGAGAGAGCTTGATGAATATAGATGGAGGTTGAAAGCACCGAGGATAAGTTGTCACTCGGTGCAGAGCCTGAGGAAGGAAAGCAGTGAAGGTATCTCGGTGAGAAAATGTTTATGGTACTTGGGTGGGCGATAGAGAACGAGGATTTTAAATGAGGTGAGAGGGATGGAATCAAGGTGAGATGCTCAAAGGAGGAGAAAGTGGCAGAGGAGTAGGTGGCAGACCAGGGTGTGATTTGGTGATAACGGCCACACCGCCACCACGACAGTCTGGGCGGGGCAAGTGGTGGAAGCAGGGAAGCTTGATTTAGGGGGAAGGTGTCATCACCCCTCAGCTAGGTTTCCATCAAAGCCATGCTATTAAAGCAATTATCCACAATAAGGTCATGGATGGCAAGGGCCTTGTTCACAAGTGAATGGACTTTCTGGAGGGAGATGCGGAGGGGGCGGTGATCGCTAATCCGCAGCAGAGTCTACAGGGTCAGCGCTGGGAGGGGTGAGTTGGACGGGGAGGAGATGGCAAGATTAGCCCCCAGCGGGCATGCTGGGCGGGAAGATCAGCGAGAGAGTAGGATGGGGCAGTTGGAGTTGCTGCTCGTAAGGAGGCAGTGACGAGTGACTCGATGGGCCCTTCGGAGGATGCCAAGAGGCACAGAGGGAAGCTGTAGGTTTATCTAAAGAGGGAATCCAGCCTGGGACGGTGGCAGGAGAGTAGGAAGGTCGAGGAGTACGAAGGGTTAGGGTAGGGATTTGGGAGAGCAGAGTTTCTGGGAGGGGAGAAATGAAAGGCGGCATGACGACAGGAGAGAGGGGTCTAAGGGGGTAAAGAGAAAAGAAGTAAAAAAGGGGGAGAAAAAAGTGGAAAAAGAAGTGACGGGCTTGGGTCTGGAGCAGCAGTCAAAATGTGCACGCGAATGGACACGGAAAACTCAAGTTACATAGGTCTGGTTACGGAGCAATTATTAGGATACATATATCCTGGTAATAACAGGAAATAGATAGGAGACAGTAGGAGGGAGCCCAGAGTCATTGAGAAAAGCAGAGAGCAGGCATAGTTGGGCAATGGGCAGTAACAGTTTAAACTAGTTGAAATATAGTGGCGGCGGGAATTTGGTGAAAGTGGGAATTAGGTACAGAGGCAGAAGGAGGTGCTGAGTAATTTAAACCAAGGGGCAACAGTAAATAAGTAAATAATCAGAGTAATTAGTTATATCTAAGGGGAGAGAATACCAACATTAAAAGGGATCCAAAGTGCATTAAATAAAAATCTGGTATACATAAATAAATAAATAAATAATAAATAGGATTAAGGGGATAGAAAGACTTCCATTTTTTATAGCCCCTTTCACGACCTCAGGTCATCTCAAAGCGCTTTACACCCAATGAAGTACTTTTGAAGTGTAGTCATTGTTGTAGGAAACTAAATGTAGGATACTTAAACTAAAAACATATTATAAACATAAATAGATAGACTGTTAAGCAAAATGATGGGACAGCTGAGACCCATTGCCTGCAACTCTTGTGCCATGTGGGAACTCTAGTTTGCTTCATGTGTCCTGGATAATCACATGTCCAGAAATTGTTTCCAGTTGCTCAAACTCAAGCTCAGGGTTTCTGAGCTTGAGGAACAGCTGGAGTTACTGCAGGGCATACGGGAGGCTGAGATGTTCCTGGAGCGCACGTTCCAGGAGGTGGTCATCCTGCAGCTGCAGAGAGTCCAGAAGCAGTAAGTGGGTGGCCATCCAGTAGGGTAGGAAGAGGCAAGCAGTGCAGGAATCCTCCAGGAGCGTGGCACTTTCAATCGGTTTTCAGTACTGAATACCAGTGAGGGTGATGACACCTTCGGGGAGTGCAGTCTAGAGCACTTCCACAGCACCATGGGGCAAATGGCTGCACAGGGGCACAGCAAAGTATAGAAATGCAGTGGTCATAAGAGATTTGATAGTCAGGGGGATAGACAGGCTTCTGCAACTAATTTGGGGTTTGTTTATGTTTTGGAGTAATGTATTATGTAATAATATAGTTAGCTGAGATTTAAATTCATTAACTTTTGACGTACATTGGCATTGAATTGATGAGAATCACCGACCAGATTGTATGGATCTGTGTCACTAAATTCTATAACAATAACCATTTTATTGCAGAATTGAAAATGATAGTTGTTGGCAAACGACTGGATGCCAGATACGATTGGATAATGAAAAGCTGGACGTCATTACCGTATATTCTCAGGGATGGTGGAGATGGATGTAATATTTCCTCCGAAGTAAAAGGTGCCGTGGCTTTGGTCTCTGACGAAGGGAGCTGTTCGTACTTTACAAAGGTACTGCTTAAAATTATTTCTTCTTGTAAGATTCTTTATTGAGTGTGTTTGTGTTTGTGTTCCCAACTGTATCCCTGGGCACAAAGCAGAGCTTTTGAATTACAGTACTTTGAGTAACTCAAGATCCCCTTTTTAATGGAATAATGGTTAACTTCGCATTGAATGACATTAGCTGTGCAGAAATTCTGATAAATTTACGCCAGTAGTTGCAGATTCTATCTTGCATGATTTATGGTAGTCTGTTAACTGATGTTATGGTTCCTAAAAAATAAAGGCCAGTGGTAATGATTACAAATTGCAAATATGCAGGCAGGGTGTTGCAATGGTTAACCCCAGTTAACTACAGAACAGAATAAATTGTTCACAAAAACAGTGCTGTAATTATAAATCTTTTACCAGAACAAAAATTCTGTTCATGTCCTTTTAATGATTAAAAAAAAATACAAGAACTGTTGAAGATTTTGCCACCATCTAGTTCTGCTGACATATGTGGGTCTCTTTAAACCTTCTTATTATTTTGCCTCTTGTATTTTGGATCACTCACAAGCAAGAGTTCCAACTCTCCAAGCCTTGAAGAACATCTATCCTTGCCTTGAAGTCTAGGAACGGTTTCAGTAATGTGCTTGATTGGTAATTGCTATTAGTTACTGGATTGTCTTGTGCCTTAATAAGGACTCCAGACTTCAAAAGCAATAGAGCCTGTGAGACCTCATTTAAAGTTCAAAATATGAAACAAATGTATTAAATAAACAATGAACAAGTGAACAGTCTAACTACAATATACAATTATATATTTACAGTGGAACATCTTTATCGACCTCCTCGAATCGATAAACGAACAAACTCTAGGATATTTTCCTAGAAATTTGTCCGTGCAGCACACGTTTCTCAGGCGCTAAGTGGCCTCCTAATCCTCCAATATGAAGGGCAGGAGGCGCAAGTTCATTATTGGGAAGTGCACCGCCCGCCATACTGGAAAAGGCCCAAAAATCGGCGTGCAATGCCCATGCCTAAAACGTTGTCTATGCAAATAAGGGGCATAATGCCTGTTTGAGGCTCCCACCTTTGGCAGCTGGCTGCATCCAGAAAACCAGGCCTACAGGGACTGCCTCTTGGGTCGCAACCAACAAGGTAAGTTTTTAAAATGTACTTACCTGAATGTGGAGCCAGGGGAGCAGAAGTACTCCTCCTGACCCCACATTCAAGGAAGGCGGACCGTCATCGGACAGTGATTTCCTCTCCCCACTCCGATCGCCGCTGCTCCGCCCTCCGTACTCCATCGCTCCCCTTCCTAATGGACACTGATTTCCATCCCCGTCCCCCCTCTCCATCGATCGCTGCCGCTCCCCTGATCTCAGTGGTGGCTTCCGCGTCAGGCCAAAGCTGCTGGTAACAGCAGCCAGGAGATGCCCAGTAAGGTAAGTTTTTACATAATTTTTTAGTTTCCTTGTGGGCCAGGGGGATCAGGAGTGCTTCTTCAGGCTCCACAAGGAAACCTAGGGCCACCTACGCCCTGGGCTTTCCTTGACTAGGAATCTCCTCCTGGATTCTGATGAACTTACCTTGTGCTGGGGACCGTTTCCACGGGTCCCTGGGTGCAGTCTCCTGCTGCCCAAATTGCTGCTCCCGCCCTCCGCCCAAACAGACGTCCTTGAGGGAGTTGAATCTTGCATATTTAAGTGAGGCTCGGGAGCTAAAATCTCTCCGGGCCTCAGCATGCGAGCTTGTTGCATGACTTGGCACCCCCATACACTGATCTTGCCCCGAGTTAAAATCAAGGCCTATAGTATTTTTTATTCAGCCAGGAATTCCAAAATGTCAGTTTCTTCTGAGATTTCTCACAGTGCCAATCCTGAGAGAAAGCTAATGTTTTTGCTTGAGCCATAGGATATATCCAACTATCTCTCAGGTCAGATAGGGCCTGGAAGAGTAAATCGGAACATCCTGTGTTTTGGATAACTGAGCTCTGAGATTCATAAAAGAATTGCCATTCAACTGAACTAATCTTTGAAGTCTGTAAATATTTGAAAATTGTGTGTTAGACTTCCTTGAACCTGTTACCAGAGAGACTGCAACACAGTTTGCAGCATTGCATTGGGATAGACCAGATGCACACTTCTGACTATTAAAATCGCTCTGTGCAATGACCTAGTTTTAAAGGAGCAGCTACCAAAATACCACTGGATAAAAATACATCATTTTTGTCATCAGCTGCAAGAAGTAAAGTTCATGTATCAGATTTAAATATTTCACAGCTTTTTTTTTTTACACAGCACAGCTTTTCAAGCTCATCTTTTGACTAACATTCTGTATTACATAAAATTTTACAGAAATTACAACACGGAAACAGGCCGTTTGGCCCAACTAGTACATGTTGGTGCTTATCCTCCAATTGAGCATTAATGTGGATCCCATGTGCCCACTCTGTTCCCATATCCCTTTCCTTCAGCTTTTGTTTTTAAATGTTGACATTGAAGCAGAAACAATCACTAACTCTGGTAGTCTCTGGTAACAGCCTCACAACGCTCTGTGGAAAAAAAAAAAAAGTTTCTCCTACTCCCTGCTCTAAATCTATTACATTTAATCTGTCCCCTTGGTTTACACCCCTCAATCACTGTAAAGCCTGTTTTGACTCTGTCCCATTCCTTCATAATTGTAGACACCTGTATCAAACCACTCCTTAAACTCTGTCCTAACAAAGACAGCCCCAATTTTTTATGTCTTTATCTGTATTTCTTTATACCAGGCAGCATCTGAGTGAATCTGCGCTGGGCAGTTTCTCAGAGTGTAATGAAAACAGAAAATGCTGGAAATAATCAGTAGGTCAGGCAGCATCTGTGGAGAGAGAAACAAAGTTAACAGGCTCGATTTTAATGAAGGAGGCGGGTTGACGGCGGGCCCGCTGCTTGGTGTCTTCCGGACCCGCTCCTGGTTGCCGCCGCCCCACAGATCAGATTTTAGGTTGATTGGCCTCGTTGCGGCCGACGTGCGGGTCCCTCCAGGCAATTGGTTGCAGAGTGTCAGATTCTCGCCTCTGATGACGCATTGTTTCAGTAAAGATTTAAAGGAGCCATGTCCCCTTTGCAGAAGCATTAGCTTTTTTCTGTTAAAGGTGCTGGCTGCTGCAGGAATGGCAGCACCAAAAACTTAGGCTGCACCCAGGTTCAATGAGGGCTCCCTCCATGCTCTTGTGGAGGGAGTTATAGGACGTCAGGAGGTCCTCTTCCCTGGAAACAGAAGGAGGAGGCCTCCTCAGCAAAGCAAGGCAGCTTGGCTGGAAATTGCTGAGGAGGTGAGCTCGAGATCTGTGTGCAGACGCACATGGGTTTAGTGTCGAAAAAGGATTAATGATCTGCTGAGATCACCTAAAGTGTGGCCTCTCTGTTCTGGGAAATGGAAGTTCAAGAGAGAGGGCTCAGGGTAATTTCCATTTGGAATGTTGGTGGTGACACTGAGCGCAAACCACCGTTTATTGGACAGATGATGCCTGGGGTTTTGAGAATGTCAGACTTATACTCATCTCCATGTGCCAGCCACCTGTGGTTGAAGCGTAAGCTTACTTGAATCTGGCATGGATGAGTGCATCCCTTGCCTGACGGCCAGCAATGTGGTCGCATGCTGCTGGATTGGCCACATCCGGCCCCGCAAGGTGTCGCTCCTCGTTCTCGTCCTCTTCCTCTTCCTCATCCTCTTCCTCTTCTTCCAAGGAGGCTGTGTGCTGAGCCACTTGTTCATCTGGCAGCACTAAGCCGCGCTGCTGTGCGTTGTTGTGCAGGGCACAGCAGACGACGATGATGCTGGACACCCTGGCTGGTGCGTACTGCAAGGCTCCACCAGATCTGTCCAGGCATCGGAAGTGCATTTTGAGCAAGCCGATGTTTTGCTCAATGATGCTTCTGGTGGCAATGTGGCTGACATTGTACCGCTCCTCAGCTTCGTTTGATGGCCTCCTCATCGGTGTCATGAGCCATATTTTCAGGGGATAGCCCTTGTCGCCAAGTAGCCATCCGGAAAGGTGGGTTGGCGGATGGAAGAGCTGAGGCACAGTAGACTGGCGCAGGATGAAGGAGGCATGGCAACAGTCAGGGTACTTAGCGCAAACATGCATGATGATCTTCCTGTGGTTACACACCAGCTGGACGTTCAGGGAGTGGAATCCCTTGTAGTTGACAAATATAGCTGGGTTGTGATAGGGGGCCCTTATGGCTACATGTGTGCAGTCAATAACGCCCTGCACCATTGGCAAGCCTGCCATATTGGCAAAGCCAACCGCACACGCCGTCACACTTGGGCCATCCGTGGAGAAGTGGATATAATTGTACGCCTTTGCAAAGAGGGCATAGGTAACCTGTAACACCAGCTGGGCGCAAGTGTGAGCGGCTGACTGGGAGATGCCGCTGATGTCTGCAGCTGATCCCTGGAAGGAGCCCGAAGCAAAGAAGTTGAGTGCGGTGGTGACTTTGACAGACACTGGTAAGGAGTGTCCACACACTCCTCTGGGCTCCAGGTGTTGGTGCAGCATTGCGCAGATGTCAGCGACTACATCTTTCAAAAGTTTCAACCTCCTTTGGCACTGCTGCTCAATCATGTTGAGGAAGCTGATCCTCTGCCTGTAAACCCTGTGTTGGGGGTATCTCCTGCAGCGAGGTGCAGCCCTGCGCTGAGGCCCTCTGCCCTGTGCATCATCAGGTGGGTGAGGAGGAGGTTGGCGCTCCTGGTGCTGGTGCTGCTGTTGTGGCTGGCTGTGGTGCTGCCGCGGCTGCTCTTCCTCCGAATCTGCCGACCAGGATGAGAGGATGTAACTGTTTCCCATCCCGCTGCTATAGATTTCAGTTGAGGCAAGAAGCTTGCAAGTTCTGACGAAGAGTCTTCGACCTGAAACGTTAACTCTGTTTCTCCCTCCACGGATGTTGCCTGGCCTGCTGAGTTTTTCCAGCGTTTTCTGTTGTTATAGCACACACTCAAAGTGGCCTGAAGTTATTCCAATCCGGTCACACTGCAGATGGGTGTCAGCTTGAACAGACACAAAGGTCAGTAGATTTGCAAAGTCTTATCCTAAACATCCAACAACAAAGTTGTTGCATTTGAATGTCAGCCATGTTACAGGAGCACTTTTAAACTGCTGCACCAATGACTACAATTCATGTCCTTGAGAAACTCGTCTCCTTGCAATTGGCGTGTTTCTGGCAAGACGGGAAACAGGAGCCAGAAGCACGAAAATCAGAAACTAGTATAAAAATAGGATTAGCAAGGCAGTTAACAGGGGAGCAGCTGACCTGACACTCTCAAAAATTGCATGGGGGCGGGAAGGAGGCGGGTTCGCAGCCCGACACCATTTTTTCCGACCCGCTTCCTCAGGGCTATTAAAATCAAGCCCAACGTTTCAGGTCAATGACCCTTTCTATTGCCTTAAATACCCTACCTATATTGGCCTTACTAAGGTTTTATACAGATTCACCATTACATATCAATTTTTATATTATATACCTCTTGACATAAAGAAAGCTAATGGAATACAATGTTTTATGGCCTTACCACTTCAGGTGTTGTCTTTAATGTCTTGTGAACCTGAATTCCCCAAATCCTCCTGCTCTTCCACATCACCAAACCGTCACCGATTTAAAGCAGGGATTCTGAACCTTTTTGCTTCTGAGGCCCCCTCCCATATTATAAAAATTTAATGGACCCCCTGTAACACAAACCAACAACAACTTGTATTTATATAGTGTCTTTATCGTAGTAAAATATCCCAAGTCGCTTCACAGGAGCGTTATCAAACAAAATTTGACATCGAGCCACATAAGGAGATAGTAGATCAGATCAGGTAGGTTTTAAGGAGCGTCATAAAGGAGGAAAGAGGCGGTGAGGTTTAGGGAGGGAATTCTAGACCTTAGGACCTAGGCAGCTGAAGGCACGGCTGCCAATGGTGGAATTATTTAAAATCAGGGATGCTCAAGAGGCCGTAAATGCAGAAGCGCAGATTTCTCGGAGGGTTGTAGTGCTGGAGGAGATTAGAGATAGGGAGAGGCGAGGCCATGGATGGATTTGAAAACTTATACAATTAAACATATAGGGGGAAAAATTTGGTTGTTTTGCGCCTCCCGGGGCGCAAAGCAACTAGCGCCCGGACGCAGTGCCTTCGACGCCATCTGCGAAATTCAGCCGGGAGGTTAGCGGCGGCAGTAACCATTAGTGCCTTGTGGCACTGCGCCGCCGGCGATGACTTCATCGCTGTGCGCAGCGCCCTGGCCACGATCTTCGGAGGCGCCCCCTGTCTTGCCACTGGACGCTATGTCCAACGGGGTCAGGGGGGCCTACCTGTTGCCGGGGCGGCGCTAGTTAAAGGGGAGGTGGCAGGCGGCCATTTTTGTTGCTGGCCGCCTGCCAGCACCTGCCTCCGTTGCTGCCCCCGGCCCCCATGAAGCCCCTCCGCAGGGTGTTGGCTGCTCTCTGTGAGCCCGGCACTCCTCTTGACTGCCAGGCTCGTTTGCTGGCACTCCCGATCCCTGGTGGCCCAGCTGGGCGCCGGGACATGCTGCGCCAGGCCCCTCCCTTTTAAAAAGGGGAGGAAGGCCTGCAGTACCGCGGCACGTGATATTGCCTCACAGCGCCCCAAGAGGGACGCGGGGCGCTTCCAGTAGCGCCCCTCCTCCCTCTCGGGGCGCTACCTGGGACGATCGGCCGCGGGGCGCTAATTTTTTCGGGGCGCTAAAAGTAGACTTTGGGACTATGGTTAGGGTTTTACAGTTAGCAATTGGGTTTTGGGATTACGTTAGTGTTTCGGGTTAGGATTTCATGGTTACGGGTCAGGGTTAGGGATCGAGATTACAGTTACGATGTTAGGTTTAGGTTTGGGGATACCAAAGCTTGCAGAGGCACTCTGGAAGGTATGGGGAGCTGGCCCTAACTGTGACCATTTCCCTTTATTTTCAGATGCTCCCTGACCAGTCACCATTTCTCCATCATTTACAAATGCTCCCTGACCATTCAACGTTTCTCCTTCATTTACAGACGCTCCCTGAGAGTTCCCAGCACTTGCTGTTGCTTCCGGAGTTAGCACTTGCACTGTGATGGGGTGAACCCGGGAACCGGTCCTCCGGGGTTTATTAACCCACACCTTCCAGACTTCTTACTTGCTGCGTTTTCACCAGCCAGCACCCCCCGCGCATGATCAGCTCACACTGCCCGGGTAATTGATGTGAGCTCCAGACCAATAGGAAGAGGGACTGGAGGACCAAGCAGGTCCGCCAACCAGTTGGAGTGTTTGAGGGACGGGATGTTGTGTAAAATCTGGTTATTTTTGGCGGAGCCCTTAAAACTTGCTCACAGACCCCTAGGGGGCTGCGGACCCCCAGTTGAGAAACTCTGATTTAAAGTATAATTCATAGAATCATAGAAAAATTACGATACAGAAGCAGGCCATTCGACCCATCGTGTCCATGCCGGTCGGAAAAGAGCTACCCAGCCTAATCCCACCTTTCAGCACTAGGCCCGTAGACCTGTAGGTTGCAGCTCTTCAAATGCACATCCAAGTACTTTTTAAATGTGATGAGGGTTTCTGCCTCTACCACCCTTTCAAGCAGTGAGTTCCAGACCCCCACCACCCTCTAGGCTAATTTTTCTTTCTTAATCTCCCCTCTAATCCTTCTACCAACTACTTTAACTCTATGCCCCCTGGTTTTTGACCCCTCTGCTAAGGGAAATAGGTCCTTCCTATCCACACCATCATTATTTTATACATCTCAATTAAATCTCCCCTCAGTCTTCTCTGTTCCAAGGAAAACAACCCCAGCCTATCCAATCTTTCCTCATAGGTAAAATTCTCCATTCCTGGCAACATCCTCGTAAATCTCCTCTGCACCCTCTCCAGTGCAATCACATCCTTCCTGTAATGTGGTGACCAGAACTGCACGCAGTACTCAAGTTGTGGCCTAACCAGTGTTGTATACAGTTCTAGCATAATCTCCCTGCTCTTATATTCTATGCTTTGGCTAATAAAGGAAAGCATTCCATATGCCTTTTTAACTACTTTATCGACTTGTCCTGCTACCTTTAAGGATCTGTGGACATACACTCCAAGGTCCCTCTGTTCCTCCACACCTCGCAGTATCCTCCCATTAATTGTTTATTCCCTTGCCTTGTTGCCCCTCCCCAAATGCATTACCTCACACTTTTCTGGATTGAATTCCATTTGCCACTTTTCTGCCCAACTGACCAGTTCATCAATATCTTCCTGCAGTCTAAAGCTTTCCTCCTCACTGTCAACCACACAGCCAATTTTTGTATCATCTGCAAATTTCTTTATCATGCCCCCTACATTTAAGTCTAAATCATTAATATATACTACAAAAAGTAAGGGACCGAGTACTGAGCCCTGTGGAACCTCACTGGAAACAGCCTTCCAGTCCCAAAAGCTCCCCTCAGCTATTACCCTTTGCTTCCTGCCACTGAGCCAATTTTGGATCCAATTTGCCAATCTCCCTTGGATCCCATGGGCTTTTACTTTTTTGATCAGCCTGCCATGTGGGACCTTGTCAAAAGCCTTGCTAAAATCCATCAAACGCACTGCCCTCATCGACCCTCCTTGATACCTCCTCAAAGAATTCAATCAAGTTAGTCAGACATGACCTTCCCTTAACAAAACCATGCTGACTGTCCTTGATTAATCTGTGTCTTTCTAAATGAAGGCTTATACTGTCCCTCAGAATTGATTCCAGTAATTTGCTCACCACCGAGGTTAAACTAACTGGCCTGTAATTGCTCGGTTTATCCCTTCCTCCCTTTTTAAACAATGGTACAACGTTAGCAGTTCTCCAATCCTCTGGCACCACTCCTGTAGTCAGGGAGGATTGGAAAATGTTGGTCAGAGCCTCAGCAATTTCCTCCCTTGCTTCTTTTAATAGCCTCGGATATATTTCATCTGGCCCTGGCGATTTATCTACTTTCAAGGATGCAAAACCCCTTAATACTTCCTCTCTTACTATGTTTATCCCGTCCAATATTTCACCATCTTCCTCCTTAACTTCAACGTCGGCAATTATTGCCTCAAATTTATTAAGATTGAATTCCGCCGGACACTTTTTTGCCTATTCCTCCATCTTATCAATTTCCTCTTCCAGCTTCCTTTCATCCTCATAATTATTTAGTATGTCTCCTATTTTCGGATACTCTGCAAATTCAGACACCACTCCCACTAGCCCTATATCCAAATCATTGATGTACACAGTGAACAGAAGCAGCCCCAGAACAGACCCCTGTGGAATATTATTACCTACTTTCAATCTATGTTGGCTGCTTCTAATTATTTTCTCTTTATCTTTAATTAAAGATTCCCAAATTTCCTCCAGCACAGATGTTTAAGCAACTAGCATATAATTACATAGGATTACAAAGGATACACGGCATTGAAACAGGCCATTCGGCCCAACCAGTCCATGCCAGCATTTATGCTCCACACGAGCCTCCTCCTGTCTTTCCTCATCTAAATCTATCAGCATAACCCTCTATTCCTTTTTCCCTCATATGCTTGTCCAGCCTCCCCTTAAATGCATCTATTCGCTTCAACCATTCCCTGTGGTAGTGAGTTCCACATTCTCACCACCCTTTGGGTAAAGAAGTTTCTTCTGAATTGCCTATTTGATTTCTTGGTGACTATCTTATATTGCTGGCCTCTAGTTATGCTCTTCCCCACAAGTGGAAACATTCTCTCTCTATCCACACTATCAAAACCTTTCCTAATTTTAAAGACCTCTATTAGGTCACCCCTCAGCCTTTTTTCAAGAGAAAAGAGACCCAGCCTGTTCATCCTTTCCTGATATGTATATCCTCGCATTTCTGGTATCATCTTTGTAAATCTTCTCTGCACTCTCTCCAGTGCCTCTATATCCTTTTTATAATATGGCGCCCAGAATACACGCAGTACTCTAAGTGTGGTCTAACTAAGGTTAGCATATCTTCCCTACTTTTCAATTCTATCCCTCTAGAAATAAACCCTAGTGCTCGGTTTGCTTTTTTTTATGTGTCGCACCTTTTAGTGATTTGTGTATTTGTACTCCGAGATCCCTTTGTTCCTCTACCCCACCGAGACTCGCACCCTCCAAGTGATAAGTGACCTCCCAATTCTTCCTACCAAAATGTAATACCTCACATTTATCTGTGCTGAACTTAATTTGCCAATTATATGCCGATTCTGCAAGTTTATTAATGTCCCCCTGTAATTTGTTAAAGTCCTCCTCAGTATTGACTATCCCTCCCCAATTTGGTGTCATCTGCAAATTTAGAAATTGTGGTTTTGATTCCAAAGTCTAAATCGTTAATGTAAATTGTGACCAACCGTGATCCCAGCACTGTTCCACTACCCACCTTCTGCCACTGTGAATAGCTACCCGTTACTCCTACTCTCTGCTTTCTGTCCTGATTCCAGCCAGCAATCCATTCTGCTACTTGTCTCCTGACTCTGCATTCTCTGACCTTATTCATTAGTCTATTATGGGGTACCTTATCGAAGGCCTTTTGAAAATCCAGATAAATTACATCTACTGCATTACCATTGTCTACTCTCTCTGTTACCTTGTCAAAAAATTCAATAAGGTTGGTCAAGCAAAACTTTCCCTTTTGAAATCCATGCTGACTATTCATTATTATATTTTTGGTTTCTAGGTGTTCTTCTATTTTCTCCGTTAGTAGGGATTCCATTATTTTTCCAACCACCGATGTTAAGCTGACTGGTCTATAATTCCCTGGACATGTTCTATTCCCCTTCTTAAATATCAGTATTAAGTTAGCTATCCGCCAGTCCTCTGGCGCTACACTTTTTTCTAACGAATTATTAAATACTAGCTAAAGTGCCCGGCGGTGCCGAAGGTCTTTTGAGGGCATGTTGTTGTTGGAAGAGAGAGAGAGAGAGCGACTGGGGGGGGGGGGGGGAGAGAGAGAGAGAGCGACTGGGGGGGAAGAGAGAGCGACTGGGGGGGAAGAGAGAGAGCGACTGGGGGGGAAGAGAGAGAGCGACTGGGGGGGAAGAGAGAGAGCGACTGGGGGGGAAGAGAGAGAGCGACTGGGGGGGAAGAGAGAGAGCGACTGGGGGGGAAGAGAGAGAGCGACTGGGGGGGAAGAGAGAGAGCGACTGGGGGGGAAGAGAGAGAGCGACTGGGGGGGAAGAGCGAGAGCGACTGGGGGGGTAGAGCGAGAGCGACTGGGGGGGAAGAGCGAGAGCGACTGGGGGGGAAGAGCGAGAGCGACTGGGGGGGGAAGAGCGAGAGCGACTGGGGGGGGGGAGAGCGACTGGGGGGGGAAGAGCGAGAGCGACTGGGGGGGGAAGAGCGAGAGCGACTGGGGGGGAAGAGCGAGAGCGACTGGGGGGGAAGAGCGAGAGCGCGACTGGGGGGGAAGAGCGAGAGCGTGACTGGGGGGGAAGAGCGAGAGCGCGACTGGGGGGGAAGAGCGAGAGCGCGACTGGGGGGGAAGAGCGAGAGCGCGACTGGGGGGGGAAGAGCGAGAGCGCGACTGGGGGGGAAGAGCGAGAGCGCGACTGGGGGGGAAGAGCGAGAGCGCGACTGGGGGGGAAGAGCGAGAGCGCGACTGGGGGGGAAGAGCGAGAGCGCGACTGGGGGGGAAGAGCGAGAGCGCGACTGGGGGGGAAGAGCGAGAGCGCGACTGGGGGGGAAGAGCGAGAGCGCGACTGGGGGGGAAGAGCGAGAGCGCGACTGGGGGGGAAGAGCGAGAGCGCGACTGGGGGGGAAGAGCGAGAGCGCGACTGGGGGGGAAGAGCGAGAGCGCGACTGGGGGGGAAGAGCGAGAGCGCGACTGGGGGGGAAGAGCGAGAGCGCGACTGGGGGGGAAGAGCGAGAGCGCGACTGGGGGGGGGAAGAGCGAGAGCGCGACTGGGGGGGAAGAGAGAGCGACTGGGGGGGAAGAGAGAGCGACTGGGGGGGAAGAGAGAGCGACGGGGGGAAGAGAGAGCGACTGGGGGGGAAGAGAGAGCGACTGGGGGGGAAGAGAGAGAGCGACGGGGGGAAGAGAGAGAGCGACTGGGGGGGAAGAGAGAGAGCGACTGGGGGGGAAGAGAGAGAGTGCGAGACTGGGGGAAGAGAGAGCGACTGGGGGGAAGAGAGAGAGCGACTGGGGGGGAAGGGGGAGGCGGGGGGGGAAGGGGGAGGCAGGGGGGGAAGGGGGAGGCGGGGGAGGAAAGGAGGAGGGGGGAGGAAAGGAGGAGCGGGGGGAGGAAAGGAGGAGTGGGGGGGAGGGGAGGGGGTAGGGAGGGGGGAGGAAAGGAGGGGGGAGGAAAGGGGGAGATGGGAGAGGAAAGGAGAAGGGAGAGGGGGAGGAAAGGAGAAGGGAGAGGGGGAGGAGAGGGGAGGGAGGAGGGAGGAGGAAGGGGAGGGGGAGGGGGAGAGGAAAGGGGGAGGGGGAGAGGAAAGGAGGGGGGAGAGGAGGAGAGGGGGGAGAGGGGGGAGGGGAGGGGGGAGAGGAAAGGAGGGGAGGGGGAGAGGAAAGGGGGGGAGGGGGAGAGGGAAGGGGGGAGGAAAGGGGGGAGGGGAGGGGGGAGGGGAGAGGAAAAGGGGGGGGAGGAAAGGGGGGAGGGGAGGGGGGAGGAAAGGGGGGGAGGGGAGAGGAAAGGGGGGGAGGGGAGGGGGGAGGAAAGGGGGGGAGGGGGGAGGAAAGGGGGGGAGGGGAGAGGAAGGGGGGGTGGGGAGGAAAGGGGGGGGGAGAGGGGGGGGGAGGGGGGAGGGAGGAGGGGAAGGAGAGGGAGGGGGGAGGAGGGGGGGAGGGGGAGAGGGGGGGAAGGAGGGGAGGGGGAGGAAAGGGGGGGAGGGGAGAGGAAAGGGGGGGAGGGGAGGGGGAGGAAAGGGGGGGAGGGGGGAGGAAAGGGGGGGGAGGGAGAGGAAAGGGGGGGAGGGGAGGGGGGAGGGGAGGAAAGGGGGGGGGAGAGGGGGGGGGGAGGGGGAGAGGGGGGGGGAGGGGGGAGGGAGGAGGGGAAGGAGAGGGAGGGGGAGGAGGAGGGGGGGGGGGAGGAGGGGGGGAGGAGGGGGGGAGGGAGGAGGGGGAAGGAGAGGGAGGGGGGAGGAGGGGGGGAGGGGGAGGGGGGGGAAGGGAGGGGGGGAGGAGGGGGAAAGGGGGGAGGGGGGGAGGAGGGGAAGAAAGGGGGGGAGGGGGGAGGAAGGGAGGGGAGGGGGGAGGGGGGGGGAGGGGGGGAGGGGGGGAAGGGGGGGGAGGGGGAGGCAAGGGTGGGGAGGAAGGGGAGGGGGGAGGAAAGGGGGGGAGGAAGGGGAGGGGGAGGAAAGGGGGGGAGGAAGGGGAGGGGGGAGGAAGAAGAAGGAGGGGGAGGAAGGGAAGGGGGGGAGGGGGAGGAGGGAAGAATGGGGAGCGGGGGGAGGAGGAAGAAGGGGGCGGGGGGAAGGAGGGGGAGGGGAGCGCCCCGTCAGCCCGAGCCCCGCCCCGCCCCCAATCTCTCGAGCCGAGGCCCGATCTCCCGAGCCCCGATCTCCCGAGCCCCGCCCCCCCGATCTCCCGAGGCTCGCCCCATCACCCGAGGCCCGATCTCCTGAGCCCCGCCCCCGAGCCCTGATTTGCCAAACCCCGATCTCCCGAGCCCCGCCCGAGCCGGCTTCAAGAGCAGAGAGAGCGACGACGCCGCACAACCTACCGCGTGAGGCCCGGCTGGACTCAAGTCGCGCGCGCTGACTCCTGCCCCACCCGCCTTTACTAAGATGGCGGCGGTGGCGATGCTCGGCTCAGGCCCACCCCCTTCAGCCTTCACAAAGATGGCGGCGATCACGAGCTGCTTGTTGAGCGCGACGGGAGGTGCCTAGCTCGGGCGTGGCTGGGCAACAGAGGCCCAGGCTTACGGGCCTGGAAAAACGGTGAAAGGTAGGAAAATTCTAGATGTTAGAGAAAAGATTTACAAATTAATTAACTTTTTTTAAAAACAATTTGTGTTTTAAAAGCAACTTTTTTTTTGCTGGAAATGTAGATTTGAAAAGAAACACGCAGAAAGTGGGAAAAAGAAAAGAACAGTTTGGAATCAAGATGGCGGCTACTCCCCTCGGTTCAGAATGATAAGGCCCGCCCACACACGCACGGATTGGTCAACCGTCAGGTCACTGAACTGTAGGATTGGTCAGTCATCACGTCACTCAACTCTAGGATGGCCTGCCCGCGCACACAATGAACCCGCCCCCACTCGATGCAAATGAGCGGATAATGAGCGGAATTTTGAACGTTTTTTGGATACCGTCGGCACAATTTTTGTCCAAAAAGTAAATACACCTACAAGAGTCCCCTAATGATGAGCTTTCTTTTGATATAACATATGTGTAGGTACGCTCTATAACTTTTGATTGTATAGCGAGACAGCGAGAGAGACAGACAGAGAGACATACCATTTTATATATATAAGATGTGTAGTAATGCCTCTGCTATCTCTTCCCTAGATTCTTTTAATATGCGTGGATGCAATCCATCCGGACCAGCAGTTTTATCCTCTTTGAGCTTCATTAGTTTATTTAATCCCCTGTTTTAATTTTAAATGGACTTATCACATTACTAATCTCATCATCCAATGTCACGTCCACCTGTTTTTTTTCCCCTGGTAAATACTGAAGCAAAATAATTATTTAGTATTTCTGCTATCTCTATCGTTACCTATCGTATTTTCCTGTCTATCCCTTAATGGCGCTATTCCCATCCCAACCTTTTATTGATGTGCCTATAAAATATTTTACTATTTTGTTTTATGTTCCTTGATAATTTAATTTCATAGTTCCTTTTTGCCTCTCTAATTGTTTTTTTGACTTCTCTCGCAATCTTTTTGTTTTCTCCCTTATCATGCACTCCCATGCTGTCTATGCGCTTAATGTATGCCTCTTTCCTTACTCTCAATTGTTCCCTTATGACTTTATTCATCCATGGAGTCTCATTATTGTTTAGTTCTTTCCTTTTAGCGGAATATATTTTCCCTGCACTCTGTTGAACACCGTTTTAAATGTTTCCTGTTGCTGTTCTATATCGTTGTTTACCAATATTGTTGCCCATTTTATTTTCCCAAGTTCTATTCTCAGCCCCTCAAAATCAGCTTTTCTCCCATCTGTTAACCTGGTTTTCGTCAAACTTATGTCCTACTCAATTATATCATCTTAAAGCGTATTGTATTATGGCCACTATTGTCTATATGTTCTCCTACTTTTACTTCTCTTATCTGCTCTGGTTCATTCCCCATTACTAGATCCAATAGCAAATCCTCCCTTGTTGGGCTTTTTACATATTGGGTTAGAAAAGAGTCCTGTACACATTGTAGGAACTCCATTCCCTTAGCCCCTTTACCTACCTCTTCTGTCTAATTAATATCGGGGTAGTTAAAATCCCCCATGATTATTATTCTATGTTTTTTACTCATTTCCCTAATTTGTCTACATATTTCTTCCTCCACCTCCCTTCCACTATTAGGTGGTCTGTAGACTACGCCTATTAGTGTGATTGATCCTTTATTATTTTTGTATCTCTATCCATATGGATTCTATTTTTGTCTTGCTGATATCTGCGTCACTTTTTTCTAATAAGTACAGTTATGCCACCTCCCCTTTTTCCCTCCCTATCTTTTCTAAATATCTTATACCCTGCAATGTTTAATTCCCAGTCCTGATTTTTCTGTAGCCATGACTGAGTAATCCCTACTATGTCTGGCTCGTCGCAACGCATGATTGCCTCCAGCTCCCCTGTTTTATTGCGGACACTGTGCATTGCTGTACAGACAGTTTAAGTCATTTTAAATAGGATTTCCTCTCACTTTATGTTTAACCATCTTTTTAGACTCCTGTTCTATAACTCTATTTATTCCCTTGCCATCAATGTCCTCCCTTGCTTTATTCTTTCCTATGCTCTCTTTTCCTGTTTTGTTTCTATTTAGGCTGGTTACGTCTCTTGTAGATCCCTCCCCCCATCCTACTAGTTTAAAGCCTTTTCTACCTCCGTATTTACCCTTTCCGCTAGGACACGGGTCCCATTCCGGTTCAGGTGGAGCCCATCCCATCAGTACAGTTCCTTCCTGGCCCAGAACCGGTGCGGGTGTTCCGTGAAATGGACACCCCTCTTTCCCACACCAGCCCTTTAGCCACGTGTTAATTCTGCTGATCTGTCTGCTTCTATGCCAATTTGCACGTGGCTCAGGCAATAATCCAGACATTATTACCCTCGAGGTCCTGCTTTTTAATTTAGATCCTAACTGCTGATACTCTTTCAGCACAACTTCCTCCCTGTTCCTATCTATGTCGTTGGTTCCAACATGGACCACGACAACTGGATTTACCCCCTCCCTTTCTAAATTCCTCTCCAGCTGCTGTGAGATAGCCCTTACCCTGGTACCAGGGTAGGCAACACACCCTTCGGGATTCTAATTCTTGGCTGTAGAGGACGCTATTTATCCCCCTAATTATAGAGTCCCCTATCACTACCACATTTCTATTCTGCTCTCCCCCGCACCCCCCCCCCCCCCCCCCCTTGGACAGCCTTCTGAGCCATGGTGCCTTGGTCTGCATTGTGGCTGTCCTCCCTGCAGTCTTTCTCCTTGTGCTCACAGGTAGCAAGTACATCGTACCTGTTGGACAGGAACAGTGTCGGCGGGACCCTCCTTCTCAACTTCTCCCAAATCTCCGCTACCCGTCTCCCTAACAGTTACACCCTCCCTTTCCTGAACTTGTGCTTTCCTCTGGGGTGTGACTGTATTGTGGATAAAACTGTCCAGAAATTCCTCTCCCTCCCTTATGTGTTGTAGTGTCTCCAACTCGCACTCCAGCTCAATGACTCTGTCTCTGAGCCGGAGAGATTCGAGTTGGAGACATCCCCTGCAGATGTATTCGCTCGGGACAGTCTCGCTGTCCACAAACTCCCTCATACTGCAGTCCAGACACACAACCTGCCCTGCCATATCTTAGTCTAGCCTTATTTTATTTATTTAATTAGTTAAAGTCTTTAGTCATCGATTATTTATAGTTATATTAATTCGTTTAACTAGTTAAGCTATAAATTGAATACAGTATGTTATAGTTTCCCGCTTCTAGTTTAAACCACTCTCTTAGTTTAGAGAGAAAAAAAAACCTTAATACTCACCAACCAATGACATACCTGCAGCCCTATGACATCACATCTTTTTTTGGGGAAATCATGGAAGGTTCGCCTCCGCTGATACCGTCTTCAATTAGGTCCGCGCTGTCCCTCCTCTCCTTTATGTCCCTCCGCCTCTGCCTCCAATTAGGTCCACACTGTCCCTCCTCTCTCTCCTTTATATCCCTCCGCCTCTGCTTCCAATTTGGCCTGCGCCGTCCCTCCTCTCTCTCCTTTATGTCCCTCTGCCTCTGCCTCCGATTTGGCCCGCGCTGTTCCTCCTCTCTTTCCTTTATGTCCCGCCACCTCTGCCTCCGATTAGGTCTGCGCTGTTCCTCCTCTCTCTCCTTTATGTCCCGCCACCTCTGCCTCCGATTAGGTCCACGCCGTCCCTCCTCTCCCCTTTATGTATCTCCACCTCTGCCTCCAATTAGGTCCGCGCTGTCCCTCCACCTCTGCCTCCAATTAGGTCCGCGCTGTCCCTCCTCTCTCTCCTTTATGTCCCGCTGCTGCCGCTGCCTCTGAGTGGATTACCAGGTTAACACTCTCTCTTTTTGAAATTATTTATCACATTGGACACTCTTCAGTCCTCTGGCAACATCCTCGCTCAATAGAACCCTGAAATAAAATTTCTGGGGTCTTCATTATTTCTTTCCCTATTTCCCTCAGGATCCTTGAATGTATTCCATCAGGTCCTAGCAATTTGTCCTTTAATTTAATTAACTTCTCTAATATTTTCACCCAATATCATTTGTAAAGACTGAAACAAAGTACTTGTTAAGTATGCCTACCATTTTCCGCTTATCCTCTACTAACTCAATAACCTCTGCTCGGTACCAACCTCCCATTTAGCAATTCTATTTTTACTGATATATTTGTGGAATACTTTACTGTTTTTAATACTTGTTGAGATTCTCTCCTCATACTCCTCCCCCTTGCTTTCCTTATCCCTTTCTTAATCTTTCTTTATTTTCTCATAATCGCTCTTATTTTTACTATACTTGAACATTCCATATGCCCACCTATTCAATTTTCGTTTGTTTCTAATCTATTTATCCATCCTCAGCATTCTGAAACTTGAAGTTGTTTTCATTTTTAAAACGGTTTGTATTTATTCTGCAACTTTATAACTCCTTTTAAAAAAAATATCCCATTGTTGATCTAGAGCTGTGTGAAAATGTATCTATGCACCTCACCTGAGCTAGTTCACTCCTCATCTTGCTGAAGTCCGGTCTGTTACAATCTGGTCCCCGTGGTGTGAAATTCAACTTTAGTAGAGCGCAATATTGGCGGTAATGGAAATCAATGACAAAGAAAATTGTGTGGGGTGTAGAAAGGTCGGCTGATCCACTACCGGCCATTTTGTGCCCCCCCCCCCCCCCCCCCAAGTTAAATTTCACCCCCCTTGTTTTTCTCCCCTTTCTATTTGGATCTTAAACCTTAGCATATTATGGTCACTACGCTTGAGGGGCTCACTCACATTTAACTCATCTCCTTTTTCTATTTCATTACTCATAACTTGATCTCACAATGCCTTTCCCATTGTAAGCATGTAAACATTCTGCTTGAGGAATAAGTCTGAACACATTATAGGAATTTTCTTTTCTTCCATTTACTCCCTGTCCCAATCAATGAGTGGATAATTAACATTTCCTGGAACAATAATTTGGTTATTCCTACTCATCTCCCTCATTTGTCTACAAATTTCCTCTTCCATTTCCCACCCACAATTACGGGAAATGTGTAGTACAACCCCACTAATATAATAATCCCTTTTTATCTTTAATTTCTAACTACTGTAACTACATTGACTAAGTACATTAGTCCTCTTTACAACATGCATTTCATTCTTCATTAATAGCGCTACTCGTCCTCCAATTTTTTAATCTATTAAAATTAATATAATCACACAGTACAGTGCACTGAAAATATTGCACCTAAAAATATTGGTCCGGATTTTGCAGTAAAAATTACAGTGAAGCTATCAGTGCTCACCTTTATTAAAGTGCAACTCAGAGGGCAACTTCCGGCATCCGCACATGCGCAGTTAAACGCAGCAGTTGCTGTCCGAGTTGCCCTGCTTCTCCTGAAGCTACGTTATAACTGTATCTCGCTGAGAGACTCTGCATTGAATCACATGGAATGGCATGAAGTTGTTGCACTTACATGATAGATACACACTAAACTCACCAGAAAAAGTTAGGGCTTGTCCATTCCAGTGTCAGTAATTTTTTAACGGCGTGATAAGTATTAATTACTGCCAAACAACCTCTCTGGCACTGAAAATTAACTTTTACAAATTTGAAGTTTCCCAACACATCAAATTTCAAATTCTCATCTTTGTGTTTAAAACTCGTCATGGCCTTGCTTCTCCCTATCTCTGTAACCTCCTCCAGCCACAAAACCCTGCAAGAGCTCTGTGTTCCTCCAACTTTACCCTTTGTGCATCCCCCCCACTCCCTTCTC
The DNA here is from genome assembly GCF_052327205.1 of Somniosus microcephalus. Classification (NCBI taxonomy): domain Eukaryota; kingdom Metazoa; phylum Chordata; class Chondrichthyes; order Squaliformes; family Somniosidae; genus Somniosus; species Somniosus microcephalus. The sequence continues at coordinate 145,785,323 of NC_140991.1, read as the reverse complement.
CCCACTATTGTCAGCCATGCCTTCAGCCATCTTGGCCCTATGATCTGGAATTCCTCCCTAAACCTCTGGCAAATAACTTTTTTTCCATGTGGCCCAATCATCCCCCTATAGACATCTACAGTGGAGGTGGGATTTTAATGGAGCTCTAGGCCTGAGTCCCCAGATGGGCCCCACTTGTGGTGCTGAGCAGACCTATATACTGGGTTAATCCTGGCGCACAAGTCACTTGACAGTAAGTGTTTACCATCTAAGAAGATATGCAGTTGAGCTGGCCACTAAGGTATACTAGAATAGTCTCAAGTGACTTGTCTTCTCTTTCTTCCCTGCACAAGTGAAGTGTATCGTCTCCAGATAGAAGTTGCCCCTGATGACAGAGGTAATGTTAAGAGTTTGCAATATGGGGAACCACCAGTGCAAAACCAAAGTTTTGCCATTTAACAGAACAATGTGTTAGTGCTCAGTGCACCGTACTGTGTGATTATATTAATATTAAATAAAATTGAGTGGCGTAATGATCAAAAATCAAACAGAAAATTACAGAAATTATATTATGCTTGCTGTACTATTTCGTACAAACTTTCAGAAATTTCAGCTCATTGTAATGTTTATCTTTTTATTTTGTTTTTCCTATTTCACTTTTCTCCCTTTACTCCTGAAGGTAATGATTCATGCTGGGGTATAGTTTCACTGGTGATAATGGCTATCCACAGGCCATTCTTGTGGGCTGTTCAACTGTGGGGTTATTGCAACATCAAATCTGTTTCTCTCTTAACATATTGCCCAGGGATGCATGCCATTCCAGGGTGAATAGCAATCGGGCTTGGGGGCCTAATTCCCTCCCACCCGCCCATAGCCCCCACTCCCTTGCCCAGGACTGGTGAAGTGTGTTCTAGAATTCCTTCCCTAAACCTCTGTCTCTCTACCTTTATCTCCTCCTTTAAGACGCTCCTTAAAACTTTCCTGTTTGACTAAACGTTTGGTCAACTGTCCGAATATCTGCTTATGTGGTTCGGTGTCAAATTTTGTTTGATTACGCTCCTGTGAAGGGCCTTGGAATGTTTAACTATAGTAACGACGCTACATAAATACAACTTGTTGTTGTGGCCCCTCTGCTGCTCCCCTGAGATTGGCAAACTAAGTACAAACCATTGAACACATTAGTGTGGTTGACACGGCCCTTGACCATGTTCGTTCCATTTCCCGCACTTCTGCTCTCACCCCTTCGCCTCCGTCCCGGAACCACGATAAGGTTCCCCTTATCCTCACCTTTCACCCCCTCCATATTCAACGGATCATCTTCCGCCACCTCCAACGTGATCCCACCACCAAACGCATCTTCCCCTTTCAGCATTCCGAAGGGACCACTCCCTCTGCGACACCCTGGTCCACTCCCCAATCACCCCCAACACCCCTTCCTCTTCGCCCGGCACCTTTCCCGTGCAAGCACAAGAGATGCAACACCTGCCTTTTACCACCTCCCTTCTCACTGTCCAGGGCTCAAACACCCCTTCCAGGTGAAACAGCGATTTAGTTGTACTTCTGACAATTTAATATACTGTATTCGCTGCTCACGATGCGGTCTCCTCTACATTGGAGAGACCAAACGCAGATTGGGCGACCGCTTTGCGGAACACCTCCATTCAGTCCGTAAGGGTGACCCTGAGCTTCCGGTTGCCTGTCACTTTAATTCTCCACTTCACTCCCACTCTGATCTCTCTGCCCTTGGGCTCTTACATTGTTCCAATGAAGCTTAACGTAAGCTTGAAGAACAGCACCTCATCTTTCGATTAGGCACTTTACAGCCTTCTGGACTCAACATTGAATTCAACAATTTCAGACAATAACCCCTGCCCCCATTTTTCAGGCTGTATGATTTTGCCATCCCCATTTGCAACATTTTGGGCAGGATTTTCATTGGGTCGTGGAGGCGGGATTGGAGGCGTGTGGGGGGTTAAAATCCCGAAATCAGGGGGCGCGAACCCATCCCGACCCCAGTTTCAAAGGAGGCGGGTACCCGACGCGCACTGGGACCCGCCTCCCGGAGGCGGGAAGGGGATTCGTGCCAATTAACTGCCTGTTAACAGGCAGTTTTTAGCCTAATCCCTATTTTCATTCTTGAAGTGTGGGATTCCCGATGGTTCCAAACCACGCCAAATTAGCGAGGCGGGCTGAAGGGCTTGGAGGGGTCGAGATGTCCGATGTTCAGGTGAGTGGGTGCATGAGTGCAGAGGTAAATGTGTTTGGCGTGTTTAAAGTGCTTAAAGAAGTTTTACTTACCTTTACGGCCTTCCTTCAGGTCTTGGGAGTCCCTCATCTCACCGGCACAGAAAGCAGAATGGCCGCGAGCTGTCAAAAATTGCAGCATTCAGCTCCGGAGAAATCTCTAAATCAGCCTGAGAGGAAGGAATGAATTTAGAGTACAGATTATCAGTGTTTGACAGCTTCAAACAGCTATTGAACGCTGATATTTCATCTGTCAAAAGGTCTTGACAGATGAAATATCAATCTGTGACGTCACCTGTTGCCGGGTGGCCCTTAATTGGCCTGCTGAGCCCGCTGGGTGGGCTCAACAAGGTCAATCAAGTCAAAATCACGTGGGTTGGCTACAACTCGATGGAGGCGGGACTACAACCCCGAAAGTTGTAGTCCCGCCTCCTACCCGCCTGCTCAATGAAAACCCAGCCCTTTATCTTTCCTGCCTCCTACCTTAGCACAGAATGTTCCTTCAGTTCCTTCCTCCCCTCCCCCCCCACCTGTTTAAAACCTGTTACATCTCCAGCTTTTTCCAGTTCTGATGAAGGGTCTCAGACCTGAAACGTTAACTCTGTTTCTCTCTCCACGGATGCTGCCTGGCCTGCTGAGTGTTTCCAGCATTTTCTGTTGTTATTTCAGATTGCCAGCATCCACAGTATTTTGCTATTGTAACACATTAGTCTATATAGCTTAGTGTACACCAGGCAGAACAAGTATTTCTTGGTACTGGATTTCCAACTGTTTAGGTTTTTGTCTTGCAGAGAACAAGACCGGTCTGATTACTGTCAGGTTGACTCAGTTTGCTCTTTGTGTTTGTGACAAAAATAAAGCCTTCTTAAAAAGATTATAAACTTTCAGTTAAGGTTTGATGAATGGGTACAAAAATTTTGAACAGGTATCAGGATCTAGTCTTCTGTAATAGAGTCAGTATAATCCATTTTTGTTGAATTGATGTATCTGTACAATAAAAAGTCTCCCAGCCCATAAATCTATCTCCTTTTTGTCCAGGAGATGGATTTAAAGGCTAGTGGAATGTTTTTGTTGCACAGATTTTGAAAACCTATTTGATATTGTTGAGGATGAAGATCAAAACTTCACAATTGAAAAAGGAAATGTTTAGCACTAATATGCTGCAAGCACTGCCATTTTTATGAGAATTATTTTTAAAATTCATTGAGGCTAATATAAGTATGACCTGACAGCAGGGACTATAAACATCTGAGTATAATTTTCAAACTTGGCTAGGTAAGTTATAATAATATCTATGTATTTTTTGTTGTGGTCTTAATTTGAAGAAGTGTCATTTGTTTTTAAATAAAATAAAGTCTTGCATTTATATAGTGCCTTTCATGACCTCAAGCAATGAAGTGCTTTTTGAAGTGTAGTTACTGTTGTAATGTAGGAAACGCAGCAGCCAATTTGTGCACAGCAAGGTCCCACAAACAGCAATGTGATAACAACCAGATAATCTGTTTTAGTGATGTTGATTGAGGGATAAATATTGGCCAGGGCTTCAATAACCTCATACCTTTGAGTTAGAAGTCTCTTCTACTCTTTGGGCTGGATTTTAATACTGGAGGCGTGTAGTCCCGCCTCCATCAAGTTGTGGCCAACCCAGGCGATTTTCACTTGATTTGACCTTGTTGAGCCCGCCCAGCGGGCTCAGCAGGCCAATTAAGGGCCACCCGGCAACAGGTGACGTCACAGATTGACATTTCATCTGTCAAGAGCTTTTGACAGATGAAATATCAGCATTTGACAGCTCTTTGAAGCTGTCAAACACTGACAATCTGTACTCCAAGTTAATTCCTTCCCCTCGGGCTGATTTAGAGATCTCTCCAGAACAGAAAGCTGAATGCTGCAACTTTTGACAGCTCGCGGCCATTCTGCATTCTGTGCCGGTGAGATGAGGGACTCCCGAGACCTGAAGGAAGGAAGGAAGGCTGTAAAGGTAAGTAAAACTTCTTTAAACACTTTACACACACTAAACACGCTTACCTCGGCACTCATGCACCCATCACTCACCTGAACACTGGACATCTCGAACCCTCCAAGCCCTTCAGCCTGACGGTCCGCCTCGCTAACCTGGCGTGGTTTGGAGCCATCGGGAATCCCACACTTCAGGAATAAAAATAGGGATTAGGCTAAAAACTGCCTGTTAACTACCTGTTAACTGGCAGTTAATTGGCACTAATCCCCTTCCCGCCTCAGGGAGGCGGCTCCCAGCACAGGTCGGGTATCTGCCTCCTTTGAAACTGGCATGGGGGCGGGATGGGTTCGTGCCCCCCAATTTTGAGATTTTAACCCCCCATACGCCTCCAATCCCGCCTCCACGGCCCAATGAAAATCCTGCACTTTGTGTGAAAACTTTCAACTTTGATTGGTGTGTAAAATAAGTGGTAGTGGATTGGCTGGCCATTATATACCCCGCCCGGTTTTACATTCGGGTGGGGTGTAAAACAGGCAGCTGATCCGATCCTGTCAGAATCAGTTACGACCTTGGCACCATTTTTGTCTCTACCTGATTCTTCTGACAGTTCATCAAGCTGCCCAAATAGGTGATACAAGTTCAGAGACGGCAATTTCCAGCAGTATTTAAAGGAACCCTTAGCTGCAGCCAGGGACCCATTTTTACTGCAGTTGCACTATAATCTGCTGCTCCCTTTCGCTCCTGAAGCTTCCACCTCTCCCCTGTAAGGGGCTGCTACAGCCCAATCAAGACCTGCCAGATTTCCCGTTCTCTCAAATGGCAAGCTGCCTATAAGAAAAAAAAAGAAAGGCTTGCATTTATATAGTGCCTTTCACGACCGCCGGACGTCCCAAAGTGCTTTACAGCCAATTAAGTACTTTTGAAGTGTAGTCACTGTTGTAATGTAGGAAATGCAGCAGCTAATTTGCATACAGCATGCTCCCACAAAGTGATAATGACCAGATAATCTGTTTTTTAGTGATGTTGATTGAAGGACAAATATTGGCCAGGACATTGAGGAAAACTCCCTGCTCTTCTTCAAAATAATGCCATGGGATCTTTTTACGTCCACCTGAGAGAGCAGACGGACCTCGGTTTAACATCTCAACCAAAAGATGGCACTTTTTTTCTTTCCTTTCATCCCTCTTTTCCCTGCCTCTGCTTGCTTAAAACCTGCTACACCTGTAACCCGTTCCAGTTCTGACGAAGGGTCACCGACCTGAAATGTTAACTCTGTTTCTCTCTACACAGATGCTGCCTGACCTGCTGAGTATTTCCAGCATTTTCTGTTTATATTTCAGATTTCCAGCATCTGCTGTAGTTTGCCTTTGACACTCACCTATATGTTTATTATTGTATTCTAGGTAATTGTTTTTATATCTGTTTCTTTGCAGATCAACAATATGGCAAATGCTGAGGCAGTAGGGGTCCTAGTTTATGTAAGGCCCGGCAGGGCACTTCAGGATATGAACTGTGCGAGAGCGGAATGCCTCACTACTATAAACATACCAGCCTCAATAATACATTTTCAGAAAGACATGGTTGACGCAGTAAGGTAAACTTTCAATTTTTTATTTCTTGCCCACTTCATGTCACAGGTTACAATTACACTGATTCAATGCGGTTACTGATTTTATACAATGGTTGCAGGTGTGTTACTGAAGCGGTTTGGTATCTGATTCTCTCAGATCACATTTTAATTGGGATTCATTTTATGCAAGTTCTTCCAAGCTACAGATATGTTTCCAGTTTCGCCTCATATTGCACTGCTTAATAGATCTTAAAATCATGCCAAACGATTATTACTTTTTCTGTTAAATAAACCTATAGAGCAAAGTTTAGCTTTTGAAATTCTGCACTATCGTGTTGCTACTTGATGACAGCAAGATAACTGGAAACTCTTCAGTGCACTTGTCAGGTAGCTTCTCCAGAAGCTTTTTACTGGAGGATGGCTGAATATCAATTGGCAGTGCTACCTATTCCAGTTGCTACCATTGTGATAAGGGAACTGCTTTGAGTATTGCAAATGTGGAGCCAGTCCCCACATATTTGATAACTGTGGGTCTCTATACAAAAGTAGAGCCTAGCATCTATTAAAACTGGCTCCTTATCTGAATGTAAAAAGCAGAAGAGTGCCATGTGGATGTCACTTTCCTGAAACTGGATGCAATATAAATGTAAGTTTAAAAGCACCTGAATATGCAGTTGTGTGTTTTAATTCATCTTCCTCACATTGTCAAGCTGTTTCCATACTTGTACTTGCCATCAAAATAGTTTAAAAATGACTGAAGCCAACAGAAAAGATGTTGATCGTGACAATTCTTTGTAACGATTTGATTTTTACAAACATCCTGTGACCCTGGTGCATTAACTGCCCTCATCCTCCTTAGCTCTCTGCAGCCTTTGACATGGTTGACCAAACCATCCTTCTCCAATACCTTTCCTCAGTGGTATTTCCCTTGCTTAGTTCCATTTTTATCTATCCAATTTTAGCCAGAGCATCTCCAGCAAAGGCTTCCCTTCCTGCCTCTGCACTGTTACTTCCAGATATATCCCCTTCCTCTTCCTCATCAACATGCTGCCCATTGACACCCAGTTCTACCTATCCACCAACTCTCTCGACACCTCCCCTGCCACTGTGTTGTTAGACTACTTATCCGATATCCAGTCTTTTCCTGAAGTTAAATTTTGGGAAGACTAAAGCCATTATTTTCGACTTCTCTCACAAACTCCATACTCTTGCCACTGATTCCACCTCTTTTCCCTCCCTCCCCTGCCAGACATTGAGGCTGAATCAGATTGTCCGCAATTTTGGCGTTCTATCTGATCCCAAGTTGAGCTTCTAATCCCATATACTGTCCATCATAAAGACCATTAAGTTTCACCTCCATAACATTTACCACCTCCGCCCCTGCCTCAGCTCATCTGCTGCTGAAACCCTTATCCATGCCTTTATCACCTCCAGACATGACTGTTTCAATGGTACCCTGGTCGGCCTCCCATCTAAAACCCTGCTGCCGTATCCTTTTATTCTATTACCATTGTCCTTGCTGAGCTTCGTTGGCTCCTGGTTTCCTAACACCTCAAATTTAAAATTCTCATCCTGTGTTTTAATCCCTTCATGGGCCTTGTCCTTTCCTATCTCTGTTACCTGCTCCAGCCCTAAACCGCTCTACTTCTCCACCTCTGTCTCCTCCTTTGTGACCCTCCTTAAAACCCAACCTCTAATCAAGATTTTGGTCACCCCTCCTAATATCTCCTCCTTTGTCATGGCACCCATTTTTGACCGATCGTGTGAAGTGCTTTGGGATGTTTCTCCATATTAAAGAGGCTATATAAATGCAAGTTGGTCTTGTAATGTTCTAGCATTCATGTATATACTCCTTTTTAAAGGTTTTCATCCTCTTTTGTTCCCCTTTGTCTGCCTATTCCTAGTTTTTGGTTCATGTGTCTCTTGGTATCTGTGTCTTTATCTACCTGTTTACTGTCTTCTCCCCTATGACCTGTCTCATCTGAGATCCTGTTTCCTCCTAGCCCTCTCCTCCCACTGTCTAGTTGAAATGATTTTGTATTGCTTTCTCAATGGTATTCACAAGTCTCATTGTCCCTACTTGGTTTAAGTGTAGCCCATCTCTTCTGTACCATTCCATTTTATCGTGGAGGATTCCCAGTTATTTTTGAAGATAGCATTATTGTTCCCACACCATGCTGCCAGCCACTTGTTTAACCTCAATTCTTTCAGTGAACTTCCCACCCTCCTTTGCCAAAAAAATTGAAGTATACTAGAGAACATTGTGCTGCATTCTCTATCTTTGAGTTTTGAGCCAATCCTGATTTATGTGGCTTTTAAGGTCTCTATATTATTTCTCCCTATGTCATTTACACCTACGTGGGTCTCTACCTGTACCCTTCAGTATCCCTTATAACCTTTCCTTAATATGTACTGATCCAGCTACAGGTAGACAGCTCTCCGTCCTGTAGATATTGTCCTTACAACACACATGGCTATCCACTTTCCTGAGTGGACAATTCCCTACGACACTAATCTCACTGTGACCTGCAAACTGCATCTTTGTCCAGGCTGTATTCTCTGGTTTTCTAGCTACCTTTACTTCTGGGACCTTATATTCCTCTACAATATTTACAATATCAAGACTATTATTTACAGTCAGTGCTGATGACACCTGTGAGATTTCCCAGGACATTTGCACAGCACCAATATAATGAGGTCCATTTATGCATCAGAGTAAGAATTGAGCAGACTCTTGGCACGTTTAGGAGCCTGGATTGATCTAGAGGTGCCCTGCAGTATAGTCCTGCCAGTCTCAAGTGTCATGATTGTTTCATGCTGTAGAACTTTCCCTTACAAAGATAACTCATGGAGGTCCCGTTAGAGGAATGGACAGAAAGTGAAGCAACCGCAGGCTCAGGAGGATGGGGCTACTATTGTGGTTGTTGGTGGGTGGGGGGGAAGGTTATTGTAACCTTGAAATTTAAAAGAGAAATACTGTTTCAGTTTGTTCACGCTGTTCAGATCTTTGAGGCAATGTTTACTTATCACTTTTTAAGCTGAGGATTGTTTAAGAACTTTTTCTTCCATAAGGAGAACAGTTAATCCTAAAATTGAATTTGAAACGTATACCTTGTGCAATAAAGAATGAGTCAGTGAGGAGCTGCAAATGTCTTAAAAGATCAGCTTCACAAAGTAAACAGAAGTTAACAATAAAGGAAGCTATTGAATTAGATTTATAATTGCCCAAATGGCACAAATTCTATCATGAATGGACATATTACAACGTCTGTGCAGAAGGTTGCTCAAGGATGCACTCTGTTTATGCCGTAATGACACTGCTGTGCGTCCTCAAAAGTGAGCTTTTTCCTGGCACTATCTACAGAATGACTAACTGCCACTCTGAAAGATGAGCATTGGCAAAACTGACGTTATTGTTTAATGGATGAGCTGCACAAACCTTAAAAAGAAGGATCAAAGTTAGTGGTCAAAGTCTGTGATAGAACTTGTGTTGAAAATGATGGCCAGCAGGCTGGTGTTCATCTTCAAAATTGGACAGCAGACTAATCGTCTTCACTGCCAAGAAAACCGAGTCAGTGACTCAGCTGAGAAAATTTGAGAACTATATTATTCCATCACCATCTTCTGTAAGGGTAACCAGCTCTTTTTAAAATTATTACAAATGCTCTTGTCTTGTTAATTCCATCTAAACTAGGCTGGAGAAAATAAGTGGTGAAGATGACAGCAAAAGTTGATATAGTGAGAGGGCTCAAGTATAATTGGTCTTACTTGTCACAGTCATCAGTATCAATGTTCTACAAAGATCTACCTAATGATGAAATATTGTAGTCCTGTTTGGCAGGATGCTGTGAATCAGTACTGCCCAAAAATGTTTTGATCATTATACTGGCTGACAGTGCCATACTCTTTCTATCTACAGTATTAGAGAGATTTAGCTGGGAGAAAAGAGAGAGGTTTTGCATTCAAAAATGGTCACATTGTATATGAGAAAGAAAACATTTGAACCATCAAACTATTTTCATTAGACCTAATTTCCGAAAGGAAACTTAGAAGCCATGAGTATTTTGTGTGCAGCCAAGATTTTCTGCAATATGTGAGAGTAATGAAGCCTAAATGGGCAGCTGGAAAGTAGCACACTGCCCGAGTCTAGCAAGGAACTGATAGAATGGAACATGGTTCCATTTTTTGGCCTACACAGCTAAATCGCATTGGCAGGGATGATCCAGCTGGTCGGAAATTCATTCTCTAGCTAGCACCAAAAGGAAGTATTGTACCATGATGGAGTACTGGCGGAATATGATAGTGATACATTTCAAGATATTTTGACTATATTTCCATAGAATGGATTTGGGAATGAGTTATGTCTAAGCGTTGTGTTTAAAAGAAACAAAGTGAATTCACACAGGTTTAAAAAGCCACAGGCTACAGCACTGAGATGGAGGATAACTTGAGGTTTAATGAGCCAGGCATGGAAGAGGTCTTCACAAAGACTGGTTATATTAAGCAATTCGTTATCTCATCTCAGATGGCAAATAGTCATGTCTGTTATGATGAGGATGATTCTATTCACATGGGCATGGCATGAAGTGTCTGCTGGGAATATGCTCTTGGGAGAGGTGTAGTCGGTTTGGTTGGCACACCTGCTGGCGTATCTCTGCACGTGGAGATTTGTTATTTCTGATCCCCCTACTTCCTGGGGTCAGAATTAACAAAAGCAGGGGAAACTCTTTCAGTCAGGTTTCCAACAAAGGACTGAAACACAATTGTCTAGAAGGAAAGGCAGTGCCAAAAACAAGTATGCCCTGCAAAGAGCAGAATGGTGGTTTATTGTTTTCCCCCCCATATTTTGAGGGAGGAGAGAAGTGAGATTGAATGAAACAAGAGGAATTGCTTTGGCTGTTGCTGTCTATAATCAGCAGCTTAACAATTCATATGTGGCATTGTCTCACTAATTATTTCTAATTCCATCTTCAGAAAGATTATGGAAGCATTTAAGGGCTAGTGTGAAATTCATGATATCCTGCTCAAATCATGAGGGGCTCCTATTGTTATATCTCTAGGTTAAGTTAATGTATAATTAGAGCAGTAGGGGGACACTTCTGAATGTGAGTTGCTCAGACCACCTATATGAGTGACCACTATCACTGTACCCGGCATTCCGGAGCCATGTCACGATTCAAAAAGTGACGCGGGCAAGAGGAAGCAGCTGATTGGGTGAGTACGGCCAGGTGAGTATTTATACGACTCTATAGTTTGACAATTAAGATTAATAGTTTATAAAATTTAGAAGGTCTTAATTTTTGTGGTTATAGTTTCTAAGGTCTCTGTTGTGTATCGGGGAGTGCTAGTAACCAAGGGTCCTTGAGTATATCATTTAATTGTAGTGTAATTAGTGGTATTGATTTGATTTAATTTAAATTAATTAAAGGGTAAGTCATGGCAGGACAGCTTGGCCCTGTGGCATGCTCCTCCTGTGCTATGTGGGAAATCAGGGACACTTCCTGTGTCCCTGACGACCATGTGTGCAGGAAGTGTATCCAGCTGCAGCTACTGACAGACCGCATTGCGGCGCTGGAGCTGCGAATGGATACATACTGGAGCATTCGCGATGCTGAGGACATCGTGGATAGCACGTTTAGGGAGTTGGTCACACCGCAGGTAAAGGCTGCACAGGCAGGAAGGGAATGGGTGACCACAAGGCAGAGTAGTAGGCGCAGGCAGTTAGTGCAGGGATCCCCTGTGGCCATCCCCCTCTCAAACAGATATACCACTTTGGATATTGTTGAGGGAGATGGCTTATCGGGGGAAGGCAGCAACAGCCAACTTCCTGGCACCATGGGTGGTTCTGCTGCACAGGACGGGAGGAAAAAGAGTGGGAGAGCTATAGTGATGGGGGATTCTATTGTAAGGGGAATAGTTAGGTGTTTCTGCGGCCGTAAACAAGACTCCAGGATGGTATGTTGCCTCCCTGGTGCAAGGGTCAAGGATGTCTCGGTGTGGCTGCAGGGCATTCTGGAGGGGGAGGGTGAACAACCAGTTGTCGTGGTGCATATAGGTACCAACGATATAGGTAAAAAATGGGATGAGGTCCTAAAAGCTGAATATAGGGAGTTAGGAGGTAAATTGAAAAATAGGACCTCAAAGGTAGTAATCTCAGGATTTCTACCAGTGCCACGTGCTAGTCAGAGTAGAAATAGAAGGATATTTCAGATGAATACGTAGCTAGAGGAATGGTGCAAGTGGGAGGGATTCAAATTCCTGGGACATTGGAACCGGTTCTGGGGGAGGTGGGACCAGTACAAACTGGACGGTTTGCACCTGGGCGGGACCGGGACCGATGTCCAAGGGGGAGTGTTTGCTAGTGCTTTTGGGGAGGGTTTAAACTAAAATGGCAGGGGGTTGGGAACCTGTGCAGCGAGACAGAGGAAAGGGAAGCAAGGATAGAAACAAAAGACAGGAAGGAGAAAAGCAAAAGTGGAAGGCAGAGAAATCAAGGGTGTAAATCAAACAGGGCTACAGTAAATAATAATTCTAAAAGGACTGCGTGTTAAAAAAACAAGCCTGAAGGCTTTGTGTCTTAATGCGAGGAGTATTCGTAATAAGGTGGATGAAATAGCTGCGCAAATAGATGTAAACGGATATGATGTAATTGGAATTACGGAGACATGGCTCCAGGGTGACCAAGGCTGGGAATTCAACATCCAGGGGTATTCAATATTCAGGAAGGACTGGCAAAAAGGAAAAGGAGGTGGGGTAGCATTGCTGGTTAAAGAGGAGATTAACATGATAGTAAGGAAGGATATTAGCTCTGATGATGTGGAATCTGTATGGGTAGAGCTGAGAAATACCATGGGGCAGAAAACATTAGTGGGAGTTGTATACAGACCCCCAAACAGTAATGCTGAGGTTGGGGATGGCATTAAACGGGAAATTAGAGATGCGTGAAATAAGGGCACAGCAGTTATCATGGGTGACTTTAATCTACATAGAGATTGAGCTAACCAAATTAGTAACAATACTGTGGAGGAGGAATTCCTAGAGTTTTTACGGGATGGTTTCCTGGACCAATATGTTGAGGAACCAACTTGAGATCAAGCCATCTTAGACTGGGTATTATGTAATGAGAAAGGATTAATTAGCAATGTTGTGCTGCAAGGCCCCTTGGGGAGGAGCGATCATAATATGATAGAATTCTTCATTAAAATGGAGAGTGAAATAGTTGACTCAGAGATTAGGGTCCTGAATTTAAATAAAGGAAACTACGATGATATGAGGTGCAAGTTGGCTAGGATGGATTGGGGACGTTACTTAAAGGGTTGACGGTGGATAGGCAATGGCAAACATTTAAAAATCGCATGGATGAACTACAGAATTTGTTCATCCCTGTTTGGCATAAAAATAAAACAAAAAAGGTGACTCAACCGTGGCTAACAAGGGAAATTAGGGATAGCATAAGATCCAAGGAGAGGACATATAAATTGGCCAGAAAAAGCAGCAAACCTGAGGATTGGGAGCAGTTTAGGATTCAGCAAAGGAGGCCAAAGGGATTAATTAAGAGGGGGAAAATAGAATATGAGAGTAAGCTTTCAGGGAACATAAAAACTGACTGTAAAAGCTTCTACAGATATGTGAAGAGAAAAAGATTGGTGAAGTCAAGCGTAGGCCCCTTGCAGTCAGAATCAGGGGAATTTGTAATGGGGAACAAAGAAATGGCAGACCAATTAAATACATACTTTGGTTCTGTCTTCACAAAGGAGGACACAAATAACCTTCTAGAGATGCCGGGGAACATAGGGTCTAATGAGAGGGAGGAATTGAATGAAATCAGTATTTGTAGGGAAATGGTGTTAGGGAAATTGATGGGTTTGCAGGCCGATAAATCCCCAGGGCCTGATAATCTACATCCTAGGGTACTTAAGGAAGTGGCCCTAGAAATAGTAGATGCATTGCTGGTCATCTTCCAAAATTCTATAGACTCTGGAATAGTTGCTATGGATTGGAGGGTAGCTAATGTAACCCCACTATTTAAAAAGGTGGTAGAGAGAAAACGGGGAGTTATAGACCGGTAAGCCTGACATCGGTAGGGGGGAAATTGCTAGAGTCCATTATAAAGGATGTAATAGCAGCGCACTTGGAAAACAGTGACAGGATCGGACAAAGTCAACATGGATTTACAAAAGGTAAATCATGCTTGACTAATCTACTGGAATTTTTTGATGATGTAACTGATAGAACAGATAAGGGAGAACCAGTAGATGTGGTGTATTTGGACTTTCAGCAGGCTTTCGATACGGTCCCGCATAAGAGACTGGCGTGCAAAGTTAAAGCACATGGGACTGGGGATAAGGTACTGACTTGGATAGAGAACTGGTTGGCAGACAGGAAGCAAAGAGTTGGAATAAATGGGTCTTTTTCCGAGTGGCAGGCAGTGACTAGTGGGGTACCGCAGGGATCGGTGCTAGGACCCCAGCTATTTATTTATCATATATATTACTGATCTAGACGAGGGAACTAGATATAATATCTCCAAGTTTGCAGACGACACAAAGCTGGGTGTGTGTGTGTGCTGTGAGGAGGATGCAGAGAAACTCCAGTATGATTGGGACAGGTTGGGTGATTGGGCAGGTCCATGGCAGATGCAGTATAATGTGGATAAATGCGAGGTTATCCACTTTGGTGGCAAAAACAGGAAGACAGATTATTATCTGAATGGCAATAGATTGGGAAAAGGGGAAGTGCAACGAGACCTGGATGTCCTTGTGCACCAGTCGCTGAAGGTAAGCATGCAGGTGCAGCAGGCAGTTAAGAAAGCAAATGGTATGTTGGCCTTCATAGCAAGAGGATTCGAGTACAGGAGCAAGGATGTCTTGCTGCAGTTGCACAGGGCCTTGGTGAGACCACACCTTGAATATTGTGTGCCGTTTTGGTCGCCTTATCTGAGGAAGGATGTTCTTGCCATGGAGGGAGTGCAGCGAAGATTTACCAGACTGATACCTGGGATGGCAGGAATGACATATGAAGAGAGATTGGGTCAATTAGGCTTATATTTGCTCGAGTTTAGAAGAATGAGAGGGGATCTCATTGAAACTTATAAAATTCTAACAGGACTAGATGCAGGAAGGATGTTCCCGATGGCGGGGGAGTCCAGAACCAGGGGTCACAGTCTAAGGATAAGGGGTAAGCCATTTAGGACTGAGATGAGGAGGAATTTCTTCATCCAAAGTGTGGTGAACCTGTGGACTTCTCTACCACAGAAGGCATTTGAGGCCGACTTATTAAATATATTCAAGAAGGTGTTAGATATATTTCCTAAGGCTAAAGGGATCAAGGGATATGGGGAGAAAGCAGGGACAGGGTACTGAATTTGGATGATCAGCCATGATCTCATTAAATGGCGGAACATACTCGAGAGGCCGAATGGCCTACTCCTGCTCCTATCTTCTATGTTTCTATATCTGAGAGAGATTAGTGGCGGAAGAAAACGTGAGAGAGTATTTCAGCTAAAGAAGTGAGAGTTTCACTTGTGAGAGAACTTCAGCTAGAGAAAGAATGAGTGCAACGCAGGTTGGAAGAAGAAAGGGAAGAACACAAACTTGAGACCGAGAGGGTGAAAGAGTGTCTCCATGCTCTTGAACTGGCAGAGAAACACATAGCAGGGACAGATCCAGTAAGTTGAGTCATAGAATTCAGAGCCCACCATCTTATTAAATTAAATATGATTCCAAATTTTAAAGACGGCAATGATATTGTTAGTTTCATCCAGACATTTGAATTGTTCACCGGTCACCACAATTGCAACAGAAATGAATGGGCCAGCAGACTTGTGACTTCACTATTTTCGGTGCCTACGGTTTAGTGCCTGAAGTATACAGGTAATAATTTAAGAAACAAAAGAAGGATCCATTTATAGAGAAGTGTTTAGCTATGTTGGAGACACGTAACCAGCCGCTAATGTTTTTCAACTTTTGAAAAATTTGGGGTTTGCGCTCCAGGAAGGAAGTGTAGTGCTAAATCAAATGCTCCACTTCCTTCCTGGAGCGCAACAGGCAGCAGGCAGGACAGTAGGTGTGCAGTGCTGCACAATAGGCCGTGCAGCGCTGCCGCGTTGGAAGGCTCCTTCCCTCCTTTAAAAGGAAGGGCCATTGTTGCAGGCCCTGCAAGGGCAAAACCTACCTGGTCCCCAATGGCAGCCACGATCTGGCCCAATCAACCCGATGCACTGCAGCAGAGTGCCAGGTTGATTGATCGCTGCCGAAGAGAAATGAAAAACAAACAGAAAATGCATTTCACAATTTTTTTCACTTACCTCAGCCACCTCACCTTTAAGTATCGCCCCCGAAGCGTCCGGCCTCCCATTGAATGCCTCCTGCAGCTGTCAGTGTGGTTGCCCGGCAATGCTGCAGGGGGCGGAACCAAAGTTTGGGTCCGGGGCGCTACTGGGGTGATGCACACAGCGATGACGTCACGATCTCTGGGCGAAGGAGAACGAGGCGCTATGCCATAATGCCGTTGCAAACCTCCCACCGAATATAGCGGGAGTCAATCTTTTCGCCGTGCCCGGTCAGTAAGTGCTAGCGCCCCGGAGGCGCTAACAGGAGACACTAAGGTGCCCAATTTCTCCCCCATGAGCTCTGTAGTTTTGCCATGGCTTGCTAACATATGAATGCTTAATGCATCTGAAATTGCGCTGCACTGTTTTAGCTGTCAACCTCCCTGAGAGTATCAAGAGATTGCTGCATTTGCGCAGTAAATATGAATTAAACTTGCTGCAGAAAGTTACGGCTAGTACATATCAGTGTAAGGACCCATTTAATGACAAGATTTATGTTCCTGCAATGCCACTCAACCTTTCCGGCCCAGAAATGGAACAATTGAAACTGTGAAGTCTCATTCCTGCAGCTGGTAAATTGTTCTTGGAGATTTTTGAAATTTAAAATTAATTTTTTTTAAAATTCTTAATTTTTACTTTCTGTCTCTTTCTCTCTTAATCCAATCTTTCTTTCCCTTTATAGCTCTTTCTGTACTTAATTTGACTTTAATTCGCTCAGTTTTCTTCTCCATCATTCCTCTGTTTCTTTCTCTATCCTTAAATTTCATTGGTGACAGAGATAGGCTGTTGGTCCCATCGTTCACTAAGGTCCCAGATGCCCCGTTGACCTCGCTGCGGTGCAAAACATTCTCAAGCTGAAGTATGAGGGAAAACGTCTAACTAACAGGGTATGACGTGAGATGCCCCGCTCCAGTAAATCCTGGGCCAATTCCTTTGCAATAGATGGATTAATGCTTTTGTAAAATAGTAGAACAAAGAATTTCAGAGAAAGCATTTGTTTCCTAGTATTCCATGACGTAACTTCCAGGTTTAAGTCTTTAATTACAAAATTGGTCCTAAGCCCTAGTCATAGACTAATTGTTGTTATTAAATCTTTAATGTGTACATAACTAATCAATAAAAGCTTAGGCCAAAAGAGACAGATCTGTACTAAATAACCCATCAATTAACACAATATTCATTTAATGTGATGTGCCAAAGGGCTTAAAGTCCATTCTGAATGTTCAAATTTAAATCACTTTGAAACACTGTAGATACCACATGGGAAATGTTTCCTGTGTGACAAATTACCATGTTTTGCCATTAATCTAATGTTGCACTGTATATTGACAGAATTTCTTTTAATAAGAACTGTGAAACTTTTTAATGAACTTATGCTAATACCACTGCTTCAATCATCCATCGATGGCTGAAGTAAATAGACTGTGCAAGAACAGAATTTGATGGAAATGTTAAAATTAATGTTATGGAAATTGGCACATTATTTGGTGACAGAAAATGTTATTTGTGAGCTTCCTATGTTGGAAGAGTGTATTGATCATTATTTCCATGTCTGTTGGAATTCCAGAGCTTGTGTGGATATTCAACGTTGCTAAACCCTGGTTTCCTGTTCAATATGCAGGTCCAGGGATTGCACAGGAAACCATTTATACATTAGCTGCTTTTCTATTCACTCCGTCCCTTATCTGTAAAGATATTGATGTTTAGATGAATATGTTGGTATATTATACAAATATTCTACTGGAATATGTGTTGTTTATAGTTAATTGTTAATGCAAAAGTTGCTACTGAAAATATGCCATAACTCAAAATATGTGTAGGAAAAGAGGTGGATCAATCAACATTTTTGACAAATGATGCATCAATATGACAAATGCTGTTTATATAGTGAAGTATCTTTATTATCAGGCCCAGTTTGACAGCAGCCTATGATGTTAAGCAGGCTCTCATGTAACACAAATAAATACATAAACTGTTGGAAACACATCAGGCCCATGAGCATTTGAAACGAGGGGAAAAAAAATGTTTCGACCCTCAAAACTGCTAACAGTTCTCTACCCAATCCTTTTTCAAATGCTTTGTATTTCTAGCATTTTCTGTTTTTATTTCAGATTTTATAGTTTTGATATGTTACCTTTGTTGCACAGATTGTAGATGCAAATAAAAGTAAGTAGACCAGATACTCCACCAGCTCAGCAAGGAGAAAAAACGAGAGGGAAGAGGATGCAGTGTGGCATACCCCCCAAAAATGAAACTTGTGCTTTTCTATGAGCCATGATTTGAATTCAAATGATTATTCATAATTTATGAACTTATCCACATCTGTGGTGTCTCGCTTCACTGCTGGATATAATTTAATTGTAACTGGCACACTTATTAAGAAATCTACTTAATAAAAATTAGATATATAACCATCTGTCCGTGGGACTTTTCCTCTCAATTTCACTTTAAAATTTCCCTCTTCATTTATTATCGAGCCTTTCAGATTTTCACTATGAGATGCCTTCTTCCTTTTGATTGATGTTGAGCCTCTGACAGGAAAACAAGCACTTAAAACTGGTGGCATCCTCAATACTTTCTGAAACCAGGACAAAGTAAAGGTCCTTTTATACATTTATCATTTACTACATTTTACCAAATGAATAAAATTACTACAGAATCAACTTTCACTGCTGGATACATACGTAATTACACTGTAAAATCTTAAACAATACATCCCTTCTATCCTTCACAAGTACATGACAAAACATAATTGCAAAAAGCTGAATTGCACTTAGTAGATAGTAATTAATTTCTGTGCGTAATGCACATAGATCTCCCATGACATTCTTTATGGTGAGTTGGAGGTTACCCTGTTGCAAGACTGGAGTTTGGGACTGGAGAAGGGTTTAATATTTAGTAAAGTAGAGAAATTGCAAAAATTAGTTAAATTTTTTCTAAGTTATATATTCTTGGCCCTCATTATAAAAACTTGCCTCGTAAACTGACTGGACAGAGCCTGTCCAATATTCTAGCTGCCCTTCTTGTGAGGCAGCAGTGATTTATTTATTTAACTGAGCTATGTGAACTGGACACATTTATTAATTTATCTACCTGCAGCGAGTAAGGAAAACACTATTTTCCATGAACCAATGAAAAAATGATTAACTGTCTCTTAGCAGAACTCTTACAAGTCCTTTCAACAAGGAATCTCCCACTAGCTGTGAGCAATCATATTACTGAGTTGTGTGCTGACTGTATATGCAAAACCTGCTGGCACACAGATATGCAGCAAGTCATCTATTCCTTAGTAGATTCCATTAAGTTAGAATAGTTTCCAATCTGTTGGGTCTGCAGTCGTGGCTTCTAATTCACTCCTAGCTTTACTTTATTTGTATCAGTTAAATTAGGCTCGAGTTTCTTGCATTCTTTGTGACACTATAACCATCTCGCTTTTGCAGCCACGGCTGACCCCTTCTGTATTTCACAATATATCTTTGTTCTGTGCATGAGGAGAATACATTTCCTTGCTCAGTTTTTCACCAATACTTTTTCGCCTTCCTTTTGAACATGCTTTATTTTATCAGCATATTCCATTTTTTTCTTTGACTGCCCTTCTGGATATGATCATTCTGCTTTGATTTGGTGATGTGTGGTAAAGTGATCAGTATTTTCTGATTGCCTCAACCTGTAATGGTTTTATCACTGGTCCCGGTGTGTGGTGTAGTGTGATAATTTCTCAAAAGCTTCACAATTTTTGTTTCCAATATTTTCCTTCAATTTGAGCTACCCAGACTGTATTTTGAAGAATCCTCATGATTCTTGCACTTCTCCATTGGCTTTGACCAGTATGCTTTTTCCTTTGACAAAATCTAAAATGTATTCTGAAAGTTATTGGAACTCTGCACTGTTAAATGGCAGACCATTATCAGTGTTGACAATTGCTGGTGCTCCATGAATTGCAAAAATCTTTGGCATGTATGGTATTGTGGCTTAAGCAGATATAGATGTTAGAATTTGAGCACCTAGAAACCCTGGCTAATCATCTGTAGATCATGAAAAAGGTTTCTGCCATGGTACATCTGGAAGTCAAGGCATTACAAGTGGCTTAGACTTACGTTCTGCATTGATGCCCAGGCAACATAACAGCTTTCTCAGCCAGGGAAGCAAGCATTTTCATGTAGTCATGACTGTTTTCCTGATTCCTTGGTGACCACTGTGTCCGAGGCTTACTGTATGTTCTTGTAGCATTTCAGTTATGATACTTCTGTTGTTTTTGAGAACAACTCCATCAGCATTTACTGATATTTTGCTTCTTTCCATAGTACTTTGTGTGCTCCTTTTATTTCATACAATTTACATGTTTAATATCAGTGTTCCATAACTTATAGTGTAGTATCTCTGTTGCTTGTCTGAAGCCATAACTTTAAGATAGAAGTTATGTTTTTGACAGAGAAGTCATGGAGCTGCATCTACCACAGTTGTTTTGTCTGCTAAAATGTCCTACTGAATGTTAAATCAGGAGGAAAAAAAAGTTGTTAAAGAAATCCCTGAATTTATTGAAGCAAGAGAATTCAGAGGTTTCCTGATTGTATGAAAAAAACTGGCTAACATTTAAAAAAAATATTGTATTAATTTGTTAATGAATGTGCTAGTCAATGGGCTCCGATTGAAGCGCTTTCTGACAGTATTGAAAATTCTGATCGTAGAACAAGGCTTTTGTTACACCCCTGCAAACTTCTGCATGTTTGTAATGGGTTACTATTGTAGCTAGTGGCCGATATCATTGTGTTCATTCCACAGAGCGCAGAGAATAGTGTCAGTATACTGTTAATGTTTCTACCCATTGATTCACTGCAGAAGAGGACATTGCCAATGCAAAGCTCATGGTTTCACTCCTTGAATGAGTAATTTGACTCACAGAAAGCTGTTGCAAGATTTTTCAAGACAAAAGAAAGGCATTACAGGGGGCAGAAAAGTGATATTTTATTAAGTGTGATTTCTGTTTTGTATATATGCAATACATTTGTCAAAAACTGGCATTTAATGTTTTTTTAAAGAAATTATGTAATATGCTCTCAATTGCATTGCATCCATACAACTTTTGTAATCAATACATATAGCCCTGTTGCATATATTTTTGGAAGTTTATAATGTATTCTGTATGTTGTACTTATTGTACTTTTGAAAAATTGAAATCTGAAAATAAGTTTGAAGTTGTCAGCTAACAATGATTATAAATCAACTAGCTGACCTCCCGTGGTGTTTCTCCCTGATATTTTGGGGTATTCAGTACAGTTGTGATGTTTAGCCTAGTCCCATTCAAGGCCAGGAAGTGGAGCACTGACACGGGGTGGAGGGGGACAGCAGGGAGCAGAGTACAACATTTCAAAGTTAAAACCTCTTGACCGGTGTGAAATTACATATATATCAAATGTGTAAAAAAAGATAGGAAAAGGCACTTCCAGCCTGCTTCACCTAGCCATGATGTAGCCAGCGTGCCCAACCTTATGACACAGTAGGCTGGTTCTATGGGGCAAAACCAAAGAGAGGGCCGCGTATGATTAAAATACTTTTGTTTTCAGGCAGAATCATGATTAAATTATCTTGTCCCACACAAATGCATTCATTTCTACTAAAATTTAAAAAAAAAATGTATTTGTTTTTATGGGATGTGGGCGTCACTGGCAAGGCTAGCATTTATTGCCCATCCCTAATTGCCCTTGAGAAGGTGGTGGTGAGCCACCTTCATGAACCGCTGCAGTTCGTGTGGTGAAGGTACACCCGTAGTGCTGTTAGGGAGTTCCAGGATTTTGACCCAGCGATGATGAAGGATCGGCGATATACTTCTAAGTCAGGATGATGTGTTTTGGAGGGGAACTTGGAGGTGGTGGTGTTCCCATGCGCCTGCTGCCCTTGTCTTTCTAGGTGGAAGAGGTCGCGGGTTTGGGAGGTGTTGCCGAAGAAGCCTTGGCGAGTTGCTGCAGTGCGTCTTGTAGATGGTACACACTGCAGCCACAGTACGCTGGTGGTGGAGGGAGTGGATGTTTAAGGTGGTAGAGGGGGTGCCAATCAGGCGGGCTGCTTTGTCCTGGATGGTGTCGAGCTTCTTGAGTGTTGTTGGAGCTGCACTCATCTAGGCAAGTGGAGAGTATTCCATCACACTCCTTACTTGTGCCTTGTAGATGGTAGAAAGGCTTTGGGGAGTCAGGAGGTGAGACACTCGCCGCAGAATACCTATCCTCTGACCTGCTCTTGTTGCCACAGTATTTATGTGGCTGGTCCAGTTAAGTTTCTGGTCAATGGTGATCCCCAGGATGGTGATGGTGGGGGATTCAGTGATGGTAATGCCATTGAATGTCAAGGGGCGGTGTTTAGATTCTCGCTTGTTGGAGATAGTCATTGCCTGGCACTTCTGTGGCGCAAATATTACCTGCCACTTATCAGTCCAAGCCTGAACATCGTCCAGGTCTTATTGCATGCGGGCATGGACTGCTTCATTATCTGAGGAGTTGTTATTGAAGAAACATCTGGAAAATCCAAATGTCCGAAGCCACTGCTGAAGTGTCCACCTTGGCCACTGCACCCCTCATGCCGATGTGTTGGTCTTACCTGCTGCTATCCAAGAGGTATATTGAGCACTTCATGATGTGGAAGCTTCAGCTTCTTTAAAGTCTCATGCCTGGCTCCTTCATTGGTCTAAATGCACCAGT
The DNA here is from genome assembly GCF_052327205.1 of Somniosus microcephalus. NCBI lineage: Eukaryota > Metazoa > Chordata > Chondrichthyes > Squaliformes > Somniosidae > Somniosus > Somniosus microcephalus. The sequence continues at coordinate 145,762,548 of NC_140991.1, read as the reverse complement.
CAGAAAGCAACCTACTTTAATCCTCAAGGTCTGGGTAGTTTGAACAGCACAGGATGACAGTTTTCGTTGCAGAAACCCAGACCAGGTGAAAAGAGCTCATTCAGCCCGCAGGCCACATCTTGGACACCGCTGATGTAAACTAGTCATGTGTTCTTCTGGGAGAGGCACCAAAAGAATGAAAATCTGAAGCGAAATTAGGAAAAACTCTGGGAAGCTACTCTCTGATGCCCTGAGGCAATCCTATAAATTGTTCTAGTCCCAGCTAACAAGAAATTTACCTTCTATAACTTGAAATGTCTTCCTCTCTCAGGAACTTTTCCAGCTCCTTTTTGAAAAAGCACAGGGAATCCATAATCCATTGTCCGTGTTTCGATAATCTGTTCCACAGGACGATGACTCAGTAAAAATAAATATTTCCTAACGTATAACCTTCTAACCTGACTCTTTCCTATGTATTTTAATATCCAAGGGCCCTAATTTTCCTATTCATCTCAAATAACCTATCCATGTGGGCACAATGTAATCCCTTCATCATTTTAAAAATCTCAAACATGCCTTCTCTTAAGCCTATGTTTCTCTGATGAAAATAACCCCAACTCTTGAAGTCAACCTGACAGCTAAGAGCCTGAAGACAGGGTATCATATTAGTTGGCTTCTTAAGTACCTGCTGCAGTGCTTTGATATCGCCGGCCATGTGTGGAGACAAAAACTGGACACAATTGTGCAGCCATTCCAGGGCCTTGCACAGCCTTAGTGTTCTTAGTTTCCTATTGTATTGCCCAGTGATGCACCCTAAAACCTTATTTGCCTTCCTAATGGCCTTGTAACACTGTATATGGACCTTCAATGATTTGTCATTCATAAATCCCTCTCCTGTTCTATACCTTTAACAGATATTCCTGTATTGTATACACGTGACTAGAGTTTCCCAGACCCAAATGTATAATACTGCACTTATCCACATTGAAGGACATTTACCACGCACATGCCCATTCTCCTAATTTATCTAAATCAGCCTACAACCTATTCATTTAGAAACATAGAAGATAGGAGCAGGAGTAGGCCATTCGGCCCCTCGAGCCTGCTCCGCCATTCAATGAGATCATGGCTGATCATCCAAATTCAGTACCCTGTCCCTGCCTTCTCCCCATATCCCTTGATCCCTTTAGCCTTAAGAAATATATCTAACTCCTTCTTGAATATATTTAATGAATTGGCCTCCACTGCCTTCTGTGGTAGAGAATTCCACAGGTTCACCACTCTCTGGGTGAAGAAATTCCTCCTCATCTCTGTCCTAAATGGCTTACCCCTTATCCTTAGACTGTGACCCCTGGTACTGGACTCCCCGGCCATCGGGAACATCCTTCCTGCATCTAGTCTATCTAGTCCTGTTAGAATTTTATAAGTTTCAATGAGATCCCCTCTCATTCTTCTAAACTCCAACGAGTATAAGCCCAATCGACCCAATCTCTCCTCATACATCATTCCTGCCATCCCAGGTATCAGTCTGGTAAATCTTCGCTGCACTCCCTCCATGGCAAGAACATCCTTCCTCAGATAAGGTGACCAAAACGGCACACAATACTCAAGGTGTGGTCTCACCAAGGCCCTGTACAACTGCAGCAAGACATCCTTGTTCCTGTACTCGAACCCTCTCGCTACGAAGGCCAACATACCATTTGCATTCTTAACCGCCTGCTGCACCCGCATGCTTATCTTCAGCGACTGGTGCACAAGGACACCCAGGTCTCGTTGCACTTCCCCTTCTCCCCATCTATTGCCGTTCAGATAATAATCTGCCTTCCTGTTTTTGCAACCAAAGTGGATAACCTCGCATTTATCCACATTATACTGCATTTGCCATGCTTCACCCAACCTGTCCCAATCATACTGGAGTTTCTCTGCATCCTCCTCACAGCACACACGCCCACCCAGCTTTGTGTCGTCTGCAAACTTGGAGATATTACATCTAGTTCCCTCGCCTAGATCATTTATATATATATTGTGAATAGCTGGGGTCCTAGGACCGATCCCTGCGATACCCCACTAGTAACTGCCTGCCACTCGGAAAAAGAGCCGTTTATTCCAACTCTTTGTTTCCTGTCTGCCAACCAGTTCTCTATCCAAGTCAGTACCTTGCCCCCAATCCCATGTGCCTTAACTTTACACGCTAATCTCTTATGCGGGACCTTATCGAAAGCCTTCTGAAAGTCCAAATACACCACATCCACTGGTTCTCCCTTATCTATTCTACCAGTTACATCCTCAAAAAATTACAGTAGATTAGTCAAGCACGATTTACCTTTTGTAAATCCATGTTGACTTTGTCCGATCCTGTCACTGTTTTCCAAGTGCTCTGCTATTACATCTTTTATAATGGACTCTAGCATTTTCCCCACTACCGATGTCAGGCTTTCCGGTCTATAATTCCCCGTTTTCTGTCTACCACCTTTTTTGAATAGTGGGGTAACATTAGCTACCCTCCAATCCATGGGAACTGTTCCAGAGTCTATCGAATTTTGGGAGATGACCAGCAATGCATCTATTATTTCTAGGGCCACTTCCTTAAGTACCCTAGGATGTAGATTATCAGGCCCTGGGGATTTATCGGCCTTCAATCCCATCAATTTCCCTAACACCATTTCCCTACAAATACTGATTTCTTTCAGTTCCTCCCTCTCATTAGCCCCTATGTTCCCTGACATCTTTGGGAGGTTATTTGTGTCCTCCTTTGTGAAGACAGAACCAAAGTATGTATTTAATTGGTCTGCCATTTCTTTGTTCCCCATTATGAATTCCCCTGATTCTGACTGCAAGGGACCTACGCTTGACTTCACCAATCTTTTTCTCTTCACATATCTATAGAAGCCTTTACAGTCAGTTTCTATGTTCCCTGAAAACTTACTCTCATACTCTATTTCCCCCCTCTTAATTAATCCCTTTGTCCTCCTTTGCTGAATCCTAAACTGTTCCCAATCCTCCGGTTTACTGCTTTTTCTGGCCAATTTGTATGTCCTTGCCTTGGATCTTATGCTAACCCTAATTTCCCTTGTTAGCCACGGTTGAGTCACCTTTTTTGTTTTATTTTTATGCCAAACAGGGATGAACAAATTCTGTAGTTCATCCATGCGATCTTTGAATGTTTGCCATTGCCTATCCACCGTCAACCCTTTGAGTAACATTCCCCAATCAATCCTACCCAACTCGCGCCTCATACCATCGCTGTTTCCTTTATTTAAATTCAGGACCCTAGTCTCTGAGTCAACTACTTCACTGTCCATCTTAATAAGGAATTCTATCATATTATGATCGCTCTGACCCAAGGGGCCTCACACAACAAGATTGCTCATTAACCCTTTCTCATTACATAATACCCAGTCTAAGATGGCTTGATCTCTAGTTGGTTCCTCGACATATTGGTCCAGGAAACCATCCCGTATACACTCCAGGAATTCCTCCTCCACAGTATTGTTACTAATTTGGTTAGCCCAATCTATATGTAGATTAAAGTCACCCATGATAACTGCTGTGCCCTTATTGCACGCTTCTCTAATTTCCCGTTTAATTCCATCCCCAACCTCCGCATTACTGTTTGGAGGTCTGTATACCACTCCCACTAACATTTCCTGCCCCTTGGTATTTCTCAGTTCTACCCATACAGATTCCACATCATCAGAGCTAATATCCTTCCTTTCAATTGTGTTAATCCCCTCTTTAACCAGCAATGCTATCTCACCTCCTTTTCCTTTTTGCCTATCTTTCCTGAATATTGAATACCCCTGGATGTTGAGTTCCCAGCCTTGGTCACCCTGGAGCCATGTTTCCGTAATCCCAATCATATCATATCCGTTTACCTCTATTTGCGCAGCTAATTCATCCACCTTATTACGAATGCTCCTCGCATTAAGACACAAGGCCTTCAGGCTTGTTTTTTTAACACTCTTACACCTTTTAGAATTATTATTTACTGTAGCCATGTTTGATTTAAACCCTTGATTTCTCTGACTGCCATCTTTGTTTTTCTCCTTCCTGTCTTTTGCTTCTATCCTTGTTTCCCTTTCCTCTGTCTCCCTGCTCAGATTCCCAACCCTCTGCCATTTTCGTTTAAACCCTTCCCCAGAGCACTAGCTAAATTGTTCTACATCCTTAACTCTAGTGCACAATTTTTGTCACATGCAAATTTGTGAATAGTTCCATTAATGCCCCATCAAAATCATTACTGAAAATGATGAACAAATTGTCCCAACATAGAATCCTGGAGTAGTAACCTGTTAGCACCAGAACATGGCCAACCTAGGATGGCAGCTGTTGAGAGATTCTATCAGAAGCTTATATGGAAGAAAAGAACATACAATCAGAAAATTGGTATGTGCCTTTAAAGTGCCAGAATTTTTTTAAATCGATGGCTAAACTGGATATTCAGTTGGTGCTATGACCTCCTGTTTGTAAGCCCCATGCTATCTGTATATCACTTTGTTAAACTGAGGAGAAAGCAGCAGCCTTGAACTGCTGTTTTAGGACTATAGTCTGTCAGAGTTGTGTGTATGTTACTGATGCATTCTGAGAGTTGTAGTCCATCAGTTTGACTTGCACAGCATGATACCAGTGCAGCTGAGATTCCAGTACTTGGTTATGCCTCTCTAGTCAGAAACTTGGCAATACAAGCTCCAAGCTTCAGATACGGAATGAGAGAAACTTTCTGGAGGCAATTCTAAAATACTGTAGCTGATTTTATGGGTAAGTTTAGTGTCTTTTTAGAACTGTATTTTTCTCTGGGTTTATTACCCTATAAATGTTATAGCCATATATGCAGCTGCATCGGAAATAAAAATTATGGCTGGAAGCACTTTGGAAAAAATAAATGCAGTGATGTAATTGGATAAATTGCAGCCTTTCAAGTGGTTGCTTTTTGTGGGATATTTGCTGATCTATATTTCAGGAAATCAGTATGGCTAAGTAGCTTTTTTGAGCCAGTGAGAAAATCTGCAAAAGATAGATCTAATGTGTGATAATTATACCCAAAACCTGTAGTTATACAGAGTGAGTCTCATTGAAATTAATTCATTGTTTATTGTTCTTCTGATAAAGGGACCTATTTAGCTTAGATGGTTGGTGCCTACATCTTTTGAAAGTAGCGCTAAGGGGCATGAAGGGCCTCAAAATGGGGTTGGATGACTTACCGCCATGTTAACCCCGACGATCGGCCTGCTGCTACTTTCACAGGTGCGTGTTGTGGGCAGCTGAATCACCTGCCTGTTTCAAGCAGTAGGCCCCTTTTTATATGCAAATCAGGGACATATTACGTAAATAGGACCCAGATTGCCATTTTAGGATTGAACTGGTCTTAAAAATTTATACAATTAAATATCTCAGGACTTTCTCTAAATTCCTGGAAGCTATTTGAAGCAAGGTTGGTTCATAGGATTTTCAAAATATTACCACAACCAATGCTGAGGTTCAAAATGCTAATTATGTATCTTTTATGTACCTTAAAATACCTGCAAGCTCGTATAATCTTTTTATAACACAATATTTTTCACATTAACAATACAGTTGCATAAATATCCTCCAAATGTACAATGGGAGAATATAAAAAGCACAGGTGGTTTAAAAGTTTATATGGCTATTTGTTTACTATATGTGAGGTCAACAGGGAACTTGATTTACTATTTTTAGTTGTACAGGTGTACTCTGTTTTAGTAATTTAAATGAATAGACGATAGCATTCGTAATAAGGTGGATGAATTAGCTGCGCAAATAGATGTAAATGGATATGATATAATTGGGATTACAGAGACATGGCTCCAGGGTGACCAAGACTGGGAATTGAACATCCAGGGGTATTCAATATTCAGGGAGGACAGGAAAAAAGGAAAAGGGGGTGGGGTAGCATTGCTGGTTAAAGAAGAGATTAACACAGTAGTAATGAAGGGTATTAGCTCTGATGATGTGGCATCTGTATGGGCAGAGCTGAGAAATACCAAGGGGCAGAAAACGTTAGTGGGAGTTATATACAGACCCCCAAACAGTAATGCTGAGGCTGGGGATGGCATTAAATGGGAAATTAGAGATGCGTGCAATAAGGGCACAGCAGTTATCATGGGTGACTTTAATCTACATCTAGACTGGGCTAACCAAATTAGTAACAATACTGTGGAGGAGGAATTCCTAGAGTGTATACGGGATGGTTTCCTGGACCAATATGTCGAGGAACCAACTAGAAATCAGGCCATCTTAGACTGGGTATTAAGTAATGAGAAAGGATTAATTAGTAATCTTGTGCGAGGCCCCTTGGGGAGGAGCGATCATAACATGATAGAATTCTTTATTAAAATGGAGAGTGAAATAGTTGACTCAGAGACTAGGGTCCTGAATTTAAATAAAGGAAACTACGACGGTATGAGGCACGAGTTGGCTAGGATGGATTGGGGAATGTTACTTAAAGGGTTGATGATGGATAGGCAATGGCAAACATTTAAAGATCGCATGGATGAACTGCAGAATTTGTTCATCCCTGTTTGGCATAAAAATAAAACAAAAAGGTGACTCAACCGTGGCTAACAAGGGAAATTAGGGATAGCATAAGATCCAAGGAAAGGACATATAATTTGGCCAGAAAAAGCAGCAAACCTGAGGATTGGGAGCAGTTTAGGTTTCAGCAAAGGACGACAAAAGGATTAATTAAGAGGGGGAAAGTAGATTATGAGAGTAAGCTTGCAGGGAACATAAAAACTGACTGTAAAAGCTTCTGTAGATTTGTGAAGAAAAAAAGATTGGTGAAGTTAAGTGTAGATCCCTTGCAGTCAGAATCAGGGGAATTTATAATGGGGAACAAAGAAATGGCAGACCAATTAAATACATACTTTGGTTCTGTCTTCACAAAGGAGGACACAAATAACCTCCCAGAGATGTCAGGGAACATAGGGGCTAATGAGAGAGAGGAATTGAATGAAATCAGTATTTGTGGGGAAATGGTGTTAGGGAAATTGACGGGATTGAAGGCCGATAAATCCCCAGGGCCTGATAATCTACATCCTAGGGTACTTAAGGAAGTGGCCCCAGACGATGTGTTCGGCGAGTCGGGCGGAGGCAGCGCAGCGCAACGAGCAGCAGCAGCAGCCACGACGACCCGCTGCAGCACGTCGGCTGGCAGCTCCATGGCGGGTAGCTCGCAGTCCGACTGGGAGGAGGGGAGCCGGGCATGGCGGCCAGAGGTCGGATCGTGAGCGGGAGAAGCAGGCCACCACACGTGGAGCCGGCAACAGTGAGGAGGAGGCCGCGGTGACGAGGAGGACGGAGCGGCTGAGGGACATCGTGCTCCCACTGCCACTGGAAGCCATTGAACTGACTTTCTGAACATGGCGCTGTAAGAATAGCTGACGTGTCCCTACGGGGAGTAAGCATTCCATTGTAGTTGTACTAGTACTGGTTACATATGGCAAATAAAATTGAATTGAATTGAATTGAATTGTGAGTACGCACAGGGTACTCACCCGTAGGCCCGATGGAAGTGCCGGTTTGTTGCATGCACTGTGCGTGCGCGGGAAACCAGCACTTCCATTCCTCTGAAAGCAGGGGTTCAGAGGTCGAACGCGTGCGCGGGGGAGGCTGCGCGTGCGCATTAAACTTAGTTTTTTTTTACAGGTTTTCATGCACTTCCTGTCAAGACTTATGAATGGAGCATTCCCTGCTCCGATTGGCTCCCCATGGCCCACATGATCCCAGGGGACACATCGAACTAACTGCGCCCCTGGGATATGCAAGCACTACGCGCCGGCAGCTAGACCAGGCCCTGGATCGCAATTCCACGTGAGCCCAGAGCTCAATGGCCGGCGCGCAAGGTAAGTGCAGGTCGGGGGCTTACACCCGCGGGAAGCCCCCGACCCGAATTTCTGGGCCAATATATATTAATGATCTAGACGAGGGAACTAGATGTATCATCTCCAAGTTTGCAGATGACACAAAGCTGGGTGGGCGTGTGTGCTGTGAGGAGGATGCAGAGAAACTCCAGTACGAGTTGGACAGGTTGGGTGATTGTGCAGATGCATGGCAAATGCAGTATAATGTGGATAAATGCGAGGTTATCCACTTCGGTGGCAAAAACAGGAAGACAGATTATTATCTGAACGGCAATAGATTGGGAAAAGGGGAAGTGCAACGAGACCTGGGTGTCCTTGTGCACCAATCACTGAAGGTAAGCATGCAGGTGCAGCAGGCGGTTAAGAATGCAAATGGTATGTTGGCCTTCTGAGCGAGAGGATTTGAGTATAGGAGCAAGGACGTCTTAATGCAGTTGTACAGGGCCTTGGTGAGACCACACCTTGAGTATTGTGTGCAGTTTTGGTCGCCTTATCTGAGGAAGGATGTTCTTGCCATGGAGGGAGTGCAGCGAAGATTCACCAGACTGATACCTGGGATGGCAGGAATGACGTATGAGGAGAGGTTGGGTCGATTAGGCTTTCATTCTTCTAAACTCTAGCGAATATGAGGGGATCTCATTGAAACTTATAAAATTCTAACAGGACTAGACAGACTAGATGCAGGAAGGATGTTCCCGATGGCGGGGGAGTCCAGAACCAGGGGTCACAGTCTAAGTACAAGGGGTAAGCCATTTAGGACAGAGATGAGGAGGAATTTCTTCACCCAGAGAGTGGTGAACCTGTGGAATTCTCTGCCACACAGGGCAGTTGAGGCCAATTCATTAAATATATTCAAGAAGGAGTTGGATATATTTCTTAAGGCTAAAGGGATCAAGGGATATGGGGAGAAAGCAGGGACAGGGTACTGAATTTGGATGATCAGCCATGATCTCATTAAATGGTGGAGCGGGCTCGAGGGGCTGAATGGCCTACTCCTGCTCCTATCTTCTATGTTTCTATGACAAATTTTAGTAATGCACTAAATCTGGTGGCTTCCTTCTTAAAATCATGATTTTTTAAAAAATCTATTGAATTTACTGCAAGGACTTCTTAAAAAAAATGCATGCACTTAAGGGACCTAATCTGGCTCTTATTGTGGATTTTGTCAAAAGCAGCTTGATTTATTTTCTAGGGGCTGTATGAGATCGTGCTTACCAGAAAATGATTGGCATTTTCTATACTGTGGAACCCTGCCAGAATTTTCACAGGAAAAGTCCTTGCACGAGACCTTCCCTCGGCACATGGCTTTTTTCTTGCTATTTATAGTGGATGCCCTTTTGCTGTTTCCATTGCACCCATCTTCATTTCCATGCCTATGGTTTTGCTAAACGACAACTTACATTACTATAGCACTCCTTATATACAGAGTGATTTCTCAGTGTTTTACAGGGCAGTGGACAAACGAAACACCAAGCAAGAGGGGGAAGGAAAAAGAGATTGAGGTTAGGAAATACCAGAGGACCGGGGCAAATTGTCTGAAGGAGTGGGTGCCAATAGTGGAACCGAGGACGATGTGTAAGCAGGTGTTCGAGCACAGGAAGATGCGCGGAGGGATGTCTGGCTAGAGGAGAATACTAAGGTAGGCTGGGGCAAGGCCAAGGAGGGTGTGAAGGTGACAACATCTCTGAGGAGACCTAAATCAGTCGGTAGGCCCCTCATTTACATATTTAAGGGGCCGACTGCCTGTTTTAGGAAGCTGCCAAGGATGCCTGAAAAATGATCCGACAGAATTTCGGGTCGGATGTTTTTCAGCTGTCCTTGGGGTGTAGGATGCCAGTCCCGGAAATTGGGCCATGTTGTAACTGTTTTACGCCGTAAGATGGGCAAAACGAGGTTCAATTTCTATCCCATAGGTTTAGACTCATCTGGACAAAATTTTAATTCAATAAATAAACACACATACAGTTCTTATGAAGGGTGTACACCTGAAACAATGGCCTGGATTTTGTGGACACTTGCCCACAGACTTTCTGTGGGGTTTTGCACTGGAACTTGCAGTGATTAGAAAGCCAGGTTGATGCAGTGCCCTCTACAGGGGATCTGAGACTTGTGTGTGAATGGGGAAAGCAACTGTGTATCTCCTCAACCAGTCAGATTGTAGAATCCTTACTGAGGCATGCAGAGTGAACCAGGAAGTGTAAGTTAGCATTCAATGTCAAATCATGTACTGAAAGTGAAATAAAGAGAGGGAAAGAAAGATGGGATTAAGAGACAGACATAAAAGAGACAGAAAGAAAAAGTTTAAAAACATTTATTTAAATGTAATTTTTTAAAACAATTTCCAACAATAATTAAAATCTAAAAGAATGAGACTCCACTCTTGTAAATTTTAATTTTCAGTGCCAGTGAGATTGTTTGACAGTAATTAAAACTTATCACGACATTAAAAATGTACTTTTTAATAACAGTGAGTGCTAATAGCCTCACCGTTATTTTTACCACAAAATCTGGGCTATTAACTCGTTTGTTATGATATGATTGGGATTACGGAAACATGGCTCTAGGGTGGCCAAGGCTGGGAACTCAATATCCCGGGGTATTCAATATTCAGGAAAGATAGGCAAAAAGGAAAAGGAGGTGGGGTAGCATTGCTGGTTAAAGAGGGAATTAACACAATTGAAAGGAAGGATATTAGCTCTGATGATGTGGAATCTGTATGGGTAGAACTGAGAAATACCAAGGGGCAGAAAACATTAGTGGGAGTGGTATACAGACTTCCAAACAGTAATGCGGAGGTCGGAGATGACATTAAATGGGAAATTAGAGAAGCGTTCAATAAGGGCACAGCAGTTATCATGGGTGACTTTAATCTACATATAGATTGGGCTAACCAAATTAGTAACAATACTGTGGAGGAGGAATTCCTGGAGTGTATACGGGATGGTTTCCTGGACCAATATGTCGAGGAACCAACTAGAGATCAGGCCATCTTAGGCTGGGTATTATGTAATGAGAAAGGATTAATGAGCAATCTTGTTGTGTGAGGCCCCTTGGGTCAGAGCGATCATAATATGATAGAATTCTTCATTAAGATGGAGAGTGAAATAGTTGACTCGGAGACTAGGGTCCTGAATTTAAATAAAGGAGACTACGATGGTATGAGGTGCGAGTTGGGTAGGATTGATTGGGGAATGACACTCGAAGGGTTGACGGTGGATGGGCAATGGCAAACATTCAAAGATCGCATGGATGAATTACAGAATTTGTTCACCCCAATTTGGCATAAAAATAAAACAAAAAAGGTGACTCAACTGTGGCTAACAAGAGAAATTAGGGATAGCATAAGATCCAAGGAGAGGACATATAAATTGGCTAGAAAAAGCAGTAAACCTGAGGATTGGGAGCAGTTTAGGATTCAACAAAGGAGGACAAAGGGATTAATTAAGAGGGGGAAAATAGAGTATGAGAGTAAGCTTTCAGGGAACATAAAAACTGACTGTTAAAGCTTCTATAGATATGTGAAGAGAAAAAGATTGGTGAAGTCAAGCGTAGGTCCCTTGCAGTCAGAATCAGGGGAATTTATAATGGGGAACAAAGAAATGGCAGACCAATTAAATACATACTTTGGTTCTGTTTTCACAAAGGAGGGCACAAATAACCTCCCAAAGATGTCGGGGAACATAGGGTCTAATGAGAGGGAGGAACTGATAGAAATCAGTATTTGTAGGGCAATGGTGTTGGAGAAATTGATGGGATTGAGGGCTGATAAATCCCCAGGGCCTGATTATCTACATCCTAGGGTACTTAAGGAAGTGGCCCTAGAAATAGTAGATGCATTGCTGGTCATCTCCCAAAATTCGATAGACTCTGGAACAGTACCCATGGATTGGCGGGTAGCTAATGTTACCCCACTGTTCAATCAGGGTGGGAGAGAGAAAACGGGGAATTACAGACCGGTAAACCTGACATCGGTAGTGGGGAAAATGCTAGAGTCCATTATAAAGGATGTAATAGCACTTGGAAAAAAGTGACCGGATCGGACAAAGTCAACATGGATTTACAAAAGGTAAATCGTGCTTGACTAATCTACTGGAATTTGTTGAGGATGTAACATAAAATAGATAAGGGAAAACCAGTGGATGTGGTGTATTTGGATTTTCAAAAGGCTTTCGATAAGGTCCCGCATAAGAGATTAGCGTGTAAAATTAAGGCACATGGGATTGGGGGCAAGGTATTGACTTGGATAGAGAACTGGTTGGCAGACAGAAAGCAAAGAGTTGGAATAAACGGCTCTTTTTCCGAGTGGCAGGCAGTGACTAGTGGGGCACCGCAGGGATTGGTCCTAGGACCCCAGCTATTCACAATATATATTAATGATCTGGATGAGGGAACTAGATGTAATATCTCCAAGTTTGCAGACGACACAAAGCTGGGTGGGCATGTGTGCTGTGAGGAGGATACCGAGAAACTCCAGTATGATTTGGACAGGTTGGGTGATTGGGCAGAAGCATGGCAGATGCAATATAATGTGGATAAGTGCGAGGTTATCCACTGTGGTTGCAAAAACAGGAAGGCAGAGTATTATCTGAATGGCAATAGATTGGGAGAAGGGGATGTGCAATGAGACCTGGGCGTCCTTGTGCACCAGTCGCTGAAAGTAAGCATGAAGGTGCAGCAGGCGGTTAAGAAGGCAAATGGTATGTTGGCCTTTGTAGCGAGAGGGTTTGAGTACAGGAACAAGGATGTCTTGCTGCAGTTGTACAGGGCCTTGGTGAGACCACATCTGGAGTATTGTGTGCAGTTTTGGTCGTCTTATCTGAGGAAGGATGTTCTTGCCATGGAGGGAGTGCAGCGAAGATTCACCAGGCTGATACCTGGGATGGCAGGAATGACGTATGAGGAGAGATTGGGTCGATTGGGCTTATACTCGCTGGAGTTTAGAAGAATGAGAGGGGATCTCATCAAAACTTATATAATTCTAACGGGACTAGACAGACTAGATGCTGGAAGGATGTTCCCGATTGTCGGGGAGTCCAGAACCAGAGGTCACAGTCTAAGGATAAAGGGGTAAGCCATTTAGGACAGAGATGAGGAGGAATTTCTTCACCCAGAGAGTGGTGAACCTGTGGAATTCTCTACCAAAGAAGGCAGTAGAGGCTAATTTATTAAATATATTCAAGAAGGAGTTGGATATATTTCTTAAGGCTAGGGGGATCAAGGGATATGGAGAGAAGGCAGGAACAGGGTACTGAATTTGGACGATCAGCCATGATCTCATTGAATGGCAGAGCAGGCTCGAGGGGCCGAATGGCCTACTCCTGCTCCTATCTTCTATGTTTCTATGTTATCTCCACAGGTGTTGACTGCCCTCTTGAGTACTGTTCCCTCTAAGGTGCGCGGCTGTGTGGCCGCACACACGTACCTGAACAGCCACGCAGTTCAATTCCATGGCCATGCAGAGAGCCGGACTGCTGCACAGCTGAGGCGGGGGAGGGGTCCAATACAGAATGGCTCGGAATGCAGACCGAGTCATTTCCGAGTCTTGCGACCTCTGAGCCGAACATAATTGCAAATTAATAAAAGAGTTTGGGCAGTGGCCACATGATAAGTGAGTGGTTGGTTGTGTCGGCCTCTGGGAAGTTCCACGTGCTGCAGGCAGAAGCTGTAGAGGAGCCGAGATCAGCTGGTTGCCATGGTGATTAGGGCAGTTTGTCCCTCCTTTGGCGCCATTCCGGAGTGGGGCGTTTCGGAGCTGGGCCATTCTGGAGTGGGGCGTATCGGAGCGGGGCCATTCTGGAGCTGGACCATTCTGGTGTGGGGCATTTCGGAGCGGTTCCATTCTGGAGTGGGTCATTCCGGAGCGGGTCCATTCTGGAGTGGAGCGTTTCAGAGCGGGGCAAGCTCAGTGCAACTAACCACTGCTATGGGGCTGAACGAATCGGAGGGAGAGATTGGTAGATAAACCATGTATCCCTCAATTTATTTACCCTGTTACAGGTGAGTGAGTCGCCGAGTTTCACCTGAAACAGGTGAGTAAGAAGGGACTTTGTTGCTGTCAGATGGCAGTGACATGTTTTCGGAGAGGAAATGAGAAACTAGTTTGTGTGAATTTTGAGCTGTACAAGAATTTGCTTTTCAAAATAAAATGATCCGACTGCAGATGGGTTTGTAAGATCAGGCTTTCAATCATTAGGTGAAGTAAGGAAGCATTTTAGCGAACGAAGAAGAGTGATTATCACAAGTTTAACTTACTTTTATTAGCTACTTTTTACTAAATCCAATATTGGACCACGGGTGGATTTATGGTTTTATTCTTGTTGCTGATGAAAGTTAATAAAAACTTTAATAACAAAAAAAGTGGGGAAAATTGGAGCTTACTTTTGAAAATCAGAATTTTGGCGTCAGGTTTATATTTTTAGAAATATTGAGGCACCTCACTTTCTGCAGGCCAACCCCATTAGCATATCGGTCTGCTGAAGAATTCAAACTGCCTGGGGCAACAAAGGTTGCCTCTGTCAGAAACAAAAATATGATAATTTTTTTTTAATTTGGAAAATTATTTAAAGCTGGAAAAAAATACGAGTAAGTGATCATTTTACCGTAAACAAACTTGCAGAATGGGCATGTAAATGACAAATGAATTTCAATATAGGTGAGTGTGAAGTGGTGCATTTTGGTGGGAGGAATAAGGAGGCTAGCTAGTCCTCGGAAAATAAGAGACTAAATGGAGTAGCGATGCAAAGGAATCTCGGGGTATAGATTCACAAATCATTAAAAATAGCAACACAGGTTAAAAAAGCCATCAAAGTGCAAATAAAGCACTGGGGTTAATTTCTAGAGGAATAGAATTCAAAAGCAGAGAAGTTATGTTAAACTTGTATCGAACCTTGAGTTGAGACAGTGAGGTGGCAATATGACATTACTGTGTATATGCTTTTAAGTGGCTGCTGTTGTTGCCATTGTTGGTGTACAATTTGCCCACGGACGAAAAGGTCGCGCTCAAAGGTTTTTGTGGCCCACTCAGTACAAAAAAAAATTAGAGGGAACATTGCTCTTGAGTGTTTCTAGCATTTTCTATTTTGTTTCAGTTTTTCAGCACCTGCAGTATTTTTTACAGATGAATTTTACTGTTGATGCGTTACCAACAGGGATAAGACTGAGACAATATATAACATTAAATGGTTCAGTAGTTGTTAAGGAATGAGCACACAGGCCCTTTATGACTTGTAATTTGATTCAGTCCAAGTTTTCATCTTCAGGTCCATCTATCCTTCGTCGTCTCCCATTACACTGCTGCCAATATCTTCCCTTACCTTTAAGTTTGATATTAGGTTTGAAAGGGAGTAGCGAGAATTTCAAACCTAGGTTTTAAATTTAAGTAAGGCAAAATTCAATGCAGAAAATTGTGGGGTGATGCATTTCGGTAGGAAGAATGCGGGAGACAATTTTAAACTGGGTGCAAGAACAGAGACCTGGGGGTGTTTGTGCACAAATCTTTGAAGGTGGCAGGACATGTTAACAAAACAATTAATAAAGCATATGGTATGTTCAGCTGTGCGAGTTTAACACAGGGCGTTAGTTCCAGCGTTGAGAACGAAAATGCCAGCGCTGCCATCAAATCAGCGTTGCACACTGATTAACGTCACGATCCACTTACTCTACAAAGTTCTGGCACACGCTCTCAGCGCCGACACTAACGTCCTCAAGATGGCGTCTGCACGGCCCACAACAGAAGTTTTCAATCCAAAACGGCACCCATAGCGCGCAAACAACGGGCGCTACGCAATCAAAGTTTTAGCTCATAGAGTACAAGAGCCAGGAAGTTCTGCTAAACCTACATAAAACACTAGTTTGGCCCCAGCTGGAGTATTGTGACCAGTTCTGGACACCACACTTTAGGAAGGACGTGAAGGCTTTGGAGAGGGTACAGAAGAGATTTACTAGAATGGTTCCAGGGATGAGGGATTACAGTTCCGTGGACAGACTGGAGAAGCTGGGATTTTTCTCATTAAAGCAGAGAAGGCTAAGAGGAGATTTGATTGAGGTGTTTAAAATCATGAAAGATTTAGATAGAGTAAATAAATAGAAACTGTTTCCAATGGCTGAATGGCCAATAACGAGAGGGCACAGATTTAAGGTGATTGGCAAAAGAACCAGAGGCGACATGAGGAAAAACCTTTTTACGCAACAAGTGGTTAGGATTTGGGATGTACTGCCTGATAGTGTGGTGGATACAGATTCAATAGTAGTCTTCAAAAGGGAATTGGGATTGAAAGAGAAAAAATTTCAGGGATGTGGGGAAGGAATGGGGGAGTGAGATTATCTGTTCTTTAAAAGAGCCGGCGCAGCCTTGATGGGCCAAATGGCCTCCTTCTGTGCTGTCCTGTTCTATGATTCAATAAATCTCCAGGACCTGATGGTTTCTATCCTAAGGCTATTAAAAGAAACAGGTGGGGACATTTCCAAAGCTCGCTAGATTCAGAAATTGTACTTCTGGATTGGAAAATTGCAAATGTCACTCCATTATTTAAGAAGCATGGCAGGGAGGGAAAACCCAGCAACCTACAGACCTGTCAGTTGAATGTCGGATTTGGGGAAGTTACTGGAATTTATCTTCAGGGACAGAATGAAACTTGAACAAACATGAGTTGATCAAAGAGAGTCAGCACAGATTTATGAAAGGTAGGTCATGTCTGACGAGTTGAATTTTTTGAGGCGATCACTAACATGGTGGACAGGGGTTATTTGATTTTCAGAAGGCATTTGATGTGGTTCCACATAAGAGACAATTAGCAAAAAATAAAAGTGCACAGAGTTGGAGGAACCTTGTGACATGGGTTGCTAATTGGTTGGGAGGTAAGAGACAGAGAGTAGGGATAAAGGGAATGTACTCTGATAGGCGGGATGTGACAAATGGTGATCTGTACTGGAGTCTCAGCTTTTCACCATATATATTAATGAGTTGGATAAAGGAATGGAGAGTTGTATATCCAAGTTTGCAGATGACACTAAGTTAGGAGACAGATGCCTAGAATCATAGAAATTTATGGCACAGAAGGAGGCCATTCGGCCCATTGTGTCTGTGTCGGCCGAAAGAGCCATCAGCCTAATCCCACTTTCCAGCTCTTGGTCTGTAGCCCTGTAGGTTATGGCACTTCAAGTGCATATCCAAGTACTTTTTAAATACATTGAGGGTTTCTGCCTCTACCACCCTTTCAGGCAGTGAGTTCCAGACCCCCACCACCCTCTGGGTGAAAAAGTTCTCCTCAACTCCCCTCTAATCCTTCTAACAATTACTTTAAATCTATGCCCCCCTGGTTATTGACCTCTCTGCTAAGGGAAATAGGTCCTTCCTGTCCACTCTATCTAGGCCCCCTCATAATTTTATACACCTCAATTAAGTCTCCCCTCAGCCTCTTCTGTTCCAAAGAAAACAACCCCAGCCTAGCCAGTCTTTCCTCATAGCTAAAATTCTCCAGTCCTGGCAACATCCTCGTAAATCTCCTCTGTACTCTCTCTAGTGCAATCACATTTTTCCTGTAATGTGGTGACCAGAATTGTACACAATACTCTAGCTGTGGCCTAATTAGTGTTTTAAACAGTTCAAGCATAACTTCCCTGCTCTTATATCCTATACCTCGTCTAATAAAGGAAAGTATCCTGTATGCCTTCTTAACCACCTTGTCTACCTGCCCTACTATCTTCAGGGATCTGTGGACATGCACTCCAAGGTCCCTCTGTTCCTCGACACTTCTCAGTAGCCTATCATTTATTGTGTATTCCCTTGCCTTGTTAGCCCTCCCCAAATGCATTACCTCATACTTCCCTGGATTGAATTCCATTTGCCACTTTTCTGCCCACCTGACCAGTCTATTGATACCTTCCTGCAGTCTACAGCTTTCTTCCTCACTATCAACCACACGGCCAATTTTTGTATCATCTGCAAACCTCTTAATCATACCCCCTACATTGAAGTCTAAATCATTGATATATACTACAAAAAGCAAGGGACCTCGTATTGAGCCCTGCAGAACCCCACTGGAAACAACCTTCCAGTCACAAACACCCATCAACATTACGCAGAAATTTGCAGACTTCCCGCTGGCCGTTAAGGCGATACCAGTGATCACAACCCCAATTCCCCTTTCGACATTCGTCCCACACCTTACCTTCCTTCTGTGACTGACCATCACAGCATCTTCTTGGCCACAATGCTGAAATAAAAGCCACCACAAAGCAAACTTCCCAATCCACCTTTATACATCTATCCATCCAATATGACATCAAGAAATCAACTAATCACCATTGTGCATTCCCTTAGTAACTGTCTTGTATTTGCCTTTGCCTATCCTACTGATGTCACACAATTCTACCCCAGTGGCTGCAGCATGGCTGGTGGAAGGCTGCTGACTTTCAGTGGGGGACACTGCAGATGGCCTTTCAGGATGACCTTGAGCTGGTGGCTGTGAGTGTCAAATGAGTTTCTTCTTCACTCTCCTCTCCCTGTTCTTAGTCACCCACTGGCTGGGCAGGCTGCATTTCTTGGGTGTCTGAAATGAGGAAGGCACAAGGGTAGAGTTGTGGGGAGGGGAGGGTGGAAAATCAAGAGCTGCATGCTTTACACCATGTGCAGCTTGTAAATCAGAAGATATTGTGGGTTGAGGGGCAAGTGGGATGTGAGAAGGAGGATAACATATGAGGATACCAGCATCTTGTATCCTTTCAGCCCACTGCTGGCCAAGGGCTCAGCCATGCCCCTGCCATGAATGGCCAGCACTCTGTCCTCCAAGGGGATGGGGTGAAGCTAGGAAAGGGAGGTGTGCCTCGTGTTTGATACAGATTGATGGTAGGTGAGTGATGGGGAGGCGATTGGTGGTGGGGTCATGCAATGAGCAGTGTGTGAGCCTAGTGGTACATTTGGTAGGAGACGGTTTTTGAAGATGCATTCACTGACTTTGACTACTGCTCTGAGGTCATGAAGCTTCTTTGGGCACTGGAGCCAGGTCGTGGGGGTGACGCTGCTAGCAGTGACGGCTTCAGTGAACTGGTCCCACATCATTCTTTCTGGAGGGCCTCCTGGTCCCTGTGGCTAGAGGACCTCTCTTGCAGTGTTGTCCCCTTGCATAAAGCTGGAGTGCTGCGTGCGAGACCCTGGGTGCCCCTTCCCTGGCCATTTGTGTTAGTGCTGAAGCACTTTTACCATTTTTTTAGGTGCGGAAGGCAGTTCAGCTTTAAGAGCTGAAGACTGCCATTTGGGAATTATTTTTAATGTTTATTTTGTTTCAGAAGGCCATTGAGCTCTAAGGGCTAAGACTGCCTATTAAAAAAAAAAAAAATTCATTTTAAAAGGCAGTTTCCCTTTAGGGGCCCGACACTGCTTTCTAAAATGACAGCCTTGCTTTAAGACAACACTGCTCTTCCTTCATGGACACTACAGCCACATTACATTTGGCCTCCTGCTGAGAGTAGCGCCAGAAAACCAGTCTTGCACGGTAGGTTTAGCGTTGCGCTAATTTAGTTTAGCGGGCAGCACCAAAATACCTGCGCTATGATTTCTGGCAGCCGTTAACTTGGGCCCGCAGTGGCAGTTTTCTGGCCTACTGCAATTTCTAGGCCAGTAAGTTGTGTAGATGGGATCACAATGTTGCAAAGGGACATAGACAGGTTAAGTGAGTGGGCAGAACTATGGCAGATGGAGTTCAATATGGGGAAGTATGACATCATCCACTTGGGATCCAAGAAAGACATATCAGAATATTTTCTTAATGGTGAACGACTAGGAACTGGAGGAGCAAAGTGATTTAGGTGTCCATTTACACAAATGACTAAAAGCTAGTGCACAGGTACAAAAAGTAATCGAAAAGGCTAATGGCCTTTATGTCAAGAGGACTGGAATACAAAAGAGAGGAAGTGATACTTCAGTTGTACAGAGCCTTGACCAGACCCCATCTAGAGTACTGCATTCAGTTTTGGACACCACACACCATGAAGGATAAATTGGCCTTGGAGTGGGAGGGGAGGGTGTTATAGCGCACATTCACCAGAATGCTACCAGGGCTTAAAGGGTTAAATTATGACAACAGATTGCATTAAGTAATCAAAACTTCGCTTGAGTTTCGGAGTTTGATAATCTAATTGAGGTGTTTAAAATGATAATAGGATTCAATAGGGTAGATGCAGAAAAACGATTTCCTCTGGTGGGTTAATCCAGAACAAGAAAGCACAATCTTAAAATTAGATCTAGGCCATTCAGGAGTGAAATCAGGAAGCACATTTTCACACAAAGGGTAGTGGAAATATGGAATTCTCTGCCTCAAAAGCCTGTGGATGTTGGCTCAATTGAAATTTACAAGATCAATAGATTTCTATTAGGTAGGGTATCCAGGGATATGGATCAAAGGTGGGTAAATGGAGTTGAGGTACAGAACAGCCATGATCTAATTGAATGTCGGAACAGGCTTGAGGGCTGAATCTGTTCCTATGTAACCTGGTACCAGAGCCTACCAGGTGTGTCCAGGCAAGACTCTCCTTATCACCTCGGAGACACTGCAGCATCTGCTGATTATCTCAATTGTCACCCAAGACAATATGGCAACTGGCGCACTTCTGTTCCAGATCAGACGTGACAGATCACAACATGAAATTCTGAGGCCTAACGCCCATTTTACAGATGCAAAATGTGTGGTCATAAGTTGAATTTCTCCCCAATGGCCTCTAGAAGCTCACCCACTACCGATATTGGGCTGACTAGTCTCTTGTTACCTGGTTTATCCCTTCCGCTATTTTTGAACAGAGGTGTTACATTGGCAACTCTTCAAATCTCCAGTACAACTTCTGTTTGAACGATTCTGGTCATAGCCTCTGCTGTTTGCTCTCTGACTTTCTTCAGCATTTTAGGACACCTGCCAACAAAGCCTTTCTCACTTTGAGTTCCACCAATTTTTCAGGGCTACTTACTTATTTATAATGATCCTATTTAATTTTCCCACCATCTCCTCTTCCAACTTTTCATTCCTACTAGCATTCTTTTCTGTGGGAACTGAGGCAATGCACCCTGGTTCACTAAGGAGTGTGGAAGAGCATGCCAGGAGCAGCACCAGGCGTACCTAAAAATGAGGGGCCAACCTGGGGAAGCTGCAACACAGGACTACATGCATACTAAAAAGCGGAAGCAGCATGCTATAGACAGATCTAAGCGATCCCACAACCAACGGATCAGATCAAAGCTCTGCAGTCCTGCCACATCCAGTCGTGAATGGTGGTGGACCATTAAACAACTAACGGGAGGAGGAGGGTCCATGAATATCCCCATCCTCAATGATGGTGGAGCCCAGCACGTGAGTGCAAAAGACAGAAATGCCGAGTGGATGATCCATATCGGCCTACTCCTGAGGTCCCCATCATCACAGAAGCCAGTCTTCAGCCAATTCGATTCATTCCACGTGATATCAAGAAACGGCTGAGTGCACTGGATACAGCAAAGGCAAAGCCCCGACAACATCCTGGCTATCGTGCTGAAGACTTGTGCTCCAGAACTAGCCGCGCCTCTAGCCAAGCTGTTCCAGTACAGCTACAACACTGGCATCTATCCGACAATGTGTAAAACTGCCCAAGTATGTCCTGTCCACAAAAAGCAGAACAAATCCCATCCGGCCAATTACCGTCCCATCAGTTGACTCTCAATCATCAGCAAAGTGATGGAAGGTGTCATCGACAGTGCCATCAAATGGCACTTACTCACCAATAACCTGCTCACTGATGTCCAGTTTGGGTTCCGCCAAGACCACTCGGCTCCCGACCTCGTTACAGCCTTGGTCCAAACATGGACAAAGGAGCTGAATTCCAGAGGTGAGGTGAGAGTGACTGCTCTTGACATCAAGGCAGCATTTGACTGAGTGTGGCATCAAGGAGCCCAAGTAAAACTGAAGTCAATGGGAATCGGGGAGGAAAACTCTCCACTGGCTGGAGTCATACCTAGCACAAAGGAAGATGGTTTTGGTGATTGAAGGTTAATCAGCCCAGGACATTGCTGCAGGAGTTCCTCAGGGCAGTGTCCTGGACCCAACCATCTTCAGCTGCTTCATCAATGACCTTCCCTCCAACATAAGATCAGAAATGGGGATGTTCGCTGATGACTGCACAGTGTTCAGTGCCATTCACAACTCCTCAGATAATGAAGCAGTCCATGCCCACATGCAACAAGACTTGGACGACGTTCAGGCTTGGGCTGATAAGTGGCAGGTAACATTCGGGCCACAGAAGTGCCGGGCAATGACTATCTCCAACAAGCAAGAGAAAACCACCGTCCCTTGACATTCATAGAAACATAGAAGATAGGAGCAGGAGTAGGCCATTCGGCCCTTCGAGCCTGCTCCGCCATTCAATGTGATCATGGCTGATCATCCAAATTCAGTACCCTGTCCCTGCCTTTTCCCCATATCCCTTGATCCCTTTAGCCTCAAGAAATATATCCAACTCTTTCTTGAATATATTTAATGAACTAGCCTCCACCGCTCTCTGTGGCAGAGAATTCCACAGGTTCACCACTCTGGGTGAAGAAACTCCTCCTCATTTCAGTCCTAAATGGCTTACCCCTTATCCTTAGACTATGACCCCTGGTTCTGGACTCCCCGGCCATCAGAAACATCCTTCCTGCATCTAGTCTGTCCAGACCTGACAGAATTTTATAGGTTTCGATGAGATCCCCTTTCAATCTTCTAGACTCCAGTGAGTATAAGCCCAATCGACACAATCTCTCCTCATACGTCATTCCTGCCATCCCAGGTATCAGCCTGGTGAATCTTTGCTGCACTCCCTCCATGGCAAGAACGTCCTTCCTCAGGTAAGGTGACCAAAACTGCACACAATACTCAAGGTGCGGTCTCACCAAGGCCCTGTACAACTGTAGCAAGACATCCTTGTTCCTGTACTCGAACCCTCTTGCTACGAAGGCCAACATACCATTTGCCTTCTTAACCGCCTGCTGCACCTGCATGCTTACCTTCAGCGACTGGTGCACAAGGACACCCAGGTCTCTTTGCACTTCCCCTTCTCCCAATCTATTGCCATTCAAATAATAATCTGCCTTCCTGTTTTTGCCACCAAAGTGGATAACCTCACATTTATCCACATTATAGTGCATTTGCCATGTTTCTGCCCAATCACCCAACCTGTCCAAATCGTACTGGAGTTTCCCGACATCCTCCTCGCAGCTTACCCTCCCGCCCAGCTTTGTGTCGTCTGCAAATTTGGAGATATTACATCCAATTCCCTCGTCCAGATCATTAATATATATTGTGAACAGCTGGGGTCCTAGGACCGATCCTTGCGGTACCCCACTAGTCACTGCCTGCCACTCGGAAAACGACCCGTTTATTCCAACTCTTTGCCTTCTGTTCGCCAACTAGTTCTCTATCCAAGTCAATACCTTGCCCCCAATCCCATGTGCCTTAATTTTGCACGCTAATCTCTTGTGTGGGACCTTATCGAAAGCCTTCTGAAAGTCCAAATACACCACATCCACTGGTTCTCCCCTATCTATTTTACCAGTTACATCCTCAAAAAATTCCACTAGATTAGTCAAGCATGATTTACCTTTTGTAAATCCATGTTGACTTTGTCCGATCCTGTCACTGCTTTCCAAGTGCTCTGCTATTACATCTTTTATAATAGACTCTAGCATTTTCCCCACTACCGATGTCAGGCTTACCGGTCTATAATTCCCCGCTTTTTCTCTACCACCTTTTTTGAATAGTGGGGTAACATTAGCTACCCTCCAATCCATGGGTACCGTTCCAGAGTCTATCGAGTTCTGGAAGATGACCAGTAATGCATCTACTATCTCTAGGGCCACTTCCTTAAGTACCCTGGGATGTAGACCATCAGGCCCTGGGGATTTATCGGCCTTCAGTCCCATCAATTTTCCTAACACCATTTTCCTACAAATACTGATTTCTTTCAGTTCCTCTCTTTCATCAGACCCTATGTTCCCCGACATCTCTGGGAGGTTATTTGTGTCCTCCTTTGTGAAGACAGAACCAAAGTATGTATTTAGTTGGTCTGCCATTTCCTTGTTTCCCATTATAAATTCCCCTGATTCTGACTGTAAGGGACCTACGCTTCACTTCACTAATCTTTTTCTCTTCACATATCTATAAAAGCTTTTACAGTCAGTTTTTATGTTCCCTGCTAGCTTACTCTCATATTCTATTTTCTCTTTCTTAATTAATCCCTTTGTCCTCCTTTGTTGACTCCTAAACTGCTCCCAATCCTCAGGATTATTGCTTTTTCTAGCCAATTTATATGTCCTCTCCTTGGATCTTATGCTATCCCTAATTTCCCTTGTTAGCCACGGTTGAGTCACCTTTTTTGTTTTATTTTTATGCCAAACTGGGATGAACAAATTCTGTAGCTCATCCATTCGGTCTTTGAATGTTTGCCATTGCCTATCCACCGTCAACCCTTTGAGCGCCATTCCCCACTCAATCCTACCCAACTCGCTCCTCAGACCATCGTAGTTTCCTTTATTTAAATTGAGAACCCTTGTCTCTGAGTCAACTACTTCATTCTCCATCTTAATGAAGAATTCGATCATATTATGATCGCTCCGACCCAAGGGGCCTCGTACAACAAGATTGCTAATTAATCCTTTCTCGTTACATAATACCCAGTCTAAGATGGCCTGATCTCTGGTTGGTTCCTCGACATATTGGTCCAGGAAACCATCCCGTAAACACTCCAGGAATTCCTCCTCCACAGTATTGTTACTAATTTGGTTGGCCCAATCTATATGTAGATTAAAGTCACCCATGATGACTGCTGTGCCCTCAACGGCATTACCATCACCGAATCCCCCACCATCAACATCCTGGGGGGTCACAATTGACCAGAAACTTAACTGGACCAGCCACAAAAATACTGTGGCAACAAGAGCAGGTCAGAGGCTAGGTATTCTGCGGCGAGTGTCTCACCTCCTTACTCCCCAAAGCCTTTCCACCATCTACAAGGCACAAGTAAGGAGTGTGATGGAATACTCGCCAAGGCTTCTTCGGCAGCACCTCCCAAACCCGTGACCTCTTCCACCTAGAAGGACAAGGGCAGCAGGCGCATGGAAACACCACCACCTCCAAGCTCCCCTCCAAGTCACACACCATCCTGATCCTTCATCGTCGCTGGGTCAAAATCCTGGAACTCCCTCTCTAACAGCAGTGTGGTGGTACCCTCACCCCACGGGCTGTAGCAGTTCAAGAAGGCAGCTCACCACCACCTTTTCAAGGGCAATAAATGCTGGCCTTGCCAGCGACACCCATATCCCATAAACAAAACAACTCATTAGTATCTCTGTCAGTCTTACCATTGTTAAGCTGCAAGAAAATGCAATTGTTGAGTAACAACTACAAATTTCAGGACCTTAGAGTGAAGAGGATGGGGAGGTCGGAGATGAGATGGTAATTGAAGAGGACAAGGATTGAGGATAAACTTTTTAATGAGCAGAGTCATTATAGCAGTAATCTTTTACATCTCATAATGAAAGAATGACCACCGTAACAAACTCGCACTTCCTGTCAGGGTCTTCGAAGAAAGTGGTGATGTTGATTCCAATTCGCTCCTGTCAAAAGAGATACTGATTCTCACCCTCTGGTATGTAAATTAACTTTGAAGTTGTCATCCAAAATTCTGGGGACATTAAGTTGGCTAAATGTAGATACGGTGATAAACAGCGTTGAGCCACACACCTAATATTTCTGAATGTAAGATTCAGTCACAATATTGTATTAATTTGCAGATTGTGATATTTAGTCAAAAATTAAGTTTTCATTCTTGGGGCTTGTTTTTAAATATCTTGGTTAAGTGAACTTTCATATTGAAAGTTCATTGTGAATTATATACAGTACAAAGAAATGGTGTAAAAGCATTCCACAAATTAGATTTAAAATCAAATCTAATCAGATTTAACATATTCAAAAATTGTAGTATTATGAAAAACAGTAATTTTACATAAGCCTAGATATACTGTTTAAAACCTAAAGCATATTAAAGCTTTTGGGGTATAAATCAGCGATAGTGAATCGGAAGCCTGTTTTGCACTCCACCCAATTTTCTTAATATTTGCTGTCACCCGTTTTGTGCCAGCTCCCAAGGCAAATTAATACTCCGTTGTGTCTTGTTGCTTCATCCTCTGTTAAATAGCAGATAAAGGAATGTCAAACATGTTGGGAATTCATACACTAAAATTACAAACGGTAATTTCTAGGCGATAATGTTTAGAAACTAAAAAGACTGCGCAAATATTATGTCAATACCATGATAATTTGTTCCTCTCAAACTACATATGAAAGAGTGCACTTATACTGCCATTTGTGTGTCGATGCAAGTGGTTTCAGGTGGACATTAGCACTAAAAGTGGGAGCATAGCTTCAATGCCTGATCCAAGGGCCCAAAAGCCAAGCTGTAGGAGACCCATTCTGGAGACTGTCTCTCACAAATTTGAGATCAAACTTCTTTGCAGCACAACTCTAATCCAGTGCAAAGCTGCTTTATAAAATGCCCATGCTGTTTTTAATGTTTGGGAGCAGTTAAAAGGGAGGGCCTCCATTTTCCACTCCGTTTATGCCAATCTGATCACACTGTTGATGTCCAACATTTTCAATTATGAGTGTAACAAATTATTAAAATCTACTTAAGCTTTGTTATAAAACTCAATCATGCTTGGAATCATCTGAATCAAATTGGCTGACTATTCAAAGCATCTCTTTCTTTATTCCAGTGGCATATCCTATCCCATAGTTCATTAGCAGTAAGCACATGATATTTGTCACTAAACAACACTGTAGGGAACATGCTGAAAAGTAAGAGTCTGGGCACTGTGTCTGCAAACTCCACCAGTAATGATTTTTGTATTGTGAATAATCCACAGTATGTCAGCCGTGGTTCAGTTGGTAGCACCCTCGCCTCTGAATCAGAAGGTTGTGGGTTCAAGACCCATTCTTGACCACAAAATCTAGGCTGACACTCCAGTGCAGTACTAAGGGAGTGCTGCACTGTCAGAGCTGCCACCTTTCAAATGAGACATTAAACCGAGGCCCCGTCTTCCCTCTCCGGTGGATGTAAAAGATCCCATGGCACTATCTCGAAAAAGAGCAGCGGAGTTCTCCCCAGTGTCCTGGCCAACATTTATCCCTCAACCAAAAGCACTAAAACAGATTATCTGGTTATTATTGCATTGCTGTTTGTGGGAGCTTGCTGTGCGCAAATTGGCTGCTGCGCTTCCTACATTACAACATTGCCTTCAAAAAGGTGAAAGTAGCACAAAATGGACTCATAGCGAATAGGCAGCCTGTTTTATACCGCGCCCAATTATCTTTTCTATTGACTTCACACAGGGAGTAATAAGGTTGAATGATAATGAAGATGCTGATGTGGTAAAACAATTTAAGAAAAGACTGGTCTCTACGTACGTCTAATCTTCCAGTTATAAGAGCATAAGAAATAGGAGCGGGAGTAGGCCATACAGCCCCTCGAGCCTGTTCTGTAATTTAATAAGATCATGGCTGATCATTGACCTCAACTCCACTTTCCTGCCCGATCTGCATATCCCTTGATTCCCCTACAGTCCAAGGGCAAGAAATTCAGTGCGTTAGCGCCTCCGGGGGGCGATAACGGGGCACTAAGGACTTTCCGCCCTGGTACGGCGATGTTACCGCCGACTGCAAAATTTACCTGGCAGTTTGTGGTGGCGGTAACTCCTAGCGCCACGATCTCCTGCGCCCGGAGATCGTGACATCATCTGGCTAGGTAGCGCCCCGGACCCAAAATTCATTTCCACCCCCTGCAGCATTGCCGGGTGAAAATGCCGACAGCAGCAGGAGGCGTTGATTGGGAGGCCGGGCGCTTCGGGGGCGATAATTAAAGGCGAGGTGGCCGAGGTAGGTGAAAAAAAATCTGAAACACTTTGTTCTTTTTTTCTTTCTTCGCCAGCCATCGATCAGCCCGGCACTCTGCTGCAATGCAGCAGGCTGATCGGGCCCGATCGCAGCTGCCGTCGGGTACGTGGTAAGTTTCCCTCTTGCAGAGCCTGCAGCGATGGCCCATCCCTTTAAGGGAGGGAAGGAGCCTTCCAACATGGCAGCGCTGCACAATTTCCACCCCGCCTGCTGCCTGTTGTGCTCCAGGAATGAAGTGGAGCGTTTGATTTAGCACTCCACTTCCTTCCTGGTGTGAGTGTCTGTGCTGGTGCTGGGTGCGCTTATTTCTGCTGACACTGCACCCTCAGAGGTTGCAGATTCCTCTGAGGAGTCTGGCTGCTCAGGCTCTTCCTCCTGCAGAGTGGGGACGGGGGCTCTCGATGGTCCTGTGGGGGAGTCCAGGAAAAAGTTAGAGATGTGATGCCAAGGTTACATGCACATTGCATTTTGCAGATGATCATAAGTCCATATGATGTAGCTTCAAAATCATTATCAGCAACTCGTGCAATGCCAATGAGAGAGAGGGAAAACTATTCTGTCACCAGCTTGCGGGGATGCTCCTGTCTGTCCTTCCCCAACTTCCGCATTGCGGTCAGCCCCCACAATCTCCAGGACACCTTCCTCCCAGGAGGTGAGCTGGGCTAATGAGGATGGCCCTCCTCCTGTCCTGGCTCGCGCTCTCCTGTTGTGAGCTCTCTTTTCCTGCAATGAGGGAGACAAGTGGAGGGTGAGTGAGAATGAAGGAGTGAGTGCAGAGATTGCATAGCATAGATACTTAGAAGGAGACAAAGATGGAGTGAGGTTGCAAGACCAAGGGCCCTCCCTGTGTGTAGTCAGTTGTGTTCAAAGCATCAGAGTGAGAGGGAGTGTGAGGGCTGCATGGTGGAATAGTTCTGTGAATGTGAGCATAGAGAGGGAATGGCTAAGGGTGCATGGATCTGAGTGTCTAGTGGGATGTGCAGGAAGAGATTGCTAAAGCTGAGTGCTGGTGGGGAAAGGCAATGGGTGATGGAAACTTCATACAGTACTTACTTTTCCAGTGCGAAGAAGGTCATGGAATCTTTTCCTGCACTGCAACCACGTTCTTCGTGTAAGCCCCAAGGAGTTGACTTGACCTGCCACCTCTAGCCACACAGCCTTGGTCTGGCTGGGAGGCCTCTTCCTCCCTGAAGAAGGGAAGAGGACCTCCCTGTGGGCCCTAGCACCATCCAGTAATGCCTGTAGTGAAGCCTCATCAAATTTGGGTGCAGATCTGGCCCGCCCGCTGGCCGTTCCTCCTGCAGGCTCCTGTGCCATCTTAATGTTGAAGGTTGGAAGCCTGCAGAGGAAGCAAGGCTTGCTGTGGACCGTAAAAACAGCAGCAATGATGATGTCATATTCTGCTATTTTCTCACTGGAAATACTCAATTGCCAAGGCTTCCCACACGCTGGAAATCAATTGGCCAATTGTGTTAAATTTGCATCAATCTCACAGACCCATTTACAATCGTGTCGGAATCACTAAATTCGGGGAACCCGCCAATTCCCCGCACCTGCGTTAAAATCGACCCCTAAGACTCTAGTTTCGGACTTAGGCAAGTCACTGTCAAATTTAATGTGAAATTCTATCATATTATGATCACTCTGCCCTAGAGGATCATTTCTAATTAACCCTGTCTCATTATACAATACAAGATCTAAAATAGCTTGTTCCTTGATTGGTTCCATGATGTATTGTTCTAGGAAACTGTCTCGAATGCATTCCATGAACTCATCCTCCAGACTACCTTTGCCAATTTGATTTGTCCAGTCTGTATGAAGATTAAAGTCCCCCATGATTATTGCATTACCTTTGTTGCAAGCTCCTACTATTTCTTGATTAATATTCTGTCCAACAGTATAGCTACATTTAGGGGGCCTATATACTACTCCCACCAGTGTTTTCTGCCCCTTGTTATTCCTTATCTCCACCCCTACTGATTCTACTTCCTGATCTTCCGAGCTGAGATCCTTTCTCTCTACTGTTCCTATGTCATCTTTTATTATCAGAGCTACCCCCTACTTTTCCATTCTTCCTGTCTTTTCGAAACCTCAAGTACCCTGGAACATTTAGTTCCCAACCTTGGTCACCTTGCAACCACAGGCTAGTATTTCTCAATGGGGAGCTTTTGGAGGTGGGACTCCCACTTGTCGGGTTTTAGTCCTGCCTCCATCGACTTGTGGCCAACCCACGCTATTTTCCATTGATCGACCTTGTTAAGCCTGCCCAGCGGGCTTAGCAGGCCAATTAACGGAAAGCCGGTTACTGGTAACATCAGCGAGTGACGTTTCATCTGTCAAGAGCTTTTGACAGATGAAATGTCAGCGTTTGATGGCTCTGTGAAGCTGTCAAACACTGACAATCTGTCTTCTAAGTTGAGTCCTTGCACTCAGCCTCAATTAGAGAGCTCTCCTGAGCAGAAAGCAGAAGGCTGCAGCTTTTGACAGTTCAGCGGCCATTCTGCTTTCTGTGCCGGTGAGCTGAGGGACTCCCAACACCTGAAGGGAGGAAGCCTGCAGGAAGAAGTAAAGGTAAGTAAAACTTATTAATACACTTTACACACACCTCACACACTTACCTCTGCATACATGCACCCATTACTCACCTGCACACCTGGACATCTCGGCCCCTCCGACCCCCGCAGACCGATGACCCGCCTCGCTGACCCTGGTGAGATTCGGAGCGTTCGGGAAACCCACACTTCAGGTCTGAAAATAGGGATTCTCCAAAAAACTGCCTGTTAACTACCTGTTAACAGACAGTTAATTGGCACTAATCCTCTTCCCGCCTCGAGGAGACGGGACCCGGCGCGGGTCGGGTACCTGCCTCCTGGGAAGATGGCACGGAGGCGGGTTGGGGGCGGGATGGGTACCTGCCCCCAGATTCTGCCATTTTCCCGACAGTCCCGCCTCCAAACCTGCCTCCGCAGGGTTGGCAAAATCGCCCCCAATGCCTCTGTAATGGCTATTAGATCAAACCCATTTATCTCTATTTGTGCCACTAGTACATCTATCTTATTATGAACGTTTCGTGCATTCAGATAAAGAGCCTTTCATTTAATTTTTTTACCATTCCTGCTTTGACCTTATTCTCTGCTGCACAGCTACCGTTAAACTCTCTGTCCCTTCTTGTCACACTTCGCTTATTTTTACCCAAATCGCTACACTACTCTATTGCCTTGACCTTTCTCTTTAGATTTTTAAATTTCCCCTCACCTGACCCCTCCCCTCACCTGCCTTTTTTAGTTTAAAGCCCGATCTGCAGCCCTAGTTACTCGATTCACCAGGACGCTGGTCCCAGCCTGGTTTAAGTGGAGCCTGTCCCGATGGAACAGCTCCCTCTTTCCCCAGTACTGGTGCCAGTGCCCCATGAATTGAAACCCCTTCTTCCCACACCATTCTTTGAGCCACACATTTAACTCTCTGATCTGCTTGACCCTATGCCAATTTGCGCGTGGCTCCGGTAGTCATCCAGAGATTATTACCCTTGAGGTTCTGCTTATTAATTTAGAACCTACCTCCTCAAACTCCCTCAGCAGAACCTCATTCTTAGCTCTACCTATGTCGTTGGCTCCTACATGGACCACGACAACTGGATCCTCCCCCTCCCACTCCAAGTTCTTCTCCAGCCGCGAGTAGATATCCTTATCCTTGGCACCAGGCAGTTAACACAGCCTTCAGGATTCTCTTTCGCAGCTGCAGAGAACAGTATCTATCCCCCTGACTATACTGTCCCCTACTACGACCACATTCCTTCCTTCTCCCCCCACTTGGATGGCCCCCTGTACCTCGGTGCTGTGGTCAGTTTGCCCATTCTCCCTGCAGTCCTTTTCCTCATCCATACAGGTAGCAAGTACCTCGTACCTGTTGGACAAGGTCAAGGGCTGAGGCTCCTCCATCACTACATCCTGGGTCCCCATACCTTCCTGACTCGCAGTCACACCCTCCTGTCCCTGATCACTGATGAACTCTGAAGTACTACTTAACCTAAGGGGTGTGACTGCCTCCTGAAACAAAGTGTCCAGGTAACTCTCCCCCTCCCTGATGCCCCGCAATGTCTGCACCTCGTACTCCAGCTCAACAATACTGAGCCGAAGTTCCTCGAGCTGCAGGCACTTACTGCAGATGTGGTTGGTCGGGACCGCGGTGCTCTCCACAAACTCCGACATGCTGCAGTTATGACGCACCACCAGCCCTGCCATCTCTAACCTTGTTTTATTTATTAATTAATTTGTTAAAGCTTTTATTCCATCGATATTTTAGTTTATTGTTTGATTATTTTAGCTAGTACTAGCAAGTTACAGTTTCTCAGCTCTTAATTTAACCCCCTTCCCTAACTTAGAGAGCAAAAAAAAGCTGTAATATTCACCAACCAATCACCTACCCGCTCTCCTGTGATGTCACTCTTTGATTTTTGTTGTTGTTTTTGAATCGGAGCCTCGTCGCTGCCGTGGCTTTAATTCAGGTCCGCTGTCGGGCTGCTCTTTATCCTCTCGCCGCTGTCGCTGCTTTAATTCAGGTCTGCTATCGGGCTGCTCTTTGTCCTTTCGCCACTGCTACTGCTTTAATTCAGGTTAACTCTCGTGACGCTCTTTATCCTCTCGCCGCTCCCGCTGCATTAATCTTTATATTAAAGACTTCATTGGCTGTAAAGCGCTTTGGGACGTCCTGAGGTTATGAAAGGCTATATAAATGCAAGTCTTTCTTTCTTCATGATGGTGCATTGAATCTGAAGTCCAGTAAGCAGCTTTGTCTAACTGGAGCTGATACAAATTTGTACATTATAGCTGTTTATGAAGTTTTACGGAGCATAGCTGTGTGGATACTTCTGCCATAATTTCAAACCTACGTGGGCATGCTGCCTGACTGCACAGCAGATCTCCATAAACTGTGCACCTACATAGATAGAAACTCCTCATTATAACAAAACTTGTGGAGATGTGCCAGAAATTTACCGTATGTTAGAAAAAAAAGTCACTTGTGATTTGTAGTGTGAAACCCTGTAGGCCCTCAGTGAATATATATTTTCTGTGCCTGTCAGCACTGTTTACTCACTAGCTGTGGTTTATCTGAGTTGACACAGACTGTTCTACTGCTATGACATATCTTCCATTGAGTTGCATACAGTATTATTCACTGTGTTGTCCCTGCTAGGAGATCTTTGTTTACTTGGAAGATAATTTTAACATAGAGAAATTACTTAGAGGCAAAAAGAAACAACTGGCTAGAAATTCTTTATAGCCCAGGAATGGGCGGTATCTTTAGAAAAGTTTGAGTATTAACGCCAGGCGCTAATGCTTTAAACTGCATGCAAAATTCATTCTCACTGCTCAAAGAAATGATTGGGGCGCTAAATCAGGTCTTAAAGGCCTAGCTCAGTGGTGTTACACTCAAAGGGTGGACCAATATCGGGTGCAGTCCAATCTCAACTCCTCATTGCCACAGGCTTTTCCCAGTACTTAAAGGGGAGGTTCATTGATACTGCAGCACCTCATTCTCAGCATTGCTGGCTGTGCAGCTGCCTCAGCAAGAAGAAGCACAGCAAGGAGAAGGAGCCGGAGGACTGAAGCAGGTGTGCACTTGGCAGATCCACCTCAGGCGGGTGGTCAGGGTGATTGAATGCATCAACAAATGCTACATACCACCATCTGTACCACAAGCTTCACACACTGCCCAAAGCACCACACCCCCAGCACTCACCCACCAACAATCTCTACCTACCAACACTCACACGCACATCTCACACTTTGCACACAATGACAGCTATTCAACTATGACAGGCACAAGGGTCATTAGTTATTAGAATTAATGTGATATGTATGATAAGTTTATGCATAAATTTATTAATGGAGTTTGCAATATTTTGTGGCCTCTCTCATTTCACCTTTGCACCCAGGTGTACACTGTGATATGGCATGACACATGGATAGTATAATGGGTATGTGGTGAGCAAAAGGGATCTGGGGTTTAAGCCATCCTGGTGAGAGCCCTGATGTCCCTCATCATCCCTCTGTGCACATGTTCCCATATCTCTGGCTGCCTACGTTCCCTGTGACGTAGCTCCTGGAGGGCGAGGTGGCATGCCAGCGCAGCCCCCCATTAATGTTGCCAAGTGTATCAGTTTGAATCTTTGAACAATAAATGTAGGCACTTTCACTTGCCAGAACACTGCTGATAAAAAGGAACCTTCAAATTACTCATACAAAGTGAGCCACTAGCTGAAACTGACAAGAAACCACTGAAACTAACCTGCCCTGACAGCTGCGAGTGATTAATGCGGATGCCTTTAAATAAAGTCCCTGGAGCCGGCGTCCTGCAGCTGTGCGCCTCCTCTCCCTGTCGCTGTCTGGTCGAAGCGCAAAGGTAGGTGGCGAAAATCAATTTCGCAGATCGGGCGGCCAGTGAGCGCACGCTCACTAACATCACAATCTGCCTGGCGTTGAAGTCCCCAGAGGCACCTCGTACCGGCGGCGCAACGGGGGGACCGAATTTGTCATGTGGCGCTGGATTCGCCTCGCCTCTCCCAGGCGCTACTGCATCAGCGCCCCATTAGCGATAGCGGGAGGCGCTAACCAACTGAACTTTTTCCCCCAACTTCGTTAATATAACTGGAAGATTAGTCTTATGCAGAGACCAGTCTTTTCTTGTTTTACCACATCGGCATCTTCATTAATATTCAACCTTATTACTCCCTGTGGAGTAGGGGCAAAATTGGTCTTCTCCAGTAGTACAAAACGGGTTCCTAGTAAAGCAGCAGCCTGTTTTACACCATGCCTGATTTTCTTTTCTATTGAAGTCAGTTTCATCTCCGTGGCCTTCTTGGTCATGGAGAAGATTGAAACGTGGGCGAGGATCTTCAACACAGTTTGTTGGGTCGCAAGAATGCTAATGGAGATTGATGAGAATAGGAGTGATTGGCGTGTGAAACTGTACAGGTGAGGATGTGACATTCTCATTAAGTTGTAATTTGTCGCTAGGAGGAGATTATGGAAGTTGAAACTTGAGGTCATGAAGGATTAGGTTTTTGGCAGAGGTGAATGATCACGGAGGCTGAAGAAAGCAGTCTTGGTAACAGAATAGATGTGACGAAGGAAACTCAGTTTGGGGTTGAGCAGTACACATCAAGGCTTTGCCCCTTCATACTTAGCTTTAGGTGGCAACCGGGAAGCCAAGGCTACATCTGTAATTCCTGGCAAGAACTTTGTTTTTGTCAACATTAGCTGTGTCTATACTTTGAAAAGTAATTTGTTGGCTGTGAAGCACTTTGAGATGTGAAAGACACTTTATAAATGCAAGCTCTTTTTTTTTCTTTCATATGTAGTGTTTTTCTAACTGACTTCTAACAGGCATAGGGCCTGGGATATCTATGCCCATCCTCTTGAAAGGTTTGTTAATCATGCACAGAGATTGCAATGGTATTTTGTTGCAATCCCCCAGTTTACCTATATGCTGACATTGGTTACACGTCTTAGAGACTCAGTTACTCCAATGCACGCCTTGCGGCCTCCCGGCCTCCATCCGCCGTAAGCTCCAACTTGTCCAAAACTTTGCAGCTTGTATTCTATCTCACGCCACATCCCACTTGGCCAAACTACATTGGCTCTCAATGCTTAAATTTAAAATTTTTGTCCTTGAATTTAAATCTTTCCATGGCCGCCTCCCCTTCCGACCCCAGCATTACAAATTTTCCATGCATCTAACTCTGGTGTCTTCTGCACTCTCCTTACCTTTACTCTCGCTATTGGTGGCCAAGCATTTGGGCTTCTAGGTCCCATTATGGAATTCTTTCCCAGAATCTCTCCACCTTTCAAACTCCTTCCCCTTTAATATTCTCCTTTAAACCCTTTTTGGCTAATTTTCTAATTAATCTTTTCCTCATATCTCTGTGAAGCATATTGGAATGTTTTCTATGTTAAAAGTGCTATTTAAATGCAGGTTGTTGTTGTTGAGCTTTGCAAGTTCCTCATATAATAGAAAATAGTAAATAGTTCACAATCTTCTGCTAAACTACACTACATATGCAGGTTTTTTTTCATCAATTATAGAAGTTATCTAGCTTAACTAATTCTCTTCAGAAGCTCCAAGTTGATTTGATGAGAAGACTCCATATAGACACTCTGGGAGGAATTTTAATGGGGAAGGCGGGTTAGGGGTGGGGCGGCTCCGAGGCGGTCGGGAAACCCAGGGGAGGGAAGACTGGATCATGGTCGGACTCCAGAGGATCGGAGTGGGGGGGGCGTGGGGTAGGAGAGAGGATTGTGGGGGGGGGGAGCTGGGGGGCAAAGAAGCATGGGTCAGAGCTGGAAGATGAATCAAAACAGAATGATTTGTGCTGAAGATCTCGCTGGTCTATGAGCTGAATTGCACCAAGACCTGGGACCAGTCAATAATTAACCCCTTTCTCATCCATAGACACAAAGTTGCCAGATGCCAAGGGGGCAGGGGCTTCAGCAGAAGAAGGGAGAAAAAGTGGAGACCGGGGGAAAAATCAAGAGAATGCGAGACAGTAGGAGGTTACCCAAAAATAGTTTGGGGAGGGGAGGACTCTCTGGTCTGAACTCAGCACCAATTGGTACTAAAAGGGAAATTTCACTTCCCTAGCCTGTAATTTTCTATCCGTTAAATGAAGCAGAAATCTCCCCTTCAATTCAGAGCGAAGGGGAAACGAGAATGTGCATATGTCACACAGGTGTAGTGAGGAGCATTCGGGAATGTGCATATGTCACACTGGTGTAGTGAGGAGCATTCGAGAATGTGCATATGTCACACTGGTGTAGTGAGGAGCATTCTTCCAAGGTTCAGGGTTAATGTAAACCTCTGTTTGGGAGCAAGATGAAGATTCAAAATAGGCAACCGAGGTTTTCAAAGGCAACTCTTTGATAAGTTTATTGATGCGGTTCTAGCCAATCAAAGCGTTGAGTTTAATCTCCCTCTGATCTGCTGTGCCACTGTGCATTGCTGTAGTGTAAGACATAATGCGCACAGAATGGCAGACAAGGAAATCTCATTGATAACTGTTCAATGATACTCAGCCTCCAGGATTAACCCTAATCGCCAGCACATCTCATCCTGACTGACATGGATTTAATTGGCTTGAGATGTCATTTTCGGCAGCAAGATTAAATAAGTGTTTCATTGCTTGCAAGGATGCTTGGCTCTGGACAAATACCTCACCCAGGCATTAGTCTAATCCCAATATATAACGGCAATGCACAATACCAAATCAATTCATTTCTAACTCAGTCTCATTAAAGGGGGTATATTGAATTGCACTGCCGGCTTAAATTTCAGAAAGGCTACAGACACCGTAGAAGTAAGGAGGAATCGGGTGGGGGCCTGGGGGTGGTTGGGGGCCAGGGGAGGATCGGGTGGGGAAGAGAGGATCGGGGTCGGAGCAAGTAGGGGGGGGGCGGGGGTGGGGGGAGAGAAGGTCAGGGCCGGAGGATCGAGGGGGAGGGAGAGAAGCAATGATCGGGGCCGGAGCATGGGTGGGGGGAGGGGGCATGGAAGAATTGGGGCCGGCCTGAGGATCATCAATGGGGGAGAGAGGAACGGGGCCGGACTGAGGATCATCGGCAGGGGGGAGAGGAACGGGGCCGGACTGAGGATCATCGGTGGGGGGGAGAGGAACGGGGCTGGACTGAGGATCATCGGTGGGGGAGAGAGGAACGGGGCCGGACTGAGGATCATCGGTGGGAGAGAGGAACAGGGCCGGACTGAGGATCATCGGTGGGGGAGAGTGAGGAACAGGGCCGGACTGAGGATCATCGGTGGGGGGGAGAGGAACGGGGCTGGACTGAGGATCATCGGTGGGGGGGAGTGAGGAACGGGGCCGGACTGAGGATCATCGGTGGGAGAGAGTGAGGAACGGGACCGGACTGAGGATCATCGGTGGGGGAGAGAGGAACGGGGCCGGACTGAGGATCATCGGTGGGGGGGAGAGGAACGGGGCCGGACTGAGGATCATCGGTGGGGGGGAGAGGAACGGGGCTGGACTGAGGATCATCGGTGGGGGGGAGTGAGGAACGGGGCCGGACTGAGGATCATCGGTGGGAGAGAGAGGAACGGGGCCGGACTGAGGATCATCGGTGGGGGAGAGAGAGGAACGGGGCCGGACTGAGGATCATCGGTGGGGGGGAGAGGAACGGGGCCGGACTGAGGATCATCGGTGGGGGAGAGAGAGGAACGGGGCCGGACTGAGGATCATCGGTGGGGGAGAGAGGAACGGGGCCGGACTGAGGATCATCGGTGGGAGAGAGAGGAACGGGGCCGGACTGAGGATCATCGGTGGGGGAGAGAGGAACGGGGCCGGACTGAGGATCATCGGTGGGGGAGAGAGGAACGGGGCCGGACTGAGGATCATTGGTGGGGGAGAGTGAGGAACGGGGCCGGACTGAGGATCATTGGTGGGGGAGAGAGAGGAACGGGGCCGGACTGAGGATCATTGGTGGGGGAGAGTGAGGAACGGGGCCGGACTGAGGATCATCGGTGGGGGAGAGAGTGAGGAACAGGGCCGGACTGAGGATCATCGGTGGGGGAGAGAGGAACGGGGCCGGACTGAGGATCATCGGTGGGAGAGAGAGGAACGGGGCCGGACTGAGGATCATCGGTGGGGGAGAGAGGAACGGGGCCGGACTGAGGATCATCGGTGGGGGAGAGAGGAACGGGGCCGGACTGAGGATCATCGGTGGGAGAGTGAGGAACGGGGCCGGACTGAGGATCATCGGTGGGGGGGAGAGGAACGGGGCCGGACTGAGGATCATCGGTGGGGGAGAGAGAGGAACGGGGCCGGACTGAGGATCATCGGTGGGAGAGAGAGGAACGGGGCCGGACTGAGGATCATCGGTGGGGGAGAGAGGAACGGGGCCGGACTGAGGATCATCGGTGGGAGAGAGTGAGGAACGGGGCCGGACTGAGGATCATCGGTGGGAGAGAGAGGAACGGGGCCGGACTGAGGATCATCGGTGGGAGAGAGTGAGGAACGGGGCCGGACTGAGGATCATCGGTGGGAGAGAGAGGAACGGGGCCGGACTGAGGATCATCGGTGGGAGAGAGGAACGGGGCCGGACTGAGGATCATCGGTGGGGGAGAGAGGAACGGGGCCGGACTGAGGATCATCGGTGGGAGAGAGAGGAACGGGGCCGGACTGAGGATCATCGATGGGGGAGAGAGGAACGGGGCCGGAATGAGGATCATCGGTGGGGGAGAGAGGAACGGGGCCGGACTGAGGATCATCGGTGGGGGAGAGTGAGGAACGGGGCCGGACTGAGGATCATCGGTGGGGGAGAGAGGAACGGGGCCGGACTGAGGATCATCGATGGGGGAGAGAGAGGAACGGGGCCGGACTGAGGATCATCGGTGGGAGAGAGAGGAACGGGGCCGGACCGAGGATCATCGGTGGAGAGTGAGGAACGGGGCCGGACTGAGGATCATCGGTGGGAGAGAGAGGAACGGGGCCGGACTGAGGATCATCGGTGGGGGAGAGAGGAACGGGGCCGGACTGAGGATCATCGGTGGAGAGTGAGGAACGGGGCCGGACTGAGGATCATCGATGGGGGAGAGAGGAACGGGGCCGGACTGAGGATCATCGGTGGGGGAGAGAGGAACGAGGCCGGAATGAGGATCATCGGTGGGGGAGAGAGGAACGGGGCCGGACTGAGGATCATCGGTGGGGGAGAGAGAGGAACGGGGCCGGACTGAGGATCATCGGTGGGAGAGAGAGGAACAGGGCCGGACTGAGGATCATCGGTGGGAGAGAGAGGAACGGGGCCGGACTGAGGATCATCGGTGGGGGAAGAGAGGAACAGGGCCGGACTGAGGATCATCGGTGGGAGAGAGAGGAACGGGGCCGGAATGAGGATCATCAGTGGGAGAGAGAGGAACGGGGCCGGACTGAGGATCATCGGTGGGAGAGAGAGGAACGGGGCCGGACTGAGGATCATCGGTGGGGGAGAGAGGAACGGGGCCGGAATGAGGATCATCAGTGGGAGAGAGAGGAACGGGGCCGGACTGAGGATCATCGGTGGGAGAGAGAGGAACGGGGCCGGACTGAGGATCATCGGTGGGGGAGAGAGGAACGGGGCCGGACTGAGGATCATCGATGGGGGAGAGAGAGGAACGGGGCCGGACTGAGGATCATCGGTGGGGGAGAGAGGAACGGGGCCGGACTGAGGATCATCGATGGGGGAGAGAGAGGAACGGGGCCGGACTGAGGATCATCGGTGGGGGAGAGAGGAACGGGGCCGGACTGAGGATCATCGGTGGGAGAGAGAGGAACGGGGCCGGACTGAGGATCATCGGTGGGAGAGAGAGGAACGGGGCCGGACTGAGGATCATCGGTGGGAGAGAGAGGAACGGGGCCGGACTGAGGATCATCGGTGGGAGAGAGAGGAACGGGGCCGGACTGAGGATCATCGGTGGGGGAGAGAGAGGAACGGGGCCGGACTGAGGATCATCGGTGGGAGAGAGAGGAACGGGGCCGGACTGAGGATCATCGGTGGGAGAGAGAGGAACGGGGCCGGACTGAGGATCATCGGTGGGAGAGAGAGGAACGGGGCCGGACTGAGGATCATCGGTGGGGGAGAGAGGAACGGGGCCGGACTGAGGATCATCGATGGGGGAGAGAGAGGAACGGGGCCGGACTGAGGATCATCGGTGGGAGAGAGAGGAACGGGGCCGGACTGAGGATCATCGGTGGGAGAGAGGAACGGGGCCGGACTGAGGATCATCGGTGGAGAGTGAGGAACGGGGCCGGACTGAGGATCATCGGTGGGAGAGAGGAACGGGGCCGGACTGAGGATCATCGGTGGAGAGTGAGGAACGGGGCCGGACTGAGGATCATCGGTGGGAGAGAGGAACGGGGCCGGACTGAGGATCATCGGTGGAGAGTGAGGAACGGGGCCGGACTGAGGATCATCGGTGGGGGAGAGAGGAACGGGGCCGGACTGAGGATCATCGGTGGGGGAGAGAGGAACGGGGCCGGACTGAGGATCATCGATG
Source organism: Somniosus microcephalus (assembly GCF_052327205.1). NCBI lineage: Eukaryota > Metazoa > Chordata > Chondrichthyes > Squaliformes > Somniosidae > Somniosus > Somniosus microcephalus. Next base: position 145,721,708 of record NC_140991.1, on the reverse strand, counting down.
GGGGAGAGAGAGGAACGGGGCCGGACTGAGGATCATCGGTGGGGGAGAGTGAGGAACGGGGCCGGACTGAGGATCATCGGTGGGGGAGAGAGAGGAACGGGGCCGGACTGAGGATCATCGATGGGGGAGAGAGAGGAACGGGGCCGGACTGAGGATCATCGGTGGAGAGTGAGGAACGGGGCCGGACTGAGGATCATCGGTGGGGGGGAGAGGAACGGGGCCGGACTGAGGATCATCGGTGAGGGAGAGAGAGGAACGGGGCCGGACTGAGGATCATCGATGGGGGAGAGGAATGGGGCCGGACTGAGGATCATCGGTGGGGGAGAGAGGAACGGGGCCGGACTGAGGATCATCGGTGGGGGAGAGAGGAACAGGGCCGGACTGAGGATCATCGGTGGGGGAGAGAGGAACGGGGCCGGACTGAGGATCATCGGTGGGGGAGAGAGAGGAACGGGGCCGGACTGAGGATCATCGGTGGGGGGGAGAGGAACGGGGCCGGACTGAGGATCATCGGTGGGGGGGAGAGGAACGGGGCCGGACTGAGGATCATCGGTGGGAGAGAGGAACGGGGCCGGACTGAGGATCATCGGTGGGAGAGAGGAACGGGGCCGGACTGAGGATCATCGGTGGGAGAGAGGAACGGGGCCGGACTGAGGATCATCGGTGGGAGAGAGGAACGGGGCCGGACTGAGGATCATCGGTGGGAGAGAGGAACGGGGCCGGACTGAGGATCATCGGTGGGAGAGAGGAACGGGGCCGGACTGAGGATCATCGGTGGGAGAGAGGAACGGGGCCGGACTGAGGATCATCGGTGGGGGGGAGAGGAATGGGGCCGGACTGAGGATCATCGGTGGGAGAGAGAGGAACGGGGCCGGACTGAGGATCATCGGTGGGGGGGAGAGGAACGGGGCCGGACTGAGGATCATCGGTGGGAGAGAGGAACGGGGCCGGACTGAGGATCATCGGTGGGGGGGAGAGGAAAGGGGCCGGACTGAGGATCATCGGTGGGGGGGGAGAGGAATGGGGCCGGACTGAGGATCATCGGTGGGGGGGGAGGAAGGAGCCGGACTGAGGATCATCGGTGGGGGAGAGAGGAACGGGGCCGGACTGAGGATCATCGGTGGGGGAGAGAGGAACGGGGCCGGACTGAGGATCATCGGTGGGAGAGAGAGGAACGGGGCCGGACTGAGGATCATCGGTGGGAGAGAGAGGAACGGGGCCGGACTGAGGATCATCGGTGGGAGAGAGAGGAACGGAGCCGGACTGAGGATCATCGGTGGGGGGGAGAGGAATGGGGCCGGACTGAGGATCATCGGTGGGGGGGAGGAACGGGGCCGGACTGAGGATCATCGGTGGGGGAGAGAGGAACGGGGCCGGACTGAGGATCATCGGTGGGAGAGAGAGGAACGGGGCCGGACTGAGGATCATCGGTGGGAGAGAGGAACAGGGCCGGACTGAGGATCATCGGTGGGGGAGAGAGGAACAGGGCCGGAATGAGGATCATCGGTGGGAGAGAGAGGAAAGGGGCCGGACTGAGGATCATCGGTGGGGTGGGGGTGGGGGGCCGGACTGAAGATCATCGGTGGGGTGGGGGTGGGGGGCCGGACTGAAGATCATCGGTGGGGTGGGGTTGGGGGGCAGTCCGGGAAGGCAGTCGGAGGCCTCATGGAGGGGTCTCCGATCATGGGAGGTGGGTTAGGCAGGGACCCTGGATCCAGGAGGTAAATGTAAAGGCACTTACCGCCTGGATGCAGCAGTCCTCACCTTGCTATAGCTGGTGAGTTTTACAAAGTGTTCAAAACCTGACCAGCTACAGTTAAACACAAAATGGAGGTTAAAGAAGAGGCTTCCAGCCTCATTATAATATTTAAATAGGCTGCCCGCCCCCGTTAAAACCAGAAGTAGGCGGGTTCAGGTCGGGATTCCAATTTTTAGCACTTTAACAACCCCCATGCCCCCAACACCCCTTTTTTTAGGTTAAAATTCCCCCCCCCCCTCTGTGTGGGACTTTTCAAGGTCATGTGTCACTGGTGGGGCCTTGCACAAAGTGGGCAGTATATCAGAGAATTCTGGATATATTGGCTGTGATTTTCCATCCATTAATGTGACTGGGGCTTTGTGAATTAAAGTAACGATCTGTTAAATTCAATAGGGGATGATAGATTGGCCCCTCCCTTGGGAACTTGTTTTTCAGACGAACTGACTGATTATTGCAAGAAAATATAGCAAAAGGAGCTGGAATACTTTTGTGTAGTGAAACTGGTTTTTAACTTGGGTACAGCGACAAAATTAAAGAAGATAATATCAAGCTAAATATTAGACAAAAAATGTCATTTTTGTCGCAGTGGGTTTAAAAATACATTTGTTGTTAAGCTTGATGATCAGGGAAACGCCCAGAGAAATTACATAAATAGCTTAAAGCAGGTGTTTTTGCCGTTTCTCTAGGGTTTCTGCTGATCTTCTGCCAAAGTTACAGTGGGCGATCGAGAAACCCATGGAAATTCTCCCCAATGGCACTGCTGCAGGAGAAGCATTAATAATCAAAGTATTACAACATTGTTTTTGTATAACTTGTTCAATTGCTTTATTATGCAGAAACCATACGACAGTGAATGTGACCTTCCAGCACACTCCTTCGCCTAATTTTTTCTTTGGAATTGACATGCAGAGAAGATTATCAGAATCGGGGTGGTTCCTCTATCCAACATTTAATTTTGTTGTCTGGCAAGCTGAATGGTAAGGAACCACTAAATATTAAACAGATCTCCTTTTCATCATTTTGGTTGGAAACCTCAAAAGAAATGTTGGACCAGAAATTCGGGTCCCCACGGGTGAGTATGCACTGGGTACTCACGTGTAGGCCCACGAAAGTGCCAGTTTCATGCATGCACTGCACATGCGCGGGAAACCGGAACTTCCATTCCCTTAAAGGAAGGGGTTCACAGGTTGAACGCGTGCGCCGGAGAGGCAGCGCGTACGCCTGGAACTTCCGTTTTTTTTGCAGGTTTCTCCGGGAGGGTAAGTCCAGGAGCTACCCTTCTAAAAAGCAGTTGCAAGGCCTGCCTTTAACAAGGTAAGTGGTGAATTAAGTAAAATTTTAAAAAAAATTTCCACAGGTTTATTATTTTTAAATACTTTAAATAAAGGTAAGTTTATTTTTAGCCCCGTTAGAAACTGTAATTAATTTTTTCAAAAATTTAAAATATTGTTTAAAATAGTTATTTTATGTAATTTATAGTTATTTTAAAAATGTGATTTAAAAAAAAAAAAATTATTTGAAGTTTTAGTGATGTTTTGGGGCTGAATTGTATTCATAGATTTGACAGGTCTTCCTGTCAAATCTATGAATACAGATTCCCTGCTACCATTGGCTCTCCATGGCCCACGTGATCCCAGGGGATGCTTCGAACTAACTGCGCCCCGGGATACACAAGCACTGCGCGCCGGCAGTCTGAGCAGGCCCAGGATCGGAATCCCACGTGGGCCCACAGCACAACGGCCGGCATGCTAGGTAAGTGCAGGTCGGGGGCTTGCACCCGTGGGAAGCCGCCGACCCGAATTTCTGGGCAGTTCTAGTTTTAAAAATAACAATTTTCAAAGTCAGTTTTTGTGGCTTAAATTTACATTTTTATGCTCTGTTTAATTTTGCTTCCAAACAAATCTGCCTTTTAATTTCAGGAAGTCTAGGAAGCAGGACCATCAGAAAAAATAATATTCTAATAAAATTAACTTACCTTTCTCGATATTGAAAAATAATAATTTTTTTTTGCCTTTGAGGAGGGACCCTGACGTTAATTAATTCTCTTGTTGTCCTTTCAATATTGCACTGTGCATAATCCCTAAAGGCAGATGGGCCACCTGCTTCCAGAATCCCACTGTAAAACTTGGTAAGAGGAAATATGGGAGTGACTTGGTGAGATTATTAACAAAAGTAAAAGTGCACAGAACCTTGTGACATGGGTTGGTAATTGGTTGGGAGACAGGAGACAAAGAGTAGGGACAAAGGGAATGTACTCTGACTGGCAGAATGTGACAAGTGGTGTTCCCCAGGGATCTATACTGGGGCCTCAGCTTTTCACCATATGTATCAATAACTTGGCTGAAGGTCTAGAGAGTTGTATATCCAAGTTTTAAGAGACACTAAGTTAGGAGGTACAGTAAGTTGTGTAGATAGGAGCAGAATGTTGCATAGGGGCATAGACCCATGAAACGCATAAAATTCTTAGAGGGCTTGGCAGGGTAGTGAGTGGGCAAAACTATGGCAGATGGAGTTCAATGTGGGGAAGTGTGAGGTCATCCACTTTGGATTCAAGAATAACAAATTAGAATATTTTCTTTATGGTGAGGGACTAGGAGCTGTGGAAGAGTGTATGAGGCTGCTGACCGGCAGTCATTTTCTAAAGATCATAGGTGAGACCCGATTTTAACCCAGAGCGGGAATTGGGTGGATGGGGAGGCAGGGTGAGTACGAAACCCCCTTGATTTCAGCAACACGAGGCCCGGGTGATTTTAACTCCTGGGCCTGATGTGCATGATCCCAGTAAGCTGCCCACCCGATCAGGAGGGATGTGGCAGCTGGCCGCGAGCAGGAGCATCATATCGGGCAGCCTGAGACTGCTAGCCAGGACAAAAGGGACAGCTGCTGGCACTCGGGTAAGTTGTGGGATGGGGTTTTTGGGATGGTCTTGGGGCAGGTGAGGCCAACACATTCCTCGTGGGACTTGGAGGTGCAATTTTGCACCTCCTGACACCACAAGGAAAGTAAAAATGAAAGCAAAAGAATTATCTGTATTGGGCCTTTTCTGGCCCTGGATCCTCTTCCCGCTATCTTCATATGGCAGGAAAGTCACAAAGGCTTCCCGCTCTGGCCACCAGTTAAAATAAACCTGATTTCTATCTTTAAAGAAGGGCCCTGTTGACTTCAGGTGGATGTCTTTGCCGCTTGCTCAGAAGAACAGGTTAAAATTCCAACCAGCGTGAACAGAGCGGGACATCAGTGGGTAAGTCACCCAGCTGATTTTAACTGCCCGCCCACCCGTCCGGTTTCCACCGAAGTGGGTTGGTTAAAATTGCCTCTGTGGTCCCTGGATGGGGGATGGAAAAAAGAAGCAGAAATTCTTCTCTCTTGCTTTCCCTATGATAAATCATGATTTAAACTATATTCCCCAAACAGCACATAGGCTTTATAGTTAAATGGGTACAGAAATTCTTTGCTCACTTGCATGGTTTTCTTCAACAATGGAAATCCCAAATGTAATGCATTTATGTGAATTATTTGCCTGCGAGTAGATTTTTACAGGAATTCCAGGAAATATGGGCATACTCATGGTTATCTATTTTCTGGAAGTGTTTTCTGTTTTTCAGTAACATATATGTAGATATCAAGCATTTCCATAACTTTCTACAGGAGGTATATACATTTTAACAGTATAAAATAGTATATGCAAAAACTTGATAATCAGCATGCCAACTGAATTTAGTAATTGTTTGCTTTTTCCACAAGGTTTAATTACATGAAAAATTTGGAAGCAAAGCTTCAGAGGCCAGCTACCATAATAAATGTGTTTAATGACACTGTAATGCATGGGGACAAGGGAGCTCAAGCAATTATTCAACTTCCAGAAGGTAATGCAATTCATACTTTCCACAGCCATTTTTCTATGATGCAAATTATAGCAATACTTTTACTGACTAGATATACCTATAATTCCAAATAATATTCCTTGTGCTGTTTCTAGTAGACTAATAACATGTAAAGATTAATTTTCTGACTTTCCACTCTTAGCAAGGACATACTAGCTAATTAAGACTGCCCTTCCTATATAAACAGACCCCTCAGTCACTGGAAACAGCCCATTTCTACCTACACCTCTATCAAATCACTTTGAAATATCCTCTGTTCCAAAGAAAGCATTCCCAATTTTTCAAGAATTCCTTTGTATTTGTATTGCCTTATACCAGGCAGCATCCTAGGGAATCTGTCAAGTATCCAGTCCTGGATGAGCCTCCAATGAAACAGTGGAAAGACAGAAGCCATCGCCTTCGTCCCCGCCACAAACTCCTTTCCTTGGGTGAATCACAATACATCTTCCTTGCTTATGACAGCAGTGAGATTTAAATAACATTTTATTTGATGTGATATAAAACTACATTCATCAATCAATTATGTTGGCATGTAAATTTGCAGCCATAATTTTAGACAATGCTATATTAATTGACTACTTCAAAAAAGCTGGATAAATAATCATTTAAGAATAGGATTGAGGATTATAATAAGGACAAAGATAATCATATTTCTGTAGAGCACAATAGTTCTTGTGTGGTGGGGGCCATGGGTGACTCCTCTGTGAAGTACAACTTGTCAGAGTTGAATACTGTGCGCTGTAGAAATTAATATTCTGGAGTGTTGCTTGATAAACTTCAGACGGTCAAGGAGAAATTTCACAGAGTTGTATTGTTTTCACAGGATGCTTGGTCACATCCTCCAGGAGATTAGATGCATAGGGTAGAATACATAATGGGGCAAATTGGGCACAGTTTGTCTAGGAAATGGACTTGGTGGGGTGACGACCATTTCACATTTCATACTTTATGTGGCATGTTTAAAGAAGGACACTAAGCAAAGGTGGGCAATGGTTACATAGAGGAAGGGTGCCCCCTTGGCAAAAATGGAATAGGGAAAGGATTTATATGATTATTAAAAGTTTCCAGTCAATATAAAGCTGTAAGGATAATCAAGTACATGGCTACATATGAAAGGAATTTGACTGAATTGATTCAAATTATTTAATCTAGATCATCTGTGATACCATATTTGGAATATTAGTAGTAATTTTGAGCATCCTGGTTTTGAAAGGACATCGGGTTGTTGGAGAAGAGTGACAGTTTGGGATCAACTCATTTTTGTTGGAACACAGAGGCTGGAATTTTCACAGTGCAGAGCGTGCAGGTTTGGGAGCAGTTTGTCAGTTAAAAGCGCTGAAATTGACAGCGCATCAGGATCCTGCCGACTTCCGCATTTAACTGGTGCGTGTTTCGAAGCGCGCCAGGGATCTGCTCAGGAGAGGCGGGCGACCTCATTGAGGTAGTTAACTGCTCATTGAGAGACCCGTAACAGCGTTTTTTAACGTGAGGTTTCAACTTTAACTGGTTGCGCACGAGACTCACAAACCTCGGGAAGCTCGCCTGTGAAGGGAAGGCGTTAGCGCAGTGGCCAATGTGCTACTTCATTAAGTGACAGCTGGATAAAGCACATAAATACACACAGCTCACACCTGCTTTCTTGCCTAAGGGAAAGGCTCTTGCTGACACCATTTTGTGCAGAGATTTTGCTTTCAGGTGTTTGCAGGTGATTTCTGCAACCTCGGAAGCCACTCTCACCACAGTGCAAGTCACTCTCACTACATTGGAGGGTTGTGCCTCTGATCTCCACTTTACCTGGATTCTATCTGATAAGCATGGGTGCCGCTTACGCTGTCTCACCTTGGACCTCAAATTCGAACCAAGATGAACCCCAGCACCAACAACACCAGCCACACCATAAATACTGTGGCAACAAGAGCAGTTCAGAGGCTAGGTATTCTGTGGTGAGTGTCTCGCCTCCTAACTCTCCAAAGCCTTTCCACCATCTACAAGGCACAAGTAAGGAGTGTGATGGAATACTCTCCACTTGCCTGGATGAGTACAGCTCCAACAACACTCAAGAAGCTCGACACCATCCAGATCAAAGCAGCTCACTTGATTTGCACCCCATCCACCACGTTAAACATGTACTCCCTCCACCACCAGCAGCAGCAACCACACAGCAGCCTTCTACTCACCGACCTGATGCTCCGCAGGAGAGAGGAAGTCAGCACAGGGGTGTATCACGCCAGAGACGATACCCCCAGCACAAGGCATACAGGCAGAGCATGAGCTTCCTGGACATGACTGAACAGCAGTGCTTCAGGAGGCTCAGACTATCACGCCTGGTCGTGGCAGACATTTGGGGGTCGATTTTACTGGAGCCGTCAGGCGGGGTTTCAGGCGTGGGGGAGGGAAGGGAATCCTGAATTGGGGGGTCCCGACACCATCCCGCCCAAAACCCCGCCCCACGCAAGTTTCAGGGGCGGCGGGTACCCGCCCCACACTGAGACCCGCCGAAACCAGGCGGGAAGGGATTAGTGCCAATTAACTGCCTGTTAACAGGCAGTTTTTAGCCTAATCCCTATTTTGAGGGGTTTCGTGTGGGATTCCCGACGGCTACAAACCACGCCAGGTTAGAGCAGGCGGGCCGTTGGGTTGAAGGAGTTGGAGGGGTCGCGATGTCGGTGCTCAGGTGAGTGATGGGTGCATGAGTGCAAAGGTAAGTGTGTTTGGTGTGTCTAAAGTGTGTAAAGAACTTTTACTTACCTTAACAGCCTTTCTTCCTGTAGCCGTCGGGAGCCCATCACTCAGCCGGCACTTAAAGCTGAACGGCTGCGATCTGTGAAAAGTGACAGCCTTCAGCTTTGAGTGCTGCTGAGAGTTCTAACTGAGTCTGTGCAGAAGGACTCAGGTTAGAACTCAGACTGTCAGTGTTTCACAGCTTCAAACAGCTGTGAAACACTGATATTTCATCTGTCAAGAACTCTTGACAGATGAAATTTCAGTCTGTGACGTCACCTGTTGCCGGGTGGCCCTTAATTGGCCTGCTGAGCCCGCTGGGCGGGCTCAACAAGGTCAATCAAGGGAAGATCGTGCAGATTGGCCGGACGTCGAAGTAGGCGGGTCTAAAACCCGAAAGTTGTAGTCCCGCTGCCTTCCCGACAGCTTCAGGAAAATCGACCCCTTGTAGTTTGCTTGAAGAAGACCAGAGGACCTGACGGATGTGCCTTACCACCGCCCTCAACTTCTTTGCCTCAGGCTCCTTCCAGGGATCTGCAGCAGACATTTGCAGGTTCTCACAGTCGGCCGGCCATAAATGCATCTCCCAGGTGACCGATGCCATGTTTCACAAGTCAGCCAATTATGTAAACTTTCCCACTGATGCGTTACTGAGCGGGCGCTTGGCTTTGCAGCTCTGGCTGGCTTCCCACAGGTGCAAGGAGTCATCGACTGCACACATGTGACCTTTAAGGCAGCCCATCATCACCCAGGAGTGTTTATAACCACAAGGGCTTCCACTCTCTCAATGTGCAGCTCATCTGCAACCCTAAAAAGACCATCATGCATGTGTGTGCCAGATTTCCAGGGAGCTGTCATGACTCTTTCATCCTGCGCCAGCCCACTCTCCCTCAGCTCTTCGCACCTCCAAACAGGCTGGCTGCTTGGAGACAAGGACTATCCACTGAAGACATGGCTGATGACATCCTTGAGGAGGCCAAGCAATGATACCGAGGATCATTATAATGAGAGTCACATGTCCACCCGATGTGTTATAGAGCAACAATTGGCATGCTGAAGATGCGCTTCAGATGCCTTGACAGATCTGGAGGAGTCCTTCGGTACGCACCAGCCAGGGTCTCCAGAATCATCGTCGTATGCTGTGCTGCACAACACAGCACAGCAGCAAGTATTGGAGCTGAAGGAGGAGCAAGGTGCAGAGCACGTAGCCTCTTCGGAGGAGGAACAGGTGGAACACGAGGAGGAGGAAGAGGAGGAGGAGCCTGAGGTGGAGATGGCACCAGCAACGGCGTACATTGCTGCCCAGGAGGCTGGGATGGTCTCATAATGGCTTGATTTACTTAAGTTGCCCCAGTGCACATATGGCTCCCAGATGCTGTACCAACTTCACCCCCCCCCCCCGCCACCCCACCACACCAACAGATAAAACCATTCCTGTCAACCAAACCCAAACCCCCATTGCTCGAGGTTAAGTAATGTCTCACCATTCACTCCAAGTGACAAAGCCACTTCCCAGGTAGCAGGCAAAAATGGACAAGATGGAAAAGTAGTGGAACAAAATAAATTTATGTGCATCATAAATAGAACTGAAACTTAACACTAAAATTTTGGCAAACACCCATGTAGATACCCTTATGCACCTACGATTGTGTCTTTTTTCTTTTCCGAGTGCTTCTACGAGGTGTAACCCCTGTGGCTTCAGCAGAGGTAGAGGCAGGCTGCTCGCGTCCCTGCTGCAACTGCTTCGACACGTTTGGCGGACGTCCTCTGGGTTTTGGAGACTGTGAAGGCCCCACCAAAGACTGCTCCTCCTGCAACTGTGCAGGGGCAGACTTGGCCATTGGGTTCTGAGGCAGTATGTGGGGCTCTGACTGAGGGGGAGGTAACGGGGGAGAAGTGGGAGATCTTTGAGCAGAGCCCCCACTTCCATGTCCCCTCTCGCCATCATCCCTCTCATGGGCCACCCGCACTTCCCTGATAGCAAGGAGCTGGGGAGCACCTTGCTGCACATCAGTGAGGCCATGAAGGCCCAAGTCTATGTTGGTATCCCTCCTCGAGATGAGGTCAATGAGAGTCTTCAGTATGTTGTTCACAGCAAGCATGTTCTCGTTGGACTGGCGCATTAGCTGCTCCATGCAGGTGGCCATCCTTTCCATGGAACAGCACATCATCGCCATCGTCTGCGACATGGTGCTACTCATGTTGGAGGTGAGCACCTGCATTCTCTGTACATTCACGCACATCGCGGCTGGAAAAGCTGCCACAGCCTCGCGCATTTGTTGCTGCTCCTCCAGGATCGCCCTCTTTGTCGATGGCGCCCAAGGTTCAGCATCTGCATCCAGCTGAGCAGAGCTTGGAGTGTCCTGTGCCCTCTGACAAAGACTCTCCACTGCTGCCCCTGTCTCCACCATCTGCTCTTACTCACTTGTGATGTGTGAGACACCAGGTGACAACACTACTCTATGTCTCGCACGACTCACCAAGGTGCGGGTATCTGTGCTGGTGCTGGGTGCACATGGGTCTGGTGACGGTGCACCCTCAGAGAGTGGAGCTTCCACTGAGGAGTTGTCTTTCTCCTCCGGCTGGACAGTGGGAGTGAGGGAGGGGACCCTTGATGGACCTGTGGGAGAGTAACTCTTATGATAAGAATGTGTTACGTTAACATTATGCACATGATGATATTTCACTGGCTGCTGACATCAGTCACCATGAGTGACTGTTGTATGCCATGTGGGATATTTAATTCTGTCACCAGGTTGCTGGGAGGTCCCCCTCTCTCCTCTCCCATCGCCAGCAGCTCTGTCACTGCACTTATTTTGAGAGCCTACTCTGCTGGCGTCAAATTTGGAGGGCCACCTCCGGTTCTCTCTCTTTCTCTCCTGTTCTGCGCTCTCTTCTGCAAGGAGGGAAAGAAGAGAACTTTGAATGAGAGTGATAGAATGAGTGGAAGGAATGTATGGGCTCCATCTGTATAGGGTGACTGTGAGGGAGTGGCGTGACATTGCCAAATGGTCTCCTTCTGTGGTGCTACTTTCTATGATTGCATGAGGGTGAGTGTCAGTGGTGGTTAGTCAGATGGGGATGTGAGTAGGTGCCGAGACAGTGAGGGATGGGTGCACCTGCAAGGTAGGTTGGTGTGAGTAGTGATGTACAGGGGTAGGCTTGGGAAGACAGAGTGAGGGGGTTGGCGTGACATGCACGTCAGGATGTGGTTGAATGTGGCATTGTACTCACTTTTCTGACCTCATGAGATCATTAAATCTCTTCCGGCATTGAATCCAGGAGCGGCTGACAACACTCCTGCTGCTCACTTCTTGGGCGATCTCCAGCCATTCCCTCTTAGTTTCTCTGGCTGCTCTTCTCCTGCCACTGCCAGGGAATAGGACCTCCCTGCGTGCTCTGATTCCCTGGACCCCGACTTCCAGGGAGGTATCGGGGAACCTAGGCGCAGCCTTCTGTCGCTGTGACTCCATCTTTGCTTGCACCCACACAAATCTCTTCGAAATATAGCAATAGCCACCTTTCCCAACCACCTGTATGCCTGCTCAACAACAACAACAACAACAACTTGTATTTATATAGCACCTTTAACATAGTAAAATGTCCCAAGGAGCTTCACAGGAGTATTATAAGATAAAAATTTGACAACCAAGCCACAGAAGGAGCAATTAGGGCAAATGACCAAAAGCTTGGTCAAAGAGGTAGATTTTAAGCAACGTCTTAAAGGAGGAAATAGAGGTACGCAGCCAGCACACACCCGCCCCGACCCTAAAGTAAAAATTCTGGACAGAATATTTGTATGGGGATAGGGTATGAGTCATCGAGTTACATCAAGGCTACAGCACAGAAACAGGCCATTCGGCCCAACTAATCTATGCCGGTGTTTATTCTCCACACGAGCCTCCTCCCACCCATCTTCATCTAATCCCATCAGCATGCAATTCTATTCCTTTCTCCTCATGTGCTTATGTAGCTTCCCCTAAAATGCATCTATGCTGTTTGCCTCAACTACTCCTCGTGGTAGCCTGTTTCACATTCGTATCACTCTTTGGGTAAAGACGTTCCTCCTGAATTCCCTAATGGAATTATTAGTGACTATCTCATATTTTGGACCTCTAGTTTTGGTCTATCCCGCAAGTGGAAACATTTTCTCCAATTCTACCCTATCCAGCTAGGACATTTTTACCAAGGGGCCACCCTTCCGCCGTGTAACCATTGGTCATCTTTGCTTACTGTCCTTCTTAAAACTTTAGGTGCTATGTTAGAGTGAGAATTTCTTCTTACACGAGCAAGCCAATCTACAGGAAGGGCATTTCCAAGTAAACATTTCACCATAATAGATTGATCAGTCAAAATATTCAATGCTGAATTGTACTATTTTTAATCATAGGATGGCATCAAGGAACCCTAGCAAAATTGAAGTCAATGGGAATCAGGGGGAAAACTTTCCACTGGCTGGAGTCATACCGAGCACAAAGGAAGATAGTTGTGGTTGTTGGAGGCCAACCACCTCAGCCCCAGGACATCCTTGGGGCAGTGACCTCGGCCCAACCATTTTCAGCTGCTTCATCAATGACCTTCCCTCCATCATAAGATCAGAAGCGGGACTGTTTGCTGATGATTACAGTGTTCAGTTCTATTTGCAACTCCTCAGATAATGAAGCAATCCATGCCCGCATGCAACAAGACCTGGACAACATTCAGGTTTGGGCTGATAAGTGGCAATTAACATTCGTGCCACACAATCTCCAACCATAGAGAGTCTAACTACCTCCCCATGACATTCAATGGCATTACCATCGTCGAATACCCCACCATCAACATCTTAACTAGACCAGCCACACAAATCCTGTAGCTACAAGAGCAGGTCAGAGGCTGGGTATTCTGCAGCGAGTGACTCACCTCCTACAAGGCACAAGTAAGAAGTGTGATGGAATACTCTCCACTTGCCTGGATGAGTGCAGCTCCAACAACACTCAAGAAGGTCAACACCATCCAAGACAAAGTAGCTCGCTTGATTGGCACCTCATCCACCACTTTAAACATTCACTCCCTCCACCACCGGCGTACCGTGCCTGCAGTGTGTACCATCTTCAAGATGCACTGCAGCAACTCGCCAAAGCATCTTTGACAGCATCTCCCAAACCTCTACCACCTAGAAGGACAAGGGCAGTAGGTGCATGGGAACACCACCACCTCCATGTTCCCCTCCAAGTCACACACCATCCTTACTTGGAAATATATCGCTGTTCCTTCATCATCGCTGGGTCAAAATCCTGGAATTCCCTCCAGCACTGTGGGAATATCTTCACCACATGGACTCAGCGGTTCAAGATGGCGGCTCACCACCATCTTCTCAAGGGCAATTAGGGATGGGCAATAAATGCTGGCCTTACCAGCGATGCTCACATCCCATGAATGTATAAAAAAAAAGTTTCATTATCTTAGAGCCCTCCATCAGGTCACCCCTCAGCCTTCTCTTTCCTAGAGAAAAGAGCCCCAGTCTGTATAATAGCTCTTGATACTTATAGCCTCTCAGTTCTGCTATCATCCTTGTGAATCTTTTTTGCACCTTCTCCAATGCCTCTCTATCCTTTTTATAATATAGGGTGGTCTAACCAGGGTTCTATACAAGTCTAAAATGGCTTCCCTGCTTTTCAATTCTGTCCCTCTAGAAATGAACCCCAGTGATTTGTTAGCTTTTTCTATGGCCTTAATTAACCTGTGTCGCTACTTTTAGTGATTTGTGTATCTGTACCCCTAGATCCTTTGCTCTTCTACCCATTTAGAGTCTTATTATTCAAGGAGTATGTGGCCTCCTTATTCTTCCCAATTGGTGTTGTCCACAAATTGAGAAATTGTACTTCTGAGTCCAAGTCGTTAATGTAAATTGTGAACAACAGTGGTCCCAGCACAGATCCCTATGGAACACCACTTCCCATCTTTTGCCAGTCTGAGGGGCTGCCCTTAACCTCTACTCTCTGTTTTCTGTTTTATAGCCAGTTTGTTATCCATTCTGCTTCTTGTCTCGACTCCACATGCTCTGACCTTAGTCATGAGTCTACTATGCTGTACCTTATTGAAGGCCTTTTGAAAATCCAAATATATTACATCTACTACATTACCCTTGTCTACTCTTTCTGTTACTACTTCAAAGAATTCAATAAGGTTGGTAAAGCATGACCTACCCATTTGAAATCCATGCTGACTATTCTTATATTTTCATTGTCAAATTTTTTGTCTTATAATACTCCTGTGAAGCACTTTGGGACATTAAAGGTGCTTTATAAATACAAGTTATTGTTGTTGTTGGGTTCTAGATGTTTTTCTATTTCATCTTTGAGTAAAAATTCCATTATCTTTCCTACCACCGTTAAGCTAACTGATCTATAGTTCCCTGGACTTGTTCTACCTTCCTTTTTAAATATAGGAATAACAGTCAGATTTTCAAAATGCTGAGAAGCATAGGTAATGGAAATGAAAGCAAGCCATTTAACTTGGTGTGTGAAATTAGAGGATACAGGCTCAAAATTTACCCTGCCTCAAGTAAAACTAGAAATTAGAAAAATTATCTGCAGCAGAGGAGTGCATATGTGGCGTAGTTTCCCAGCAAAAGTAGTTAATGATGTGTCAATTATCTGCTTTCAAAGAAAAGCAAAGAAACTATGTACAACTTTCCCTCAGGAAATTAAGTGCAGTAGAGTCCATTATAGCATCAGTTGTAATGTTTTACTTTCAACTGACTTTTAGTAGTATCTTTAAAAGTGAGAAGACCAATTGATAAAGCTGTTAAAAAAATAAATAAATAAATAAAATAAAAAAATAGGATCCTAGGTGTTATAAATAAGGGTATTTGGGAGTAAGTTTCTGTGGGGTTACCTGATTGTCTGCTGTAACTTCATCCAGGTCAACCATTAAAATTCTGCGCTCCAGGTCCTAGTAAGAGGAAATAAAAATACGAAGAAAGATTTGGAAAAATTGGGTCTTTTTATGTTAGAACAATGCTGATCATGGGGCAATATAATAGAAGTGTTTAAAATTATGCAAGAATGGAAGAGGGTAGCTAGAAGCAGAGTGTTCGCAGTAGTTAAGTGATCAAGAACTGGAGGGTGTGGATATAAGATTACGTGTAAGAGATTTAGAACAAAATTTAACTGAATACTTTGTTTTCTCTCCATTATTTAAGGAGATATAGTTTTCAGAGAAATTACAGTTTTCATTCAGATCATTATACTGCTACTTAGCAAGGTGAAGGGTGTAATTAAAACTCAAAATGGCTTTATAGACAGTAACAACATTATACAGCAGCAAAATTGGTCTATGAGTAATGTTCATTTGAGTAATACTGACATTTAACCCTCTATTATAAAATATAAAGCCTGTCATTAGTAATATGGCTAATTGGACATTGTTGTGTTATTTGCTAGTGGCAGCTTCCTGACTTACCTCTTAGCGCATTCAGCCCCAAATTACGTCACTTTATGTCCTCAACAGTATTGGTATTTGCTGTAGAGGTTATTCTTAAATTAATAGTTTATATTTGGCTTACTGCCACTTAAGCTATTAACTGGAATTACTAAAGGTAACAACTCAGGCTGAATTAAGCTACCTAGAAGGCACTACTCTTACATTAGGTGTTGCATCTAGAACTTAAAAAAAAAAAAAAAAAGTAAACTTTGTACACCTCCAGGAATAGCAAGACATAGTGAATAGTAGATTGATGGAGCTGGATTATCTTCAGTGCCAGTATTACTGGTGTTAACTCAGCAGGATGGGCTTTGTGACTGTCCGCCCAACTGCTTTCTCTACACCAGAGGGCTGTGGAGGCTCAGTCGTTGAGTCTATTCAAGACAGAGATCGATAGATTTTTGGATACTAAGGGAATCAAAGGATATGCAGATAGGGCGGGAAAGTGGTGTTGAGGTAGAAGGTCAGCCATGATCTTATTGAATGGCAGAGCAGGCTCGAAGGGCCTACTCCTGCTCCATGTTCTTATGTTCTTATGCTTTGCTGCTGATCCCAGCACATTTCCCAATGTCAGCCTAATTTGGATTCTTTTAGTGAACTCCTACTGCTGTTAATGTCGGCACTGGGGAGTCCGCCATGGGTCGGATGGAGAACCACTGCTGTTGCAGGCCTCATACTCCTGCAGCAGCTTACAGGGATCTGCTGCTACCTGAGCAGGAGGAGGAGTGCAGCATGTGATGCACTTGGCAAAATCTACTGGTAAGGAAGAGTGCATTGGTTGTTCTGCAATTGATTGTACTTACTGGGATTGACTTTAATTTGTTAAATGCCTTCTATTGGCCATAGCAACTCTGGACCTCAGTAAACTAATGATGTGCCTTGTTTTCTTTGTTGCTAAAGTCATTATGATGGAAAATATGATGCATGATGTCATTCCATCATTATTGTCTTATTTGAATATTTCTGCACACATTTGGCTGGGTGCCTCTGCCATCTGACATCACTTCTGGTGGAACAGACCACATTGAATCAAGGTCATAAATGGGGATGTTCGCTGATGGCTGCACAATGTTCAGTTCCACTCACAACTCCTCAGATAATGAAGCAGTCCATGCCCGCACGCAACAAGACCTGGACAACATTCAGGCTTGGGCTGATAAGTGGCAGGTAACAATCGCGCCACAGAAGTGCCAAGCAATGACTATCTCCAACAAGCGAGAGTCTAACCACTGCCCCTTGACATTCAATGGCATTACCATTGCCGAATCCCCCACCATCAACATCCTGGGGGTCACCATTGACCAGAAACTTAACTGGACCAGCCACATAAATACTGTGGCAACAAGAACAGGTCAGAGGCTAGGTATTCTGTGGCGAGTGTCTCATCTCCTGACTCCCCAAAGCCTTTCTACCATCTACAAGGCACAGGTAAGGAGTGTGATGGAATACTCTCCACTTGCCTGGATGAGTGCAGCTCCAACAACGCTCAACAAGTTTGACACCATCCAGGACAAAGCAGCCCGCTTGATTGGCACCCCATCTACCACCTTAAACATTCACTCCCTCCACCACCGACGTACCGTGGCTGCAGTGTGTACCATCTACAAGATGCACTGCAACAACTCGCCAAGGCTTCTTCGGCAGCACCTCCCAAACCCGCGACCTCTTCCACCTAGAAGGACAAGGGTAGCAGGCGCATGGGAACACCGCCACCTCCAAGTTCCCCTCCAAGTCACACACCATCCTGACTTAGAAGTATATCGCCGACCCTTCATCGTCGCTGGATCAAAATCCTGGAACAACCTAACAGCACTGTGGGAGTACCTTCAACACAAGGACTGCAGCAGTTCAAGAAGGTGGCTCACCACCACCTTCTCAAGGGCAATTAGGGATGGGCAATAAATGTTGGCCTTGTCAGCGATGCCCACATCCCATAAAAACCTGATGAAACACTACCCATAATTAGGCAGTATAAATGCAAGTTTTTTTTTAGTAATTCCTTGAAAAATCCTGCTCATAATTAGAATGCACACACAATACGAACATACGAAATTGACGGGCAGGAAAAGACCAGCTGCTCCATTAAGCCCGCCCCACACACCATGATCGCTGTAGCATCATGACTCGACACCTCCTGCTCCCCTGCCCCCCCCAGCAGCCATGTAGTCCCCTGGGACAGACAATTATACCGTTGATTTCATTGCGCTTCTTTGACTAAAATGATCAATTTTAAGGGTCATTTTAATGAATGTGGATGGTATGAACGTTAGTATAATATACTTTGAGTAAAATGTGAAATTCTCATATTCCCTTAAAATTAATAATGAGTAGACAGCATCCAGTAAATCACTTCAGAATAACTTTTCTGACAAGAGTAGGTCTTAACTTGACTATTTGCGACAGCAGATTTTAGAATCTAGTTGCCCAAACCAAAATGCTGCGTACATAGCATTTCCTGCTTTCGGGTTTCTGCAGATCAGCTCCTGGCTCCTCCAACGTGACAGCTCATTAAAATGAATTGAGCCACTATAGGATGCGCTGGCTTTGCCTTATCAATGATTTCACAGGAGGGACAAAGACCCAATATGGCGGGTCCCCTTTTGAGTAAGAAGTTTGACCTTTTTAAAAAAATATTTTGATGCGCTTTCAATGGACAATGTACTCCCCCAGACAATTCTTCTCCTTTCAGTTAGTAAGATTATGATGATATATAGAAAGAAGTATGGAAAGATTTGTAATCACAAGCTAGCTGAAATAGCTCACGAGGAGTGAAGTAATTAATAAGTTAATAGCATGTGTTACGGCATAAATCTTGTATCAAACATTTCTATATGGGATTTTGTATATTTATCTTTTATCAAGTTTGTTAATAAAATGATTTATGATAGAAAAATCAGTTGTTTCCCAGTCAAATTCAAAAAATAATTCAGTGTGGCTGAAGAACAGTGGCATTACCATTCAATGTTCCCACTCGGGCCCAGAAATTGTGCGCTGGGCCTTTTGGTGGCAGAATAGAACTTCTTCCCAAATGGGCGACCAGTGTCAGGACCTAGGGTCAGGACAGTTGCCTATTGCAGACCCGTACCTGAGCCATTTACAAAGTTGATGAGATAACTGCCCCCCCCCCGGGGTGATGGGTGAGCGGGACTTGGTCCGAGTTAGGACTCAAGCAGCAGCGTTTTGGATGACCTCGAGTTTATAGAGGGTAGAACGTGGGAGGCTGGCCAGGGGTGCGTTGGAATAGTCAAGTCTAGAGGTAACAAAGGCATGGATGAGGGTTTCAGCAGCAGATGAGCTGAGGCGGGGCGGAGTTGGGTGATGTTACAGAGGTGAAAATAGCTGGTCTCCGTGATGGCGAGGATATGTGGTCGAAAGCTCATCTCGGGGTCAAATACGACACCAAGGTTGCAAACAGTCTGGTTCAGCCTCAGACAGTTGCCAGGGAGAGGGATGAATTTGGTGGCTCAGGAACGGAGTTTGTGGCGGAGTTTATACAAACATATTTTTAAAATGTATAGAGTAAAAGCAGTTGGTCTGTCGAGTCTGTCCCATTTGGCCATGTTGCAACTAGTCAACACAACCCCCAATGCTCCCTACTCACCAGCAACCATATAATCTACCAGGAAAGGCAGAAACGCAGAACTTCTTTTTTAAAAAACAACGCTCGGCCAAATCAAGAGAATAAGAATTCTGAGAAATTCCTCTCCTACCACCAAAAGTGATTAAAAATGAGTTCCGGAAGATAACCATGAAGACAAGGTTCATGATCCCAGCATCCCGCTTACATTTATACACAACGATATCAGCCTCCTCCAGGAACTCTTCTTGCTCCCTTTTGAACGTTTGCAGCAAATCTGCACTGACTCCCTGTGCCGGCAACTTATTCCAAAGGTCAATGACGCGCTGTGAAAAAAAATTCTCCAAATATCTAACCTAATTCTATACTAATGTAACATATACACTGTCCCTCATTCTCCATAACTTATCTAATTCAAGTAATCACATGCACATAGTCTAGTCCTTTTATTATTTTAAATGCATCAATGAAGTCTACCTCAAGTCAACGCTTTTGTAGAGTCAAAAGACATAGCTCCCTGAGCCTAACATGATCACAAAGGGATTTTAAACTAGGTATTAATCTAGTGGCCTTCATCTGAATCTTTTCCAGGGCTACTACATCTCTCACCATGTGAGGGGACCAGAACTGGTCGCAGTATTCTAGATAAGGCTTAACCAAGGTCTTGTACAAGGATGCTATGATGCTCTTTGTTTTATATTGGATTGCGCGCAACCCCCTCCACCAGAATTTCTAACAGTGGCAAAAAAGGGGTGGAGTCTCAGCTTAACTAGATCCTGCCACAAATTCCACCCCCACCCATCCAGTTTGTTTTGTGGTCCCTGAGTTTTTAGCAATGAGTAGCACTGTTGAAGAATGAGCAATATGAAGGGAATATTGTACAAAAGCAGAAAAGAGAAGGAAGAAAGAGGAGCAAGCAGAAGGCTAATAGCCACTTTTGAAAGGTTGCAGTGGCATTGTAGACTGAAGGAAAATTGATAGTATAAGACATAGAATGGTTATTTTGTAGAAAGTTTGTAGAGGCACGGAATTGTAGCATAGGACCGCTGCAGGAAGAGGCAGTAGTTGGTGATTTTTTTTAAAATTATACATTTTGCTGATGGCTTGTATGTTTCTACTAATGGTGTTTTGCACTGTGTGTTTTTGCAGAATGTTAATTTTGAATTTAACGTCGGATGTGAACTAGCTGTTTTCACAAAAATGTTATGGAGGTTAATAGCTCACTTGAAACCCATTAATTGTCCTGAGGAAAAACAAGCTGTATAATTATGATCTGGTTTGTAGGAATATTATAATAGAGGGATAAATTATAATAGAGGGATAAATTATTTTCTTTGTAGATGAGGAAAGCGTTGTTCGAGATGCTACAAATGGAAAACCATCTGCCTGGAACTGTACAGCTGCCGAATACTGTTTAAGAAAGATGACACTCATCATATAAATACATATATTAGGCATAGTTTGCTTTTGATGGATCACTGTTTGGTGATATATAGGAGCTGCAGAAGAAAATATGTTAGTAATAAGAAATACAAAGAATCAGTCTATGTCCATCGTGCATACTTGGTGTGATTTTTTTTTTAGTCGAACCTTTAGTGTACCACTTTTTTATCAGAAAAAAACCAACAAAAAAGCCAATTATTTTTTCTGCCAGATTGTGACATAACTCATTGGGATAGAAATTGGTTATGGCCCATTTTCAACAACTGTGTATGCCTGAACTGGGAGGCCCAAAGCTTGCCCTAAATTGGGCATTGAGCCTCATTTCAATACTTATAAAGTTTCCCATTTCAAGGCGATCAACTTGGGCCGCTATTCTTACCAGCAGCGGCCCTCAGGTGAGTCCTGGTGTCGGTGGGGGCGGGGGTGGGTAAGGAAGTACAACAGCCAGGACGGGGATCGCAGGCAAGCAGAAATCCTCAGAAGTGCTGAAAAGCCGGATGGAGCAGAAATGCTCTTAAAGCAGCCCCTCAGTTGCATATGTATGGTGCCTAACATCTGTTTTAGGTGGCCGTCAGGATTGACTGGGAAACCATCCAACTCAATTTGGGGTCACATGCAGTTCAGGCGCCCTTGAAGCCCAGGAGACTGCTTTTTGGTGCAACAGGGTCTAATTCCTCCCCCATTTTTTCCCTGACTGGTTGGGTGGGAAGAGGGGACAGGGTGATGAGAGTATTTTTAAATTGAGTTCATATGTAGGGACAATAGTATGCAATGAAAGGAAGAAAGATTTTTCTTCAAATATGCAGTTGCGTAAGAGCTGTGAATCTTTCTTTGTATACTGGCATAGAGTATATCAAGACATTTCAAAACCATTCCCTGCATTTTGCCTTGTGGCAAGGAACAGTCTTTAAATTGTTCAGCTTATAAGCTTGTGCTTGCTAAAATCTTACTTTAATGACTTTTTGTATTCATTTACTTCATTTGTAATTGGCAAAATCATTTTCCTCCGTTGATGTAGTTTACATTTTTATGCTTGCTTCTCACCAGAGATATTTTTGATGCATTGAAACCACTAACATCAGTGAGAAGACCAACAAGTTGAAATTCAAATATAAAATGGGTGATGTTGACAAGTGATATTGAAGCATTCTTTCTGTTTTTTCCATAGACCTATCTTCATTTAACCATCTAGAACTTGATGCTTCATTGTCATGCCCTGGAACAAGAGATGAAACTTGTGCTCATTGGGATCACACAGTTGAGCTTTATGTGTGCTGTGTGCAGAACAGCTCGTACTGCAATCTTGAACTTGGAAGATGGATTACGCCATTCCGCAGGTAATCCAACATTTAATGTATGAATATTATTAGTGTAGTATGCAGTCACAGAATCAAAGCAAGTAGCACAGAAGGAGCAATTCAGCCCATCGCACCTAAATCGGTGCTTTCTCTTCAATTGGAGCTATTTGTTCTAATTCCATTTCCCCATATCCACTTATGCTCTTTATTTTGAAATACTTATCCAATTCCTTTTTAGACAGTTTTATAGTCACTGCTTCAGTAGTCACTTGCGGTACAGCATTGCTTGTTCTCTGTGAGAAAAGATTCTTCTGAATTCCCCTGCATTCATCTAGAGATAACCCTGAGCCTGTGCCTCATTGTCACCAATTCATCCACCTGTGGAAACAAACTTTCACTACTTACCCTCTCAGAACCTCTATTAGAGTTTCCCTTAATCTTCTCTGTTCTGCAGTAAAAGGGCCCAATTTTCCAAAACCCTTTTTCATAACTTTAACTTTTTATTCCTGGCATAATTTTAGTGAGTCTTCACTGTACCCTTTCCCTGGTTCTAATATCCTTCCTATAATGGGTGTTCAAAACTGCGTGCAATACTCCTGCAGCCTAACCAATGTCTGTACAAATGTGTGACTAAGATCTCAGGAATTTGAGCTCTGAAAGCAAAAAGATTTAATTATAGCTAAATTTATTACTTCACAAACCAAAAGAAATGCAGATTTGCAAATTAAATACAATTTGTTGCCAAGGAGACTGCATATTTTTAGTTAGACTTATTACTTAAGATGACTAAAACAGAGTGAATCTGTTAATTTTTCATACGGACATTGCAGGTCTCTTAGGAATTGCAAAGATTGCAAATAAACTTAGATACTGATGGGCTTTTTGTGTGTTTAGATGACGCTAAGGCAGGAAGGCTAAATTGTCTTTGGAATACTGGAGAGGTTCCAAACAGGCAAGTTATCATTCACTGATAACAGGAAAGAAAAGAGGGGAAACTGCAATGTTGCTTCCTGTCATTTGCATACAGATACGTTCATTCCAGAATACCGCTTGTTCCACAGAACTTTATTTTAATCCAAAAACATTGCAGAGTAGCACTACCAGTTGTGTTTACATTTCAATAAGTAAAATTATGTCAGAGCATGAAAAGTCTCTTAAACTTTGAAGTATTGGCAGCTTATTCTATGTAGCATTTCATTTATTTGTGTTGTCATTGTATATAGTATATATACAGTATATATTGGAACGTATAAAATTCTTACAGGACTTGACAGGGTAGATGCTGAGAGGCTATTTCCCCTGGCTGGAGAGCCTAGAACCAGGGGTCACAGTCTCAGTCCTAAATGATCGACCCCTTATTCTGAGAAGAGGAGAAAGTTCTTCGCTCAGAGGGTTGTGAATCTTTGGAATTCTCTACCCAGAGGCTTATGGATGCTCAGTTGTTGACTATATTCAAGACTAAAATCGATAGATTTTTTGGCACTAAGGGAATCAAGGATATGGAGTTAGATCGCAGATCAGCCATGATATTGTGGCGTACCGATCACAGAACGGACACAATCCGCTTTCCGGTCCGTAGACTATAAATCAGGTGTCATGCCTTTAAGAAGGATCACACCTTTAAGAAACTCGATCTGCAACATAGTTAAGCCCAGAGCGGGGGAGGAGGAGTCGAAGCTGTGCACTGAGGAAAGACGGTTGTACTTTGTGTAGTCTCTGACTCCATTTTGTGTTCAGCATGCAGCCTCAACAATTAAACCTTTTCTGTTGAACCTCTCCGAGTTCAGTATTTTTTGCTAGGAGTACGTAGACTCCTACAATATCATTGAATGGCGGAACAGGGAAGAGGGGCTGAATGGCCTACTCCTGTTCCTATGTTCCTAAAGGATATGGGGATCGGGCGAGCAGGTGGAGTTGATGTAGAAGTTGAGCCATGATCTTATTGAATGGCAGAGGTGGCTCGAGGGGCCATACGGCCTATTCCTGCTCCTATTTCTCATGTTCTTATAGTGGATACTTATCTATTTCTATTTAGATATCTATCTATTAATATATTAAAGATCTTACATCTGCACTTAGTTTCATTATAAATTCCTATGTCCGTGTTTGTAATGGAAACTGCTAATGTAAACTTGTCATACAGTTGATTACATGCTCCTCCCATAGGGGAGGGTGTAATTACAGGTCCAATTATGCCTTGGCCTCTAAACCTGCTTCACCTGAATACTTTATTCCTTGTGTGCAGTGCCATGGGAGATCGGCTAGTAATATACTGAAAACCTGGCGTCTGTGCGCACTTCCTAGCAACTTTTTCCATTATAAGTTCCTATGTCCACGCTTTAAAGAAAGAAAGAACTTGCTTTTATATAGCACCCTTTTCATCCTCAGGAGGTCACAAAGCACTTCGCAGGCAAGGAATTGCTTTTCAAGTGTAGTCATTGTTATTTAGTAGGCAAGTGCAGCAGTCAGTTTGCATAAAGTAGGGCTCTAGAAATAGCAATGCGATAAATGACTGGTTAATCTGCTTTTGGAGATGTCAATTGAGGAATAAATGTTGGTCAGGACACTGGGAGGACTCCCTGCTCTTCTTTGAATAGTGCCATGCGATCTTTTACATCCACCTCAACAGATGGACAGGGCCTTGGTTTGATGTCTCATCTAAAAGATTGCACCTCTGACAGTCAAAATATTATATAAAAGTAAAGACATAATATATGACTTTAAAATGGGGGAATGAGTTAGGTATGCACAGCCTGGACCAATTATGCCCCACCCCCTAACTCTGCTTCATCTAAAGACGACACTTGGTCTTGATTTCCCATGTGCAATGCCACGGGAGATCAACTAGTGTTAGTACAGTAACAATCTTGCATAGCAAGCAAACTTCCTGTCACAAACCATATTTCCTTTTGTCACATTTTTTGGTCAAACTTTTGTGCCAGCATTTACCATTGTAGGTATCGATGTCAATATTTCCTTTCAATTTTGCTATGTCAACTGTAAGGATGTTGTTGCCGGCTGCAATCATGAGGTAGCTCAGTGAAACAAGTTCCTGAGGTCTCTCTTCAATTCCATTGCCATCTTGTATTTTTTTTTTTAATACTTATGTTCATCAACTGACCATCGGCAATGCCACAGGCAATTTACTAGTATTATAAAAAATAAAGCCCGGAAATGAAAAACATCAGAAAATTCTTAGTTTTTTTGTTTGCAATACTGGAGAGGTTAATATCACACTTGAAATTGTTCAGCAAATTTCTTTAACACACCTAGGAGCATTGTTAATGTCCAGTTTGTAGATTGGGCAAGTGAATTGCTGTGCTGTTCCTGTTGTACCTCCATATTTATGTTGGTTTCTCCCAAATTGTGTCTGTACCTTGGACTCTTATTCACTAGTATTGAGTGTTTTTCAGCATGGATTTAAAATACTACGGTGAAGACCTAGCAAATATAGCCTTGGAAAAGTTAAGTCACTTTGCTGGTTGTTCATATGTGCTAGTTATTCTATGAATTATTTTCTAAGGCCTAGAAATTCAGTATAGCCACGCTTGGGGCACTACAGTCGGGCGTTCACTAAATTTTGCACCCGGCGCAACTTAGCGCCACCTTCGCCGATGTTCAGTTGCAACGCCCCAAGAGGTTGCTGCTGCGCTAAAGCAGGCGATGCACGACTCTCATTAGGCACTAAGCCGGCGATCCGGGGCGCTAACACCGAGGGCGGGTGCAGCGCAGGTGCGGCGAGTTGCTCATTGAGGGCAGACAGTCAGGCGCCGGTCAGCTCTTAAATGGGGAGGGTGGAATTGTTTGTCTGCCACGCCCTGCACACTGCAGCCCTAAAGCAAGGCCTGAACACTGCTGCTGGAACTGCTCCACGCCCAGGAGAATGGAGAAGGCCAGGGAGAGAGCGCAGTGCTTCGACGAGGGTGACCTGAGGGTGCTGGTTGGCGCAGTGGAGCGCAGGCGCCATGTCCTCTTCCCTGAGGGTGACAGGAGGCCGCTGCCCGCCGAATATCGGAAAGCCTGGAGGGAGGTGGCAAACAGGGTCACGTCCAACAAAATTTAATTAATTACATAGAATGGAGCAGGTGATGTGTTACTGTTGCGAGATGTGGGAGCCGGTGAACCCCATTGAGGCTCACGGTGATTACGTCTGTGACAAGTGTCTGCTGCTACAGGAACTCCAGCTCCGTGTTGATGAGCTGGAGTCTGAGCTTCAGACACTGCGACACATCAGGGAGGGGGAGAAGTACCTGGACTCTGTGTATCAGGAGGTGGTCACACCTATGAAGTTAATTAATTCAGATGTAGCCCATGGTCAGGGACAGGACGGTGTGACTACGATTGAGGCAGGTACGGGGATCCAGGAGGTAGAGCTGGAGGAGCCGCAGCCCTTGCTCTTGTCCAGCAGGTTCGAGACTCTTACTCCCTGTGGGGACGGGAGCAGGGACTGCAGGGAGGATGAGCAACCTGGCCACAGCACCGTGGAACGGGGGGCCATTCAAGAGGGGGGAGTAACTAGAATTGTTGTAGTGGTAGGGGATAGTATTATTAGGGGGATAGATAGAGTTCTCTGCAGCCGAGAGCGAGAGTCCCGAAGGCTGTGTTGCCTACCCGGTGCCAGGGTTAAGGACATCTCCTCTGGGCTGGAAAGAAACTTGCAGTGGGAGGGGGTGGATCCAGTTGTCGTGGTCCATGTTGGTACAAACGACGTAGATAGGACTAGGAAGCCGGTTCTGTTAAAGGAGTATGAACAGCTAGGGGTCAAATTAAAAAACAGAACCTCAAAGGTAATAATCTCTGGATTATTACCTGAGCCACGAGCGAATTTGGCTAGGACAAATAAAATAAGAGAGTTAAATGCGTGGCTCAAAGACTGGTGTGGGAGAAATGGGTTTTGCTTCCTGGGACACTGGCACCAGTACTGGGGCAGGAGGGAGCTGTTCCGTTGGGACGGGCTTCACTTGGCCAGTGCTGGGACTAGAGTCCTGGCGGATCATATAACTAGGGCTGTAGAGAGGGCTTTAAACTAACTAGTGGGGGGGGGAGGTTCCTAGAGAGCAAATAATAAAAATGACAACAGAGAAGGTCATAGACTTAGGTAGCAGTGGGGAAATTAAAAACCAGAGCGTGTCAGGAAGGGGCAGAAGGTATGGAGTAAAAGGTAAAGTAATAAAAAGGGCAAAAGCAGGAACTAAATGTCACAAAACTTATTTGAAAGTTCTCTATCTGAATGCACGTAGCATTCGTAACAAAATAGACGAGTTAATGGCACAAATAACTACATATGGGTATGATCTTGTGGCCATTACAGAAACATGGCTGCAGGGTGACAATGCCTGGGAATTAAACATATCAGGTTATTTAACGATCAGGAAGGACAGGCAGGAAGGAAGGGGAGGTGGGGTGGCTATGTTAATAAAGGAAGGAATCACTGCAATACAGAGAAATGATATTGGGTCAAAAGATCAGGATAATGAAACAGTTTGGGTGGAGGTAAGGAATAATAAGGGGAAAAAAACACTAGTGGCCGTAGTCTATAGGCCTCCGAACAGTTGCAACTCTGTTGGACGGAGTATCAATCAGGAAATAGTTGAGGCTTGTAATAAGGGAACATCTATAATTATGGGGGATTTTAACTATCATATTAATTGGACAAATCAAATTGGGCAGGGCTGCCTTGAGGATGAGTTAATTGAGTGTATTAGGGATGGGTTTCTTGAGCAGTATGTAACTGAACCGACCAGGGGGCAAGCAACCTTAGATCTGGTCCTGTGTAACGAGACAGGATTAATTAAAAATGTCCTAGTAAAGGATCCCCTTGGAATGAGTGACCATAACATGGTTGAATTCCATATTCAATTAGAGGGTGAGAAGGTTGGATCTCAAACAAGCGTGCTAAGCTTGAATAAAGGAGACTATGAAGGTATGAGAGCAGAATTGAGTAGAGTGGATTGGGAAAATAGATTAAAGGGTAAGACGATACATGATCAGTGGTGTACATTTAAGGAGTTATTTTACAACTTCCAAAAAAAATATATTCCACCGAGAAGAAAAGGGTGTAAAAGAAAAGACAGCCATCCGTGGCTAAGTAAAGAAATTAAGGATAGTATTCGACTAAAAACAAGGGCATATAAGGTAGCCAAATCTAGTGGGAGGATAGAGGATTGGGAAAACTTTAAAAGACAGCAAAAAATAACAAAAAGATTGATTAAGGGAAGATAGATTATGAAAGTAAATTAGCAAAAAATATAAAAACAGATAGTAAGAGTTTTATAGTTATGTAAAAAGAAAAAGGGTGGCTAAAGTACATGTTGGTCCCTTAGAGGATGAGACCGGGAAATTAATGGTGGGAAATATGGAGATGGCAAAAACACTGAATGAATATTTTGTATCAGTCTTTACAGTAGAAGACACTAAGAATATCCCAACACTGGACAAACAGGGGGCTATAGGGGGGGAGGAGCTAAACATGATCAAAATCACTAAGGAAGTGGTACTCGGTAAAATAATGGGACTCAAGGCAGATAAATCACCTAGACCTGATGGCTTACATCCTAGGGTCTTGAGGGAAGTGGCGGTAGGGATTGTGGATGCATTGGTAATAATTTTCCAAAACTCCCTGGACTCAGCAAAGGTCCCGGCAGACTGGAAAACTGCTAATGTAACACCCTTATTTAAAAAGGGCAGTAGACAGAAGGCTGGAAACTATAGACCGGTTAGCCTAACATCTGTGGTAGGTAAAATTTTGGAGTCCATTATTAAGGAGACAGTAACAGGACATTTGGATAATCATCATTTAATAGGACAAAGTCAGCATGGTTTTATGAAGGGGAAGTCATGTTTGACAAATTTGCTGGAGTTCTTTGAGGAAGTAACATATAGGGTGGATAAAGGGGAACCAGTGGACGTAGTGTATTTAGACTTCCAAAAAGCATTTGACAAGGTGCCACACAAAAGATTATTGCTTAAGATAAAAAATCACGGGATTGGGGGTAATATTCTGGCATGGATAGAGGATTGGCTATCTAACAGAAGGCAGAGAGTTGGGATAAATGGTTTATTCTCAGAATGGCAATCAGTAACTAGTGGTGTTCCGCAGGGGTCGGTGCTGGGTCCCCAACTCTTTACAATCTATATTAACGATTTTGAGGAGGGGACCGAGTGTAACATATCAAAGTTTGCAGATGATACTAAGATGGGAGGGAAAGTAGTGAGTGAGGAGGACATAAAAAACCTGCAAAGGGACATAGACAGGCTAAGTAAGTGGGCAGAGATTTGGCAGATGGAATACAATACTGGAAAATGTGAGGTTATGGACTTTGGCAGGAAAAATCGTAGAGCAAGCTATTATCTTAATGGTATTATCTTAATGGCAAGAAACTGGAAAGTACTGAAGTACAAAGGGATCTGGGGGTCCTGGTGCACGAAACTCAAAAGGTTAGTATGCAGGTGCAGCAAGTGATTAAGAAGGCCAATGGAATGTTGGCTTTCATTGCTCGGGGGATAGAATATAAAAATAGGGAGGTATTGCTTCAGTTGTACAAGGTATTGGTGAGACCGCACCTGGAATACTGCATACAGTTTTGGTGTCCATACTTAAGAAAAGACATACTTGCTCTCGAGTCAGTACAAAGAAGGTTCACTCGGTTAATCCCGGGGATGAGGGGATGGACATATGAGGAGAGGTTGAGTAGATTGGGACTCTACTCATTGGAGTTCAGAAGAATGAGAGGCGATCTTATTGAAACATATAAGATTGTGAAGGGGTTGGATCGGGTGGATGCGGGGAGGATGTTCCCGATGATGGGTGAAACTAGAACTAGGGGGCATAGTCTTAGAATAAGGGGCTGCTCTTTCAAAACTGAGATGAGGAGGAACTACTTCACTCAGGGTGGTAGGTCCATGGAATATGCTGCCCCAAAAAGCTGTAGAAGCTACATCATTACATAAATTTAAAATAGAAATAGACAGTTTCCTAGAAGTAAAGGGAATTAATGGTTACGGGGAGCGGGCAGGAATTTGGACATGAGTCTAGGTTCGGAGCGGACATGGCCCTGTGGGTAGCGGAGCGGGCCCAGGGGCAGTGTAGCCTGATCCTGTTCCTATTTCGTGTGTCTAATTCTTTTAGATTCAGGAGATGGTTCTGTGATAGTAGATTGGCGGTTAGGATCAGATCAGCCATGATCTTATTAAATGGCGGAGCAGGCTCGAGGGGCCGATTGTCCTACTCCTGCTCCTATTTCTTATGTTCTTATGACTGCAACCCAATGCCGGAAAAAATTCAACGACCTCACTTGGGTTGTCAGGGTGAGTACCCTTTCCAGTATCCTCCTCATCCCTGCATGTGCACCTCACTTTATGGCCAAAGGGACCTGAAAGCCCTAATGCCCAGACCTCATCCAGCAGCTATGGGACTGTCATGAAAAGCACTTGCACATTCAGGACTTTATACACTGTCAGGGCTATTCGACCATGGGAGGCAGTGCAGGCAAGATCAGGGCTTCACACTGTCAGGGCTATTCCACCATGGGAGGCAGTGCAGGCAAGATCAGGGCTTCACACTGTCAGGCTATTCCACCATGGGAGGCAGTGCAGGCAAGATCAGGGCTTCACACTGTCAGGGCTATTCCACCATGGGAGGCAGTGCAGGCAAGATCAGGGCTTGACACTGTCAGGGCAATTCCACCATGGGAGGCAGTGCAGGCAAGATCAGGGCTTGACACTGTCAGGGCTATTCCACCATGGGAGGCAGTGCAGGCAAGATCAGGGCTTCACACTGTTGGGGCTATTCCACCATGGGAGGCAGTGCAGGCAAGATCAGGGCTTGACACTGTCAGGGCTATTCCACCATGGGAGGCAGTGCAGGCAAGATTAGTGCTTCACACTGCACTTAGAGGCCGTCCTTTCTCTTGCAGGGCAAGCTGGCGCATAACAGAAGACAGCAGCGACAGACTGGGGGAGGCCGTCCTGACCTGAAACAGCTCAGCGACCTAGAGCAGTGAGTGGAGCGGATCATGGCAGGCCGGCTGATTGGCCCCGTCGCCACTGGAGATGCCGACCCTGTTCTGGGCACCAATGGTAAGGTCATCACCTTTTTGACCTCTCTCTTTCCACTTGCACCTCACACCAGCATCCTTTGCCACTATCGAACCAATGCAGTGCATAGCAGCACTCATGGCTCCCTCGCTGCTGCCCTGACCGCACTCTAAAGCAACTCTTGTGCCTCCCTGCTTTCAGATGGTGAATCGCCAGGTGAGGAGGAGGCCCCTCAAGCTGGCACTGTGTCGGAGTCAGACATAGAGGAGGAGGAAGAGGAAGCCGGCCCATCAGGGACACCCTCAGCCGAGGCAGCCCATGGCCATGATGGTGACACATCTTCCCTGGAGGGGAGCAGGGGGGAAGGGTCGGAGGAAAGTGAAGCTCCGGGGCCCAGCGGGCTGCAGCAACGCGGGAGGGGTGGGGAAGCTCGGCGGCCTTCTCCCCGGAGGGCGAGTGCGGCCTCCAGTCCTGCTACAGTGAGCGCAGAGGAGGTGCGGCTCCTAGCTGAAATGGGCGCCCAGGCTGAGCGCAGACACACTGAGCTCATGGCTGCAGTGGCAAGGATGCCTGACTCCATAGAGTCACTGGCAAGGAGTGTGCAGGAATTCGGGGCAGCACAGGCCAGGAGTCTGCAGCAATTCAGTGCAGCACAGGCCAGGAGTCTGCAGGACTTCGCGGCAGCACAGGCTAGGAGTCAGCAGGACTTCGCCGCATCACGGGCGGCTTCTAGCCAAGTGCTCAGTTGTGCCGTGCATTCACTGGCTGGTGTCATGCAGACACAGACCAGGGCCACACGGGCACTAACTGCTGCCACCCTCGCTGGATCGACCAGGCGTCGCCGGGGCACTCGCCGCGCCGCAGTAGCCCAGCAGTCTGTGCTTCAGCAGATTGCTGCGCATGCTGCAGTGCTGGCCCGTGCGAGTGCCAGTGTATCAGCCGACCAGGGAGTGCCTGTGCTCTGTCAGGTTGGCAGCATTCCTGCAGCCAACACTGTCACTCCTCCACTGCAGCTGCCACCAACCGTAGGACAGACTGCTGCCGTCCAAGCAGAGTTGGAGCAGTCAGCAGCCGGCCCCTCCAGGCCCAGAGCTGGTCCAGGCCGACCCCCAAGGGCATCTGCCGTCTCACCATCTGACCCTCAGCAGCCTTCCCCCAGTCTTGCTGCAGCCACTGTGGTCCCATTGAGGAGCTGCTGCAGGGCGGGTAGGGGCCAGTCACGGAAGCGAGACGGATCACCCTCGCAGGGGAAAAAGTAGAAGGTGTGGCCAAATGTGCTGTTTTATATATAAAGGCCGAGACTGGTGTATTTGTGTTTTTTGGGGGGGTTTCTCTCCATTAGTTTGTCATGTGGGAAGGGCACAGAGGTCTCACAGTAAAAAAAAAATTCATAAATCGCACTGTCCATGTTTGCTTTTGGAAGTCATGGTTGCCTTGATCGGCTGAGGGCTTGTGCAGCGGCTACATTCATCTTCTGTCATTGGCACAAGCCATTCCCTGAGAGGGAGCCAAGAACCGAGTTGCAATAAGCCGCCGACGGGCGGCCCTTGCACTTTCTGCCTCCCTCCCGTGCTGGTGCTCCTCCTCCTCCTCTGGTGGTCCTCCAATGTCTGCTGGCAGTGGCTGAGTCCTGCGGATAGCCAGGTTGTGCAGCATGCGGCACACGACAACGAAATGGGAGACTCGCTCAGGCGAGTACTGTAGGGCTCCCCCGGAACGATCCAGACAGCGGAACCGTTGCTTCAGCACGCCGATTGTTTGCTCAATGATGTTCCTGGTTGCTTGATGGCTGTCATTGTATCGCTCTTCAGCAGGGGTGCTGGGCGCACGGAGCGGGGTCATCAGCCAGGTGCACAAAGGATAGCCTTTGTCCCCGAGAAGCCATCCTCGTGGGTGAGGCTGGGCCTCGAACATGCCTGCCACAGAAGTCTGGCGCAGGATGAAGGCATCATGGCTGCTGCCTGGGAAGCGGGCATTGACAGCTAGGATGAGCTGCCTGTGGTCACACACCAACTGCACGTTGAGTGAATGGTAGCCCTTCCGGTTGCGGTAATCCTCGGCATTCTCTAGAGGTGCCCGCAAAGCCACATGCGTGCAGTCAATGGCGCCCTTCACCATGGGGAAGCCCGCTAATGCTGCAAAGCCCATTGCACGCTCTTGCTGCTTGTCCACGGTCATGGGGAAGGAGATGAACTGACATCTCCTTCTGAAAAGGGCATTGGTCACCTGGCGGATGCAGCAATGTACCGCGAACTGGGAGATGTTGGAAATGTCCCCAGTAGCGGATTGGAAGGAGCCAGTGGCATAGAAGTTGAGAGCCACCGTCACCTTCACTGCCACTGACAGAGGCGTCCTGCTCCTGAGCTGTAGCTGCAGATCTCTGCGAAGCAGGTGGCAGATCTCAGTGACCACCTCCCTTCTGAATCGCAGCCTCCGAACACACTGCTCCTCAGACATGTTCAGATATGAGAACTGCTGGCAGTATACCCTGGGTGGGTAAGGCCTCCTTTGCCGACGCCTGTTGGCCCTTCTCCGTCTGGCCATGACTGGCACTCTCTCACGGCGTCTCTGAGCCCTTTGAATGCAATGCAGCAAGCCAATGTTTCCACCCATTGCAGCCCCCATTATATGTTTCCAATCAATGCTATGACACTGAAAGTTAAATACAAGTGCAAAGCTCTGGCCTGAAGCCACAAGTACCTGTGCGAGTGTTGAGCCCAACCAGAAAACTCTCTACCTTTGTCTCTCTCCAAATATCCATCTCTCACAAAGAAGGAGTGGAGCAAAATGGCTGCCATTTATACTGCAGGAGGAGTCCCCTTTAATTAGCGCCCCGCAGCGACTGGGAACCGTTCCCCTCTACCAGTCGCGGGGGGGCGCTAGGTGCACAATAGGCCGGCGCCACTGAATTTCCGGTTCGGGGCGCACAAAGAGCGTTGCACCATGAAATGACTTCAGGATCTGCGCGTGCAGCTGAGCGCGCGCAAAGGTTTTGCGCCGCCGCTAAATCTTAACTGAATTTCGCGAGAGGCGCAGATCGCGCCGTGCCCGGGCGCTAGCCGCTTAGCGCCCCACTTCTCCTCCTAAGGCGCTAGCGGCTGGCGCAAACAGCTGAATTTCTAGGCCTAAGAGTCTGTGCCTTTAAAATTTGGATAACTTGGGGGGAAATAAAATGAGAGTAACTTGGGGAAAATTTATATAACTACAGGGCACAAAAGGTTTGATAGTATAGTCATAAATTTAAAATGTATCCATGTTGGATCTAGTCTTAAATAATTCAACTTATTGAGAGGGACATCCCAGTGCTATGGGCTAAAAGCATATCCGTGGAACAACAGAAAATGCTGGAAGCACTCCGCAGACCAGGCAGCATCCGTGCAAAGAGAAACAGAGTTAACAGGCCAGATTTTCATTGGGCTGTGAGGTGGGCTTTCAGGCGTGCGGGGGTCAAAAATCCCGAATTCGGGGGTCCCGACACCATCCTGCCCAAAACCCGCCTCCATGTAAGTTTCAAGGGAGGGGGGTACCTGCCCCGCACTGGGACCCGCCGACCCGAGGCGGGAAGGGATTAGTGCCAATTAACCCCTCCAAACCACACCAGGTTAGAGCAGGCAGGCCGTCGGGTTGAAGGACTTGGAGGGGTCGCGATGTCGGTGTTCAGGTGAGTGATGGGTGCATGAGTGTAAAGGTAAGTGTGTTTGGTGTGTCTAAAGCGTGTAAAGAACTTTTACTTACCTGTACTTACCTTAACAGCCTTTCTTCCTGTAGCCGTCGGGAGCCCATCACTCAGCCGGCACTTAAAGCTGAACGGCTGCGATCTGTCAAAAGTGACGGCCTTCAGCTTTCAGTGCCGGTGACAGTTCTAACTGAGTCTGCGTAGAAGGACTCAGGTTAGAAGTCAGACTGTCAGTGTTTGACAGATGAAATTTCAGTCTGTGACGCCACCTGTTGCCGGGTGGCCCTTAATTGGCCTGCTGAGCCCGCTGGGCAGGCTCAACAAGGTCAATCAAGGGAAAATCGCGTTGATTGGCCGGACGTCGATGGAAGCGGGACTAAAACCCGAAAGTTGTAGTCCCGCCTCCTTCCTGACAGCTTAAGGAAAATTCAGCCCAACGTTTCAGGTCTGGGACCCTTCATCAGTTGTGTTCTGGAAGTAACATATTTGTATACATTGTAGGGCTTCTTTTATAATATACTAGTAAATTGCCCATGACATTGTCCGTGGTCAGTCGAGGAATATAAGGTTTTTTAAATATACAAGATGGTGTTGGAATTGGAAAGAGCGACTTAAGAAACTTGCTTTACTGAGCTACCTCGTGACCAGAGCCCACAACTATATACTGACAGCTGAAGCATTGAACAGCACAGGAGTTTTATTTTACAGCATCCTTTATTTCTGTGTGATTTGTGTGACTGTCAGTTGCGGGAGAGATGAATCAAATTATAGCACAAATGCTCTGTGCTGTGGCGTAGAGGTCACTTGTCTGCCCACTCAGCTGATTAGGAATGAAGAGAAAACTAATTATAGAATGAGGATGCGTTGCCATCAACAGCCATTAAAAATGAAATTGTTGCAAGGAATTACGATAAATATACTTTTTCCCTTTCTTGCCTTTATCAATAGTTTAAAACAAATATTTAGTACTGATGCCGCTATTGTCGTGGAATTCTCCACTTGCCCTGGATGGGTGCAGCTGTAACAACACTCAAAAAGCTCGACACCATCCAGGACAAAACAGCCCATTGATTGGCACCCCATCCACTGGCTTAAACATTCACCACCGGCGTACCATGGCTGCAATGTATCCTATCTACAGGATGCACTGCAGCAACTCACCAAGGCTTTTTCAGCAGTACCTTCCAAACCCACGACCACCACCACCTAGAAGGACAAGGGCAGCAGGTGCTTGGGAACACCACCACTTCCAAGTTCCCCTCCAAGTCACACACCTTCCTGACTTAGAAGTAGATCGCCAATCCTTCATCATCGCTGGGTCAAAATCCTGGAACTCCCTACCTAACAGCACTGTGGGAGTACCTTCACCACACAGACTGCAGCGGTTCAAGAAGGCGGCTCACCACCACCTTCTCAAGGGCAACTAGGGATGGGCAATTAATGCTGGCGTTGCCGGTAACACCCACAAAAAGTGATTTAAAAAACTGATTGACAGGAATAGCCAACTCCAACAATAAAATGGAGATGAATTTACATAGATAATTGAAGTGACGATTTCTGAGTTAATAAATCTACCTCCTGTTGCTTCCATTCTGTGATATTATTTGTGGACAGTTATCCCTTCCAGGTGGTTAATATAAAATACTTTTGTGGTGTTACTTATAAAAGTTTTTAAAAATGGTGTCTGTCTCTTCCTGTAACTGTCTTTCTTCTGTATTCAAATGTCTTTCAAACTCCATGGAAACCTGTCCCATCTTGATTGTTTCTGGTGAATTGCCTGTGTTTTCTTTCATGATATTGGGACTGACACAATTTAACCCCCGCTCTGCCCCTGTGCTATCTAAAGGCCCAGAATCTGTGTGATAGCCTAGTCTTTCCCCCTTGTTTATGAAGCTTTTAGCATTGCAATTATTCAACATCTACAGCCAGGCCCTGGAGATTTTATCAGTTTCGTGAGAGCAAACTACAGGTTTTAGATCAATAAAATGGTTAGGAATTATTTTTTTTATCAGTTTCTCTTTCTGCTACTTCCTTGCTTTTGAACTCAGCGGATGTCAGTTACTCTTTGCTATAGTTCACTAGTTTTGTAACTAATCTGGGAAAATTGGTGAGTGATCAAAGAAAAGAAAGTGAACAAAGAGTACATTGCACAAAGACTGAGAATAGTAAGAAATTATCTATCGTATTAAACTATAATTAAAAGACACTGGTGGACTGGGATCAATTGCTATTCAGATCTATTCTAAGGAGTGTGTTAGTGTCAGCCTGCAGAAATGGTGAGCTGCAGTTTTAGTTGTAGATCAACCTTATTTGATTTAGCATACCGATAAACTAGTTCTAATGACTCACCCAAACCTTCTTCCCAGGTAGTCTCACAGTTTCATTTGATTCGGGAGTTTGCTGTAACCTCTTTATCTGTCTCTCCTTCAATCGGATGAGACTTGTATATTTCACTGTGTGGATGTGCAAGGAATGCTTTGATGCAAAATTGATTGGTCAGGGAGGGCTGAAATTGGTAGTTTGTCCATGGAGGGGGAGGGGCGGGGCAAAACTTAGGATGGAATCCAGTTCTCCAACCCATTTGCCATGTGTTTCAAATCTTGATCGGGAGGGGTGGGTGGTAGTGGTGGAGGCGGGTGCTACTTTTACCCACACCCCCCCCATGTCGCAGCAACAGTTTGGGTGTGTGTCTAGAGTTCCCAGGGTGCCACGTCAATTCCTGCCAGCTCAGCCCTTCTAGGCCCAGAGGCATGGCTTCCATTATGGGCCTTCAGAATGCCTTAAAGAAGGTGAGGAGTTAAGGCACAGGGATCAATTACCTTCTAATGGAGGCCCTGGGTTCCCAGCGGGAAAATAAGATTTTTTAAAATTCTAATCTTCTGCCTGATGAGGGCCTTAATCTCCTCCCATCCTGCTCCAATTTTCTGTCACCCCTGCAGAGCTAATGCATCTGTTATATCTCTACTAGTACGGGCCATCTGTCCCAGGATTAGTGACGGGGTCAATGGCTTTCATAGCAACAGATGGAAGCCCTACTCTTCTGTCATAGAAGATTTCAGTTAACTACGTGACAAAGCAATTTATAACAAATGTGGTGAATTTTCATTCTTACCAATTATGTTCCCAGATGTCCAGTTAAGGGCAATTCTATTAATTCCACAGATAGCGGGTGGAATTGGATTAGGCCCGAAAACAACCGCGGGGATTGCGATGTGCAATCTGCTGCGCCCATTGAAAGTAGTGCTCAGCGCGCAACAGAAGAACCAATATCGCGTGCAGTCTGCTGTCCAATTAAAGTTTGTCTGCAGAATGAAAGGCTCTCTGCACTTCTTATAGGGGAGGTGCTTTGTTGTGGAAGCGCCTTATTGTCAAGATGGAGAATTGTTGAGCAATGGGGATCTGGGGTTTCATTCATTGGAACCGGAGTCTGTTGAGGCGCTCACGGACAGCCCGTCCGGAATGGGGATTTGGTGCCTGCTTCCTCCTCTCTTCCTCCTCCTCCTGAGGTGGTCACGGAACCCATGGTGGCAAGGGCTGCGCCCTCATGATGGCCAAGTTATGGAGCCTGCAGCAGGCCACCACGAAATGGGACACCCGCTCTGGCGTGTACTGGAAGGCTCCTCCCGAGTGGTCAAGGCAGCGGAAATGTTATTTCAGCACCCTGATGGTCTGCTCGATGATGTTCCTCATGACAGCATGGCCCTCATTATATGACTGCTGGCCACGAGTGGTGGAGTTGCGGAGGGGAGTCATCAGTCAGGTGTAGAGCAGATAGACCTTGTCTCCGAGCAGCCACCCTCGGGTTCGATATGGTGGCTCGAAGATTGCTGGCACAGCGGACTGGCGCAGAATGAAGGCATCATGGCTGCTGCCAGGGTACCGGGCATTCTCCATCATGATGTGCTGGGTGTGGTCGCACACCAACTGAACATTAAAAGAGCAGTAGGCTTTGCGGTTGCGGTACATCTTAGGATTGATATGCGGTGTCCGCAAAGCCACGTGTGTGCAATCGATGGCGCCCTGCACCATGGGGAAGCCCGCTATCCTGGCAAAGCCACATGCATGCTCCTGGGGGTGGGGGTCACTCATGCAGCTGAATGCACGTTCAGCTGTTCGTGTTTAGGAGAGGGCGTTGAATGGAGCAGCGACATCCAAAATGGCAGGTCGTGCGTCAAGTCAGTGTTGCATGCTGATTGATGTCACAATGTGCCTCATTTGAATTCTACCGCCACACGCAGGCAACGGCCACGCTACTGACCTGCCCAAAATGGTGACCGTCGCGGCCCATGCCAGGAGTGGCCAGAAGCGAGGCGGCCGGCATTTTTTTTGCTGGCATCGGCTTTAAATGCCAGCGCTAAGGTGCCAAATTTCGTGGCCCATTTTCCTAGTCAGGTTTCCATTGACAGTGTCTGTAAGGCAGCTACATTGCACCCCTCATATGCTTACCAGACATTACTGTTTAAATTTGGCCAAAACCCAGGACTAATTTTTCAGCAGACTGTATTAACAGCATGGGTTAGATCATCTCTTGATCCTAAATTTATACTGCTTTGCTATAGTTCCTATGGTGTATGAAGGGGCCTGAATGATGAAGAAAGTAAGATTATATGCCTTGTCATTCCTCAAATTATAGCATCCCACATGCACCACAATTTGTCCCATCAGGCCCTTTTGGATCATTAATATTTGTTTTATGGTTGGTGTATTTTAAAGGAAGTCATTTTTAGATTACTATAGGTAAAAAAAAAACCACGGCTAACTTGCAGTTTCTGAGCCTTTATATAACATGGGAGCAGGTGGCACAGGATGTGCTCCTAATGAGGTCATGAAAAAACATGCAATTCCCCAGTGCCACTCAGGACTAAACAAGTTCCAATGGTGTATGAGAAATTCTATTTTTGAGGAATGATGAAGGCCCTGCAAGGTAGGCAATCTTACTTTCTCCTTGCCTTCCACTCTGATTTTTTCCATTTACCCCTCTGCCTTCTGGACTGGGAGAGCTATAAAAAGCAACAAAGGGATACAAAGGCCCCAATATGTATTGGGGTGGGATTTCTAAGCAGGGGAGAGATGTGGTTGGAACCGAACGCGGTGAAGTTTTAACTCCACAGCGTGCGTGTTTTTTTTAACAGGTTCCCCGCCCGGAAGCCAACCTGATTGACAGACTTGGCTCCCTGTTGGTGGTGAACGCTACAGAAGAGGCTTAAACCCATAGCACCTAGGTTTCCTGCTGCTCAGAGTAGAGATCGTGAGGGGGGTGGGTGGGTATAGCGTGGTTTAGATGATCTGTGGGTGATCTTGGGGGGGTCGGAGAAAGATCTGGGCAAAGATGGGGGGTCGGTGATCGCCGGGGGGGCGGAATCGGTGATTGCCGGGGGGTCGGTGATTGCCGTGGGGGGGGGGGATCGGTGATCGGCGTGGGGGTCAGTGATCGCTATGGGGAGGTCGTTGAT
The DNA here is from genome assembly GCF_052327205.1 of Somniosus microcephalus. Taxonomy (NCBI): domain Eukaryota; kingdom Metazoa; phylum Chordata; class Chondrichthyes; order Squaliformes; family Somniosidae; genus Somniosus; species Somniosus microcephalus. The sequence continues at coordinate 145,681,394 of NC_140991.1, read as the reverse complement.
CGCCGGGGGCGGCGTCGGTTCGGTGATCGCCGGGGTGGGGGGGTGGGTTTCGGTGATCGCCGGGGGGGGTTTCAGTGATCGCCTGGGGAGTTTGGTCATCGCGGGGGGGTTGGTCATCGTGGGGGGAGGTTTGGTCATCGTTGGGGGGGACGGTGATCGCTGGGGGGGCTGAGTCGGTGATCGTGGGGGGGTTTGGTGATCGCCAGGGGAGGGGGTTCCATGATCGCGGGGGTGGTTTGGTGATCTCGGGGGTTTGGTGATCATGGGGGGGGGGGGGGTCTGTGATCGCGAGGGGTGGTTGGTAATCGGGGGTATCTGATCGCGGCGGGGGGAGTCGGTGATCGCCCGAGTGGTCGATGATCATCCGAGGGTTCGATGATCACGGTGGGGTGGGGGTGTGGTCGGTAATTATGCGGGAGGTCGGTGATCGCAGGGGAGGTTGGTGATAGCGGGCAGTCGATGATTGTGGGGGCGGTGGTGATCAAGGAGAGGTTCTGATCCTGGGGCGGGGTCCGATCACGTGGCGTGGGAAACATTTGCTTGGGGGGCCGGGGACAGCACTCCTTCTCCTGACCCACAAACAGTGATGGAAAAGGACTTATCCGTTCCATGCAGCAGTCCTAGCCTCCCCCTATCTGCCGGGTTTCCCAGCCCAGGAAACCTGGCCAGCCAGTGCTAAACTTGAAACACAGATAAAATCTGAGGCACACTGCCTCATTAAAATATTTAAATGAGCGACCCGTTTCCTGGGTGTGGGTTGGTCACCTGTCCCCAGTCCCACCTCCGTTAAAACCCGAAGTGGGCAGATTCGAGGCAGGTTGGGTTCGTGTTTGAGATTTTTTCCATTTTAACATCCCACCCGACCCAAACCCACTCGTTTTGGGGGGTCAAAATTACTCCTAAAAAATCTTGCAAGGGAAATCGAAGCTAAAAGCACAAGTTTTTTTCTAAATCTATTAAGTCAAAGACTGGTAAGGCAGATTGTGGGCCTATTAAAGGCAGGTGCAGGTGAGTCTATAATGGACAATGAGGAAATGGCAGATTTGTTAAATGAATACTTCATATCCATTTTCAAAGTGCAGTAACAGCCCAAAATAATAGTGAAACAAGGGACCCTAACAATAAGTCAGTGGGTGGAATTTAGTGGATTTAACACAAGTAAGAAAATGGTAATGGAGAAAATAATGGGACTTAAGAAAGACAAATCTCCAGGACCTGATGGTTTCTAACCAAGGGTATGAAAAGAAATAGGGGAAATTGCAGATGCGTTAGTCATAATTTTCCAAAGCTCACTAGATTCAGGAATTGTGCCTATGGATTGTAAAATTGCAAATGTCACTCCATTATTTAAGAAGGAAGGGAGAGCGAAAAACCAGGCAACTACAGACCTGTCAGTTTAACACTAGTAGTGAAGAAATTGCTAGAATCTATCATCTGGGACCATGTGAGTGAACACTTGGACAAGTATGAGTTGATCAAAGAGAGTCAGCATGGATTTGAGAAGGGCAGGTCATGTCTGAATAATCAAGTTGAATTTTTTGAGGAGGTCACTGACATGGTGGATAGGGGAATGTCAATGGATGTTGCTATATGGACTTCCAGAAGGCATTTGATAAGGTTCTGCACAGGATATTATTAGCAAAAAGGTACATGGAATTGGAGGTAACCTTGTGACTTGGGTTGGTAATTGGTTGGAAGGTAGGAGACATAGAGTAGGGAATAAATGGAACATTCTCCAATTGGTGGGATGTGACAAGTGGCATTCTCCAGGGATCTGTACTGGAGCCGAGAGAGTTGTATATCCAAGTTTGCAGATGACACTAAGTTGGGAGGCACAGTAAGTTGTGTAGATGGGAGCTGGAAGTTACAAAGGGACATAAACAGATAAGTGAGTGGGGAAAACTGTAGCAGATGCAATTCAATGTGAGGAAGTATGAGGTCATCCACTTTGGATCTGAGAAAGACATACTGGAACATTTTCTTAATGGTGAGAGAACCATTCCTTTTCTACAGTTATCTCTATCAATTATTCAATGTCCAGCTAGTAAAATGCTGCTCTGCATGACATAATGGAAGAGAAACATTGCATAGTGAGAGGGGTAACTCGCAGCAACCTATACCCACTATGGCTTTACAGAGGTTTACTCAATGAGAGCGTATATCGGGAGTTCACACCATTTTCAATCCATTAGCTTTGTGTTGGAAGTGCTAAATCATAAAATTTACCCTTTAACATTAGGTGGGAAGAGGATCTTTCTTGATTGAGCAAATCTGATAAATGTAATAATATTCCGATGGTTTAACTAGATTTATACTTGTCTTTATAAAATAACACTTGTAAATCTCCCTCGGGGAAAATCAGTGAAGCCAGCCTGACTCCTAGTTTGATCATTGAGTCCATGGGGTAAGAAATAAGCAATCAGCTTGCTTAGCAACCCTTGCAGCAGCATTCAAGCCAGTGAATTTTTTCAATATGATCATAAGACTGTTTTTTAATTGTAGCACTAATGGCAGAAGTTTCACAAAGTTTTTTTGTAACTGCATTTGGTTTGTGGATAACATGATTGTTTCAAAGCCTCTCACCTGGGTTTTTCAAAAATGTTTTTAGTTAGTAGATTTGTTTAGGCTTTGTTTGAAAATTTAGATTTCACTGTGATTTTTCTGTTTACTTATGTTTTTATCTGTTTTTCTTCAAATCCTCCTATTTTTGTGTTCTGTCATAAACTACGTAGTTTAATTTTGTTGTTTGAAATATTGCATTTTAAAACCAAGTTTTAAAATTTGGCTTTAGTACCCATATAGTTGAATAGTCCACTGACATTCATTGTCTAGACTCACACTTTAACAATGATGGTGTGGAGATGCCGGAGTTGAACTGGGGTGGACAATTGTAAGAAGTCACACAACACCAGGTTATAGTCCAACAGCTTTATTTGAAATCACAAGCTTTCGGAGCGCTGCTCCTTCGTCAGCGCTCCGAAAGCTTGTGATTTCAAATAAAGCTGTTGGACTATAACCTGGTGTTGTGTGACTTCTTACTTTAACAATGGTCAGTGTACCAGAGAGCTGAAGGCACCTGTAGAATCATAGCCCAGTATGGAGTCAGCACTTGCAGGAGAGATGAGGAGAATATTGGGACAAAGCAAAATAATTCAAACATAATATACAGTAAAATAAAAAAATCTGTTACATGTTCCAAACTAGTATAGTGGATTCATTAATGCATTGTACAATATGGCAAAACTATTGTAACTTCTCAAGAGTTGAGGGGCAGATTTTCCTGTTGCTGCACCTCAGGGGGTTGGATCACTTGGAAGCAGTAAATATAGACACAGGCCCAAGCTCAGTGTTACTAGGAGAGTTAGTGAATCCTTGAGTCTTCCATTTTCTGAACTGAGGTGTTGAAAATTTTTATAAACTTGATTTGTAGATTATAACCTAAGCCACACAGTCTGACATAGTGGTTACTTTTCTCCTTTCTGAACACCAGGAGGACAAAAAAGAACGAATGTTATTTCCAGTGCGCAGTTTACATAACAAAGGTGTTCTGTTCGACCCCGGGCAGTGCTATGTCGCCAGATGTTGCGCACATAAGATCATACTTAGGTGATAGTGAGTGAGGGCTCGCTAACAGGAGTGAGGTAAATATCTGATGAAAACCTAAAAATTGTAACACCTTGAATCAAACCTGGCCCAAGCTGATGGGAAGAAAGATTCCTTTCTGATACTTTATAAAATAAATTGGACTGCATTTTTGATACTGCTGTTTAAAATTATATTCTCTCTTTCTGCCTCTCCAAACTTGCATTACATATTCAGCAGTGAGGACAGGCAACATACTTTCAGACTTGCCTGGTCAACTGTTCAGAGGTGTGTAATTATACAAGTGCCCTGGACACATTCATCTATTTCCCTCCATCCCGGATTCTTGCATCTGCTCAGTACCGTCCTTTGATGCTCCAATTACAAGTACATTACATGCCTAAACCCATGTCCAACCATTCTCTCATTCGTTGTACTGGTACAATGCACTGAACCCACAAGACAGCTAGGACTGTTGTAATGGATGAAAATCTACTCTACAGAGTTGTCCATGATTTGTCTTTAATTAGCTATTCTCACACAGAGAAATCATAAGGATGAATGAAACCAGATAAGGATATGTATTTGAGACAGGAATTGAGGAACATTTGGAATGGTGTGGGCAGTGTGAGGAAGTGTAAACAGCACATAATCTGTCCTGTGCATATAACCTGATACTGCCATACAGCCATCCTGCAAAAATGAAATTGCTGCATTCCTCAACATTGCAACCCTTCAGCTTGATGAGGCACTGTAGGGTCACCACTCCTGTGGATCTGTATCCCAGCAAGGAATCAACACCTTCAGGAGAGGAGGAGGTGAGAAAATTTGCAGAAAAAGGTGCAAATAAAAAACATAGCTGGTAAAAAAAAATTCTGGAGCAGTTAACCTTTAAAGAGTGCATTTGGTCCAACTTTGTAGACATCCAAAATATATTACTGCTTTGTTATCAAATAGGCGCAATTAATTTACACAATTAAAACACTAAACAATGTTCATAAAGTAATACAACAATTTGTTTTCTATTATGTATTTTAATTTCCTTATTTCATGTAGATTAGTATGATATTTCAAACCTATATGTCACTATTAGATGATGCTAATGGTTAAATCTTAAATATTTCAACTAAAATATGAATAAAACATTAAATTATACTCTGAAAATGAAAATAGGTGAAATAGTTTTAAGAATCACAGATGAAAGTAACTATTGACTGGACCTCCATTTAACATGAAGGGGAATTTTTTTTATTCATTCCTGGAATGTGGGCGTTGCTGGCAAGGCCAGCATTTACTGCACATCCCTAATTGCCCTTGAGAAGGTGGTGGTGAGCCGCCGCCTTGAACCTCTGCAGTCCGTGAGGTGAGGGTACTCCCATAGTGCAGTTAGGGAGCGAGTTCCAGGATTTTGACCCAGCAACGATGAAGGAACGGCGATATATTCCACTGTAACTAAAACACAGATACATTACAAGGCCACAATGTTGGAATTAATTTTTATATCTGACTGGGTGAGTATAATGCTTTTGGTGCTTGACATTGTATGGTGACCTACCTTTCCAGAAATTTACTTGTATGTATTATGTTAGGAAGACTGAGCTTTTAAGTATCAATTTCTGTGTACAAATAGAAATGGCAGCAGAAAAAGACTGCCATTTGTTTTAGATCCTATTGGCGTGAGATTGGGATCGGTAGCGCCTGTTGTTTGGGCGCTATGTGTGCCGTTTGAGGACCAAAATGGTGTCTGATGCGCGTGTGCACACTTCTGCCGCGAATTGCGCCGGACACCATCAAAGGACAAACAAGAGGCGTCCTTTACCCACGTCTGAAGCGGGTGTTATTTATTTGCATATGCAAATAAGGGGCCTCCTGCTTCTGGTCCCTGCTGCCACTTTGGTTTGCCCTGAGGCAGCCAAACTCCCGGAGGCTGATTGCCTCCGGGAAAACCAGCGCTAAACACCACGTAATAAATAAAAAGGGTAAGCACTTACCATAATCAGCGTCGCTCCCGGTCCCGATATCTCCGACCTCACTTCCAACTCCAACTTCCAGGCCCCCCCCCCGATCTTCCCCCAGTGCCAGCCCCAACCTCCTAGCTGCCCCCGACAGCACTCCCGACCCCCCAACAGTACTCCCGAGGCCTGGAATCTTCCTACCTGATTCCATACCGAACCCCAATCATGGACTCTGAGGCCCACCTGTTCCTCCTCCAGACCCCCATGATCCAACCCAATCACTTACCTAGAAATTGGAGCACTAACCTGCGCAGGCATCTACCGCAGCGCCATCTACATTATGATGAGGTCCGAGGCCCAAAATCCAGGGCTCATGGGACTTCCCCATTTGAGCGCGGCCTGTTAACACTGTGCAGGTAATGCGCCCAAAAATAGACGCGCCCAAATTTCTAGGCGTTTTTGTTTTTAAAGAATTTCCAAAGTGTTGCAATTCTGTTAGTTGATTTCTGAGATTGGAAACTGATGCAAACATTTCTTCAGTCTGAAATATATGAATTGCTTACAGCAAAAATATTTATTTTTCTTTGCCCCTGCCAGTTTTCTCCCATCCTCTCCTGAAGATGATGACTTATACTGGGACTTGAGTCCACAGGTGTAGCTACTTTTTGTTAACTTGCCCAACTATCCATTCTTCACCCGTGAGCTTAGACACTTTTAACCACTCAGAGGCATGGACCCATAGCTCAAGCATTATTCTGTCTGTACACGTGAACTTTCCAGCAGCAGTCACTGAATAGCAGACAAGTGTTGGAATTCTGGCTTTGTTTTTTTCTCTCTACTGCTACTCAGGTTCAGACCAGCTCACTCAGTAACTGGGGATTGAACCTGGGGTCTTCATGGTTCAGTCCTACGGGCAGGGTATCTACCAACTCAGTCATTGGAGAAGTTTGAATCGAAAGTCACCTCAGAAATGTTCAGTATGTCAGCTATCCAGTTAGCATTAAAGTGTCATCTACAAACATGCTGAAGACATAGGCTGGGAATTTCCTCAGAGCTGCTCTCACTCCTCTACCGTAATTTCACAGAATGTGCATCGCGGAAGCAGCTCTGACAAAATTCCTGGACATAGTATAACTGAGCATAAATTAAATCTTTGCATAAAGGTAAATAGCCGTTTAATTCCTTCACCTCCCTTTTCCCTTTGATTACCAAAAATTACACAGATCTATAATCTTTAATTTATAATTACAGACGCATTGGCCGCTGGTTAACCGATGTCTCGCCACTTCTACCCCTGCTTAATGCTGGAAAATGCACATTCACCTTGAAGACTGTGCCTTGGGCCATGCCCTGGAAGCCATCCCTCAATCTTCGTTTTAATAAAATAAGCCAGCCATCGTCAGGTAAGAAACAGCTGCATTTTATTTATGATAGCAAAATACTGTGGATGCTGGAAATCCGAAATAACAACAGAAAACACTGGAAAAACTCAGCAGCCCAGGCAACATCCGTGGAGAGAGAAATAGTCACCTTTCACCCCACCAGCCTCCACATTCAACAGATCATCCTCCGCCATTTCCGCCACCTCCAACGTGATCCCACCACCAAACGCATCTTCCCCTCGCCTCCCCTTTCAGCATTCCGTAGGGACCGCTCCCTCCGAGACACCCTAGTCCACTCCTCTATCACTCCCAGCACCCCTTCCCCTTCGCCCGGTACCTTCCCGTGCAAGCACAGGAGATGCAACACCTGCCCATATACCTCCCCCCTTCCCACTGTCCAGGGCCCCAAACACCCCTTCCAGGTGAAACAGCGATTTACTTGTACTTCTTGCAATCTAGTATACTGTATTCGCTGCTCACGATGTGGTCTCCTCTACATTGGGGAGACCAAACGCAGATTGGGTGACCGCTTTGCGGAACACCTCCGTTCAGTCCGTAAGGGTGACCTCGAGCTTCTGGTCGCCTGTCATTTCAATTCACCGCCCCATTCCCACTCAGACCTCACCGTCTGCGGCCTCTTGCATTATTCCATGGAAGCTCAGCGCAAGCTCGAGGAACAGCACCTCATCTTCCGATTAGGCACTTTACAGCCTTCCGGACTCAATATCGAGTTCAACAACTTCAGATCATAACCTCGGCCACTATTATATTTTTATATTTTTTATCCACACTTTTGGTTTGTGACTTTTTTCTCTCTCTCCCACATGGCAACTGTCTCTCACTCTGCCAGCACATTTCACACTTCATCTAGAGCCATTGTCTGTTTCTTTACCTGTCCTATCACTATCTCGTCTCACCTTGAATATCTCTTAATGTCTCTTCTTTTATCCCCTCCCCTATTTCCCAGCCCCCAAACTGCCTTTTGTTTCATTTCCTGCCTTTTCTCTCAGTTCTGTAGAAGGGTTTCGACCCGAAACATTGACTCTATTTCTCTCTCCACAGATGTTGCCTGGCCTGCTGAGTTTTTCCAGCGTTTTCTGTTGTTATTTTGCATTTTATTTATGTTTAATAGATTTGTTATTAGAGATAAAAACAAAACATACTAAGAATTTTGAATTTTCTTTAGTGTACCTGTTTTTAAAAAAAAGTTGAATTCCACTTTGTTTCACCATTTGATCACATGCAGAATAGATAAGGAATGAGGGGATGTTTTATGTGTTCAACAGTTGGGAAGTAAAGGAAGTAGACTGTGTAGGAAGGACAAAAGTACCCAGCAAAGTAATCTAACTAGAGGCTCCCAACGCAATGAGAGCTAAAGTAACTCTGTGGTTTTGCTCAGATTCCCAGCTCAAAATAAGCGGGAGGAAGAGATAAAAGAATATTGAAAAATAGAAAGGTTATATTAATGGAGATTTCAATCAAACAAATATAAATTGGTAATAAAAACAGAAAATGCTGGAAATACTCAGCAGGTCAGGCAGTATCTGTAGAGAGAGAAACAGAGTCAACGTTTCAGGTCGATGACCCTTCAACAGAAATATAAATTGGTATTGCCCATGGAGCCTGGAATCTGAATTGATTGTAATGAACGATTGCTTCATGACACAATTGGGCACATTTTTCACTTGCACACTACTGGCACATAGGCCGCTGCCAGGAGCGCATATCAGGAAATCACATGCCAATCCTACGATTTTCCATCCATTCATTTGAATATATGGAAAATCATGAGCTGTGTACTGGTAACTTGGAAGTTTACCCAAGTGTGTCAGGGAACCACAGGAGGAAATTCTTTGGCTTGACGTGTTACTGGTAAATGACCCTGGCAGCACACGGAAAATGGAAGTTGTAGCACCTCTGGATGAGAGTGACCACAAAATCATTAAGTTCAACATGATTTGGGATTCAACACTGCCGAGGGCCAACACCCAGATCTACAATTTAGATCTGGACTCGTGCATCCTCTACTCCCTTTACCCAACTATTTGGCAGCTGTCTAGGCCCTAATCTGTGGAATTCCCTCCCTAAACCTCTTTGTCTCTCCACCTCGCTCTCCTCCTTTAAGACCCCCCTTAGACCATACCTCTTTGATCAAGCTTTTAATCACCTGTCCTAATATCTCCTTTAATAAAAACTGAAAATGCTGGAAATACTCAGCAGGTTAAGCAGCATCTGCGGAGAGAGAAACAGAGTTAACGTTTCAGGTCGATGACCTTTCATCAAAATTGGTCAAAGTTAGAGATGTAACAGGTTTTAAGCAAATACAGAAACAGGGAAAGGGGGAGGGGAAGAAAGAACAAAAGAGAAGGTCTGTGATAGGGTGGAAGGCAGGAGAGATTTAATGACAAAAGGGGTGATGGTACAAGGTGAAAGGAGATGGTAATAGGACAAGTAAAGAAACAAAAGATGGGTCTAGAGGAGGTGTAAATGGAAATAGCAGAATCATCAACAGCTGCCGTCCGAAAAAATGGGGGAAGGATGGGGGAATCTGAAACTGTTGAACTCAGTGTATAGTCTGGAAGGCTGTAAAGTGCCTAATCAAAAGATGAGGTGCTGTTCCTTGAGCTTATGCTGATCTTCATTGGAACAGTGTAGGAGAGCAGTCAGAGTGGGAGTGGAGCAGATAATTAAAGTGACAGACGACCGGAAGCTCGGGGTCACGCTTGCGGACTGAACGGTGGTGTTCCGTAAAGCAGTCACCCAATCTGCATTCGGTTTCTCCAATGTAGGGGAGACTGCATCGTGAGCAGCGAATACAGTATACTAAATTGAAAGAAGTACAAGTAAATCACTGTTTCACCTGTAAGGAGTGTTTGGGGCCCTGGAGAGTGGGAAGGGAGGAAGTAAAAGGACAGGTGTTGCATCTCCTGCGCTTGCACGGGAAGGTGTTGGGGGTGATTGAGGAGTGGACCAGGGTGTCGCGGAGGGAGCAGTCCCTTTGGAATGCTGAAAGAGGAGGGGAGGGGAAGATGTGTTTGATGGTGGGATCATGGCGGAAATGGCGGAGGATGATCTGTTGAATGTGGAGGCTGGTGGGGTGGAAGGTGAGGACAAAGGGAACCCTATTGTGGTTCTGGGAGGAAGGGGAAGGGGTGAGGGCAGAAGTGCAGGAAATTTAACAGACACAGTTGAGGGCCCTGTCAACCACGGTGGAGGGGAATCCTCGGTTGAGGAAAAAGGAAGACATATCAGAAGACATGTCATTTAATCTCTCCTACCTTCCACCCTATCACAGACCTTCCCTTTTGTTCTTTCCTACCCTCCACCGCCCCCCCCCCCCTTCCCGGCTTTCCCTGCCCCTGCACTTGCTTAAAATCTGTTATATCTCTAACTTTTTCCAGTTCTGACGAAAGGTCATCGACTTGAAACATTAACTCTGTTTCTCTCTCTCCACAGATGCTGCCTGACCTGCTGAGTATTTCCAGCATTTTCTGTTTTTATATCAAATTTCCAGCGTCCGCAGTATTTTGCTTTTGTACTAATATTTCCTTCTTTGGCTCGGTGTCAATTTTTGTCTCCTTATGCTCCTCTGAAGCGCCTTGGGATGTTTTCCTACATTAAAAGTGTTATATGAATGCAAATTGTTGTTGATGGTGAAGTCAGAGGAACAGAAAGTTTGGAAGAGTTTGTAGAGCTGGAGGAGGTCACAGAAATAGGGAGGGCAAGGAATTCAAACACGAGATTGAAAATTTAAATTGGAGCTGTTGCCGGACCCAGAGCCAATATAGGCCAGCAACAACAGAGGTGATGGGCAAGCAGACTTGGTGGTGTGGGATAGGATATGGGTAACAGAGTTTTGGATAAGCTGAAGTTTACAGAGGGTGAAGGATAGGCCCGGAGAGCATTGGAATAGTTGAGCCTGAAGATGACAAAGCCATAGATGAGGAGTTTCAATGGCACAAGGGCTAAGGTAGTGGATGCAGGCAATGTTATGAAGGTGGAAGTAAGCAGTCTTTATGATGAAGAGGATATGGGGTTGGAAGCTCAGCTTGGGGTCAAATAGGATGTGAAGATTGTGAACAGACTGGTGTTCAGGCTGAGACAGTGGCTGGGGAGGGGGATGTAATTGGTGGCAGGGGTTTGGAGTTTGTGGCAGCAGCCGAAGACAATGGCTTCGGTCTTCCCAATGTTTAGCCAGAGGAAATTGCGGCTCATCCAGGACTTGATGTCGGCCAAGCAGCCTGATAACACAGAGGCAGTGGAGTGGTCAAGAGCTGGGTGTCAACAGTGCGGAAACTGACACTGTGTTGATAGATTCACCAGACTGATACCTGGGATGGCAGGAATGACGTATGAAGAGAGATTGGGTCGATTAGGCTTATATTCGCTAGAGTTTAGAAGAATGAGAGGAGATCTCATTGAAACTTATAAAATTCTAACAGGACTAGACAGACTAGATACAGGAAGGCTGTTCCCGATGGCAGGGGAGTCCAGACCAGGGGTCACAGTCTAAGGATAAGGGGTAAGCCATTTAGGACTGAGATGAGGAGGAATTTCTTCACCCAGAGAGTGGTGAACCTGTGGAATTCTCTACCACAGAAGGCAGTTGAGGCCAATTCATTAAATATATTCAAGAAGGAGTTAGATATATTTCTTAAGGCTAAAGGGATCAAGAGCTATGGGGAGAAAGCAGGGACAGTGTACTGAATTTGGATGATCAGCCATGATCTCATTAAATGGCGGAACAGACTCGAAGGGCCGAATGGCCTACTCCTCCTATTTTCTATGTTGCTATAATGTTCCAACGTAGCAGCATATAGATGAGGAAGAGTAGGGGGACAAGGCTAGATCTTTAGGGGAGTCTGGAGGTAACAATGTCAGGGTGGTATGAGAAGCCATTGCTGGAGATGCTCTAGCTATGATCAGATAGGTAAGAGTGGAAACATACAAGGGCAGTGCCACGAGCTGGACATTGGAGAGGCATTGGAGGAGGATGGTGTGGTCGACCATCTATGGTTCTATGGGAGGTCCTGCTTGACAAATCTCTTTGACATTGTTGAGAAAGTGGCAGTCCAAGCAGATAGTACTTAGATTTCAGAAAAGCCTTTGATAAAAATCCTCACGAGAGGCTGCTATGGAAGTTGAAAGCAGTGGGAATTCAAGATAAAACCTGGGCAAAGATAAATAATTGGCTCAAGAAAAGAAAACTGTGGACACTTGTCAAAGTTGAGGAGAATTACTGAGTGGAATGCCACAGGTTTCAATGCTGGGGTCCCTGCTGTTCCTATTCTATCTTAATGACATAGGCCCAGAAATTCTGGTCGGAGGCTTCCCGCGGGTGTAAGCCCCCGACCTGCACTTACCTTGCGCGCCGGCCATTGTGCTGTGGGCCCCCGTGGAATTCTGATCCTGGGCCTGCTCGAACTGCCGGCGCGCTGTGCTTGCGTATCCCAGGGGCGCAGTTAGTTCGATGCGTCCCCTGGGATCACGTGGGCCATGGGGAGCCATTTGGAGCAGGGAATGCTTCATTCATAAGTTTGACAGGAAGAGCTGTCAAACTTATAAATACTACGGCCCCAAAACATCACTAAATCTTCAAATAATTTTTTTTTTAAATCACATTTTTAAATAAACTATACACTACATGAAATAACTATTTTAAACAATTTAAATTTTTGAAAAAAGTAACTATTTTCTAACGGGGCTAAAAATAAACTTACCTTTCTTTAAAGTATTTAAAAATAATAAACCTGTGGAAAAAATGTTTTAATTTTAATTAATTCACCACTTACCTTGTAAAAAGCAGGCCTTATGCCTGCTTTTTAAATGTGTAAATTCTGGAGACTTGCCCTCCCGGGAAAACCTGCAAAAAAAACGCAAGTTCAATGCGCACGCTAATAAACCATGTGAAATATAATTTAATGAAAACAATGAAAAACACCCTCTGACATTAGAGATCAGCCTTAACCTTTCTCTGCACTACCTCCAGGATGGATATTTCCCTGTCCAGTGCACTATACAGTTTCTGCACGATGGCCTCAGACTTATTCTGTCTACAGACCCAAACAGACATATCTGAACCTCACAACTTGGCAATGCTTGCGAAGGTTGCACTTCCCTTGCAAGGAAATAACTAAGTTGCACCACCTTCTAGCCCACCTCTACCAGAGCTGGTGCTCTGCCAGTGGCAGTAAAAGTCACTACGGCACTAAACGTCTATGCCACTAGTTTCTTTCAGGCAGCTTCAGAGGGGCATTTGCAATATTAGCCAATCAATTGTCCACCACTGCATAAGGCAAGTAACTGATGTATTTGTGCAAGCAGCCCAGTTGATATCCTTTCCTTTGCAACAGATCTATATATTGGGCTTTACTGTGCCACTGTCCATTTTAGCATTCCATTTTGCTTCATTGCTAAACTACTGCTGTGGTAAAACTACTAGTCTTCCTTGTTGTTTTTAATTGTATGATTTTAAACAGGTACATTTCAAATGGTACAGCAGAGGAATTCTTGAGCTCAGTCTGTTGAATACATTGAAAAAATGTTTTTCATGAAAATTTGAATAATGCTGTTTCTAATGCGCATCCAAGGCAAGACCACTAAAAGATAATGCCTACTGGAATAGATGACATTTTTTGCAGTATACTGATCCCTTCGATTCAATGCATTTCACGGTACAGAAATATGCAAGCTGATGTGGGAGTGGGTGATGTTAGAACTGATCCAACTCATCCTGCAATTTCCTGCATCTTCTGATACAGTTCAGTAGCAAATACTTATGTGTGACACAATAACAATAGCCATCAGACTTTAATGCTAGACATCTCAAATATTTCAAATAATATGTTGTGTGTCAAGACAATTTATCCAATGCTTATTTGTCATTTCTTGAAACACTAGCTTTTCTTGCCCTCTGATGTTTTTTTGTAAAATTTTATATTCTGGAGAATATTTTAATACTAAACACACTGGCCAGAATTTTCCGGGGTGGTAGCGGGCGCGATCAGAGACGAGTCGAGTGGGAAAGTTGTTATTTTTGGGAGCGGGTTGGGAACCCGCTGTCATCCCACTCCCATGTGCTTTTCCCCCAGGCGTGTCTGTCAGCGCAGACCCGACCCGACCAGCAGAGGCGGACGACCCAATTTAAATTATTAGTAGCTAGTTGTCAGACTTTTAAGAGTGGTTTTCACCTTACCTTTTAAATTTAAATGCATGGATGGCCACGGGAAACACGCTGCTTGGAAACCACGTCTGTCAACCTGAAGCGGGAGCTCAGTGGCCAGTGCTCCAGCTGATTAGTTGACAGCATCACATGTACTATAAAAGCTCCCACCTGACAGATGATCACTTTCCTCAGCAGATGCTGTTTCTCACTGCATTCCCAGCACAGATTCTGCAGGCTTTAGTCTTTCCAGCAAAGTCTCCATCCAGTGTCACCTCATTGGAAGAACCTCTCTCATGTAGGGGGTGGCGTGTGCCCAGTCAGCTTCGCCTCTGTCTCTGAGCGGTTCGAATCGCTCCCACACCCCTGGGTTCTAGACACCGGACTTAGGTACAGGCGACGATACAGAAAATCGAGTAGACAAGTGGTTTGGTGCAAGAAAACCAAAATTTTATTAAAAGGCTGAATAAAACACAATACTACTGAGAATTACTGGTAAAGTTACAGGCATAAACAATTAATGCACTTATATGGGAATGGGGAACACACGGCACATTGAGAGAAACAAATACATTAAAAATCCCCTTATCTTTATCCCACCCCCTATACCTAACTAGATGAAGCTATGAGGGGCCAGGAATTCATGCTCACCAATTCGAAACCTGTTGCTTTAGCTGGTGGGGTTTTTAGGTTCGCTCTTTCTGTCCTTTGGGGTATCTCGTCGCCATGTGGTCACAGGGCACGGCGCTGAAGTTGTTTGTGCGAAGCACCCTCCTTTTCTTCCATCAACGTCTTCGTCGTGATGGGCCTTCTTCGGGCAGTCGCCGACGGTATTGCTGCGGTTGGGGGTCAGTTGGCGGTCTTTACCGTCTAATGATTTTCCTACCCAAGCTTCGAACACCAGCGTATTCTTCAACTGGGCTATTACTGTCCATGTAACAAACGCCAGCTTATAACTAGGCCGTTTGTCTTGATTTTGCTACCCATTCTTTGAATGCCAGCATATTCTTAAATTCGGGTTTTACTGTCCATGCATGTAACGCCAAGTTATTCGCCAAACGCCAGCTTATAACTAGGCGTTTGTCCTCCAACGCATCTTTCCGCTGCCCTTCTCTGCCTTTATCGGTTTACCATATTCTTCATCTCGTCTCGTCTCATCTGCCCGTTTGTGGCCTGTGTGTCCTGTGTGGTATTGAACTCAGGTCTCATTCTCCTCCCGCGTTGGGCCCTCGGTGTAGTAATGGGCGTCCTTGGTGTTGAGCGGCGCGGGGAGCGAGAAGAGAGCCCGCCACGAGGCCAGGGCACGAGAACGAGAGGCAGCAGGCCAAAAGCCAAATGATAAGCGGCCAGAGCAAGAGAGCAATCATTATCGATGGGCCTACAATTATACCCGATTCTTCATTCCTTATCTGCGCGCCAAATCAGGTCAGTCCTTTGTCTAACTTTTGGCGGGCTCGTTTAAAATGATTACAGCCATTTACTTTAACGACGTCTGCAGTGGTTGCCCCCGTGTTTAATGGTTTCGATGTCCTGGCTGTTTGTCATTTATGAAACTTATAATCGGGTTTCCTGACTTGGCAGCTACCTGTGAGCTGTTACCGATTAAATATGCAGAAACCTAATGGCCTCGATTTAGGCCCATTCTAACCTGATCTGTTTCAAGGTGAATGAATGCATATTCTGTGTTTGCTTTAGCTGTCTGGCTCCACAAAGTCTCTTCACAGATTCATGCATTTTAAGTTTCGTTTCAGGTTTGAAAAAAGTGCCTGTCTTTTCTGCAGGGCCTTGCTTTTAAAATCCTGTACTTTTGGTCACGAGGTTGCAGAAGCCATTTTGGGTACCCCTTTTTAACAACTTGTCCATACAGGGTCCCTTTATCCATAGCTTTTGGGGAATGTGGGAATTTTGAGAACCTTACACTCACCATTGACAGATTGCTTCTGTCATCTTTCCTTCACCTGCCATCTATTCCATCAGCATGGATGCCGTTTATACTGTCTCACCTTGGTCCTCAGAATCGGACCACGATGAGCCCCAACACCAGCAGCACCAGCACACCAACAGCAGCAACAACATCACCACCAACCTTCTCCGCAATCACCTGATGCTGCACAGAACAGAGGGCATCAGCACCCGAGCACATTGCTGCCTGGGATGGCCTCATCATGGCCAGATTAACTTCACTTGACACTGTACACCCACATGGCTGCCACATGATGCATCAGGTTGGCACCACCCCACACCAATACCATAAAGTATCTCTACAATGCCCAAGCCATTCCTTTCACACTCATCACCATTGCTGGAGGTACCGTTATGTCTCACCATTCACTGCAACTCCTTAAACCACTTACAAAGGTGCACTCAAATCTGTCCAAGACCAGAAAGTGTTGAAAATAAAGATTTTTATGTTTGATAGCACATTAGCGGAAACTTTATATAAACATTGGATAAAACACCCAATTGGCCTCCTTGTGTGTTGTTAGTTGGTGTGATTGGACTAGGATGAGGTTGCGTGTGAGGGGTGGCAAGAGAGATGGGGATCTGGTAATGTAGATAGAGAGAGAGGGATGGGTGGACGTGCAAGGTATGTTGGTGTGAGTAAGGATGTGCAGGAGTAGGGTTGGGAAGGCAGAGTGATGGAGATGTGATGAGAGGCACAGCAGGATGAAGGTGAGTGTGGCTTTGTACTCATGTTTCCTGACCTAATGACATCATTGAAATGTTTGCGGCACTGCACCCAGGTCCTCCTGACCACATCCCTGCTGGTAACATCCTCTGCAATCTCCAACCAGGCTGTTTTGGTCTCCTGGAGAGGTCTCTTCCACCCATCAAAAGGGAAGAGGACCACCCTGCGTGTTCTGACTCCCTTCGAGTCTTCAGAGAACCTGGGTGCAGCCATTTGCCTCTGTGCAGTCATTGTCAGTGTTTGCAGCACTCCAATGCTATAGTGCACTGACAGTACTTTGTTAAATGTAAGAAGTCACACAACACCAGGTTATAGTCCAACAGCTTTATTTGAAATCACAAGCTTTCGGAGCGCTGCTCCTTCTTCAGGTGAAGTGGAGAAATGCATAAAGACACAGCTTATATAGTCAGAGAATCATGTCAGATGTTTACAGGTAATGTTTCCAACTGCCATTTATCACACCTCGGCAGAGAGATAATCACAGCAGTCAAAGGTGTGAATGGTGTCCAAACAGGTCAGTCAGGGAAACATTACATCAAAGAACAATGAGGTGGGGTCACAAGGGGTCAAATATTGCAGATGCTGGGGTCTGTATGAAAAACAAAAAAACAGACAAAAAACCAACATACCTTGCACGTCCACCCATCCCTCTCTCTCTATCTACATTTTTTGTCTTTTGTGGGAAGGGGGCTCGGCAGACAACCCGCTGCCAGGAGGCGGGTCATCCCGAATTCGGGGGGGGCCCGAACCCATCCTGCCCCCAACCCACCTCCATGCTAGTTTCAAAGGAGGCGGGTACCCGACCCACGCTGGGACCTGCCTCCCCGAGGCGGGAAGGGGATTAGTGCCAATTAACTGCATGTTAACAGGTAGATAACAGGCAGTTTTTAGCCTAATCCCTATTTTCATTGGTGAAATGTGGGATTCCCGACGGCTCCAAACCACGCCAAGTTAGTAAGGTGGGTCGTCGGGATGAAGGGCTTGGAGGGATCGAGATGTCTGGTGTTCAGGTAAGTGATGGGTGCATGAGTGCATAGGTACGTGTGTTTGGTGTGTGTAAAGTGTTTAAAGAAGTTTTACTTACATGTACTTACCTTTACAGCCTTCCTTCCTTCAGGTCTCGGGAGTCCCTCATCTCACCGGCACAGAAAGCAGAATGGCTGCGAGCTGTCAAAAGTTCCAGCATTCAGCTTTCTGTTCCGGGGAGATCTCTAAATCATCCTGAGAGGAAGGAATTAACCTGGAGTACAGATTGTCAGTGTTTGACAGCTTCAAACAGCTGTCAAATGCTGATATTTCATCTGTCAAAAGCTCTTGACAGATGAAATATCAATCTGTGACCTCACCTGTTGCCAGGTGGCCCTTAATTGGCCTGCTGGGCGTGCTCAACAAGGTCAATCAAGTCAAAATCGCGTGGGTTGGCTAGAACTCGATGGAGGTGAGACTACAACCCCGAAAGTTGTAGTCCCACCTCCTACCCGCCTCCTCAATGAAATCCACCCCAATGTCTATATACAATAGATTTCTGTTCTGTGTTGTTCCATTGGTTGGAGTTGTTCACACCAGTGAATCAAATTTGTAGGCAGCTGGTTAAACTAAAGATAAGCCACAGTTTCAGTCCGTTTCATTTCCTTCAAGACTGATCTAATTACATGAATCACAATGGCTAACTAATAATTAAAATATTTTTTGATGTGGTTAGTTATTTATTGAAGCAGAATCTGAAAATGGTAAAATAAGTTACAGGTAAGATTATTACTAAAGATACCCTAAATTGTCATTTGACTGTACAGATGGTTTCATAATTAATTTGGATTGGAAAAGTTAGCTGCATTGTGCATTTAAAAAAATTGCAGTTTTGATGAAAAAACATAGAAATCATTTTGGATTCAAATACTTGTTCATTCTGCTTAGTTGATACCTTGTTTATCCTGAATGTTTGACTTGGGCTGCTGTTGACTGTTTTTCAGAAACTCTTAAAAATGGCATTTTTGTTGATCTGTTTGTATATCAGTCTTGCAGTGAAATAATGAATAATAGATGGATGGGAATGGTTACAAAATTTTCATCTGAATGCTGAAATGAAACGCATTCATTGTAGTCACTGCCACACATCCATTATTTTTATAATGAGTTTTATAAATAAAAAGTTTCCACGCTTTTTGCATGTGGAAAACACATTTTTTACCACTCCATGGCAGGTGACACCTTCCAGTTAATCATACTTAAATTTATATAGTGTCTTTTCAGACCACAATGTTTTAAAAGTACTTCACACAATTAAATACTTTTTGCATTGCTGTGGAGATAGAAGCAATATCAAAACTCCCCGACAAAACCAAATTGGAGGCCATGGCATAAAGATAGGTTATTGGAATTGTAGAAAAGGTGCAATGTAAATTCACGAGGATGACAGCAGGAATAAGAGTATATAGTTATGATGAAAGACATGAAAAACTAGAGCTGCATTCACTGGAGTAGATCTAAAGCAATGTTCAAAACCATGAAAGGTTTTGATGAGGTAATAGTGAAAGATTATTCCACTAGTTGGCCTCAATTTTAAAATTCTCATCTTCGTGTTCAAATCCCTCCATGGCCTTGCCCCTCCCTATCTGTGCAACTTCCTGCAGCCCGACAACTTTCCTTGAACTCTGCATTCCTCCAACTCAGGCCTCTTGTGCATCCCTCACTTCCCTTCACCCACCATTGGTGGGCGTAAGTTTCTTTAAAGTACTTATCTGAATGTGGACAGAAAATGCTGGAAATACTCAGCAGGTCAGGCAGCATCTGTGGAGAGATAAACAGAGTTAACAGCAGGGATTTTACTAACCTCGGTGGGTCTGTGGCGGGCGACGTCGGTGGCGGGTCGCAGCCCCGCAGCTGCCTCCATCCCGCTCTGGAAAATGAATTTCCCTTGATGGGGCTTGTTAAGCCTGCCCAGCACATTTCCCAGCCAATTAGAGGAAGCAGGTCTGGTGACGTCATTTGATGACGCGTCATCAGCCGGTTTCCTTAAAGGGACCATGTCCAACTTTAATTTGACATTTGTGCTGTCCGTGTTCTACAGCATTGAAGTGCTGCAAACACTGACAATGACTGCACAGAGGTGCAGGGTTGCACCCAGGCTCTTCTATGACTCCCTCCATATGCTTATGCTTATGGAGAGAGTCATGGCACGCAGGGAGGTCCTCTTCCCTTACCATGGGTGGAAGAGACCTCCCCAGGACACTAAAACAGCCTGGTTGCACATTGCACAGGAGGGCACAAGCAGGGATGTGGTGAGGAGGACCTGGGTGCAGTGCCGCAAATGTTTCAATGATCTCAGTAGCTCACAAAATGTTAGCACAAAGCCACACTCAACCTCATCCTGCTGTGCCTCTCATCACATCCCCGTCACTCTGCCTTCCCTACCCTACTCCTGCACATCCTCACTCACACCAACTAACCTCGGACTTCCACCCATCCCTCTCTCACTATCTACATTATCACATCCCCATCTCACTAGCTACCCCTCACACTCACCCTCATCCTAGTGCAATCATACCAACTAACAACACACTGTTTCTCTCTCCACAGATGCTGCCTGACCTGCTGAGTATTTCCAGCATTTTCTGTTTTTATTTCAGATTTCCAGGCCGCGATTTCGCCTGCGGAGGCGGGATCGTGCCGGGAGAGGTGGTTGGCGGATCCCGGTCCTGCTCCCGGCTGCAGCTGCTCTGTGAAAAGGATTTTGCGCTGATTGGCTTTGTTAAACCCACCCTGCGAGGTTCCCGTCCAATTAAAAGGATGATGACATGTCATCAGCCGGTTTCCTTAAAGGGACCATGGCCACATTCATTTTGACAGTTGTTCTGTCAGTGTTCTGCAGCATGAAGGTGCTGCAAACACTGACAAGCACTGCACAAAGGTGGATGGCTGCACCCAGGCTCTCGCATGACTCCCTCCATATGGAGGGAATCACGGAGGGAGTCACAGCGCTCAGGGAGGTCCTTTTCCCTTCCAATGGGCGGAAGAGACCTCCCCAGGAGACCAACGCAGCCGGTTGCACATTGCACAAGAGGGCAAAAGCAGGGATGTTGTCGGGAGTACATGGCTGCAGTGGCACAAACCTTTCAATGATCTCAGTAGATCACAAAACATTACGCAAAGCCACACTCGACCTCATCCTGCTGTGCCAGTCATCACATCCCCATAGCTCTGCCTTCCCTACCCTTCTCCTGCACATCCTTACTCACACCAACTTACCTTGCACCTCCACCCATCCCTCTCTATCTACATGATCGCATCCCCACCTCATTAGCCACCCCTCACACGCGCCCTCATCCTAGTCCAATCATACCAACTAACAACACACAAGGGTAGGCACTTGGGTGTCTTATGCAATGTTCATGTAAATTCTCTGTTAATGTGTTGTCAAACATTGAAATCTTTATTTTTGACACTTTGCCTTATTGGACAGATCTGTGCTCACGTTTGGAAGTATTTTAGTGAGTTTCAGTGAATTTGAGACATAACTTCCCCCCCCCCCCCCCCCCCCAACAAATGTAAAGAGTGTGTAAGGAATGGCTTGGACATTGTAGGGATGCTTTATTGTGCTGGTGTGGGGTGGTGTCAACCTGGCGCATCGTGTGGCAGCCAGGTTGTACAGCGTCAAGTGAAGTAAATCTGGCCATGGTGATGTCATCGCTGGCCTCCTGGGCAGCAATGTTGACGGGTGCTGATGCCCTGTGTCCTGTGCAGCATCAGGTGATTGCGGAGAAGGTTGGTGCTGTTGTTGGTGTGCCTGGTGATGTTGGTGTTGGGGCTGATCGTGGAGGGATTCAGAGGACCAAGGTGAGATTTTTTCAAGGGCACCGATGTTGCTGGAATAGAGGGCAGCTGAAGTTGAGATGACAGAAGCGATCTGTCAATTCCGAGAGAGCTTGCTCCAAGGAGGTGACATTGGATAGAGAGTTTACTCCAAACACTTCCAAACTGCATAAAGCTCAAAATTGTCTTCCAAGTCCTAAAGGCTCAAGCTTCTGACATTGGAAAGTGAACAGCTGTGAAATGGGAGCTTTCATACCACTTTTGCAGCTGTCACCTATTCACAGCAATGGGGAGACAGAGAACCCAACCTACTTACCTGCCGTGATCTCCAAATGACGTGAACCTTGTTAAAAAAGTGGTAAACAACAACAACTTGTATTTATATAGCGCCTTTAACGTAGTAAAACGTCCCAAGGCGCTGCACAGGAGTATTTTAAGACAAAAAATTTGACACCGATCCACATAAGGATAAATTAGGGCAGGTGATCAAAAGCTTGGTCAAAGAGGTAGGTTTTAAGGAGCATCTTAAAAGAGGAAAGAGAGGTAGCGAGGCAGACAGGTTTAGGTAGGGAATTCCAGAGCTTAGGGCCTAGGCAACAGAAGGCACGGCCACCAAAGGTTGAGCGATTATAATCAGGGATGCTCAAGAGGGCAGAATTAGAGGAGTGCAAATATCTCGGGGGGAGGGTTGTAGGGCTGAAGGAGATTACAGAGATAGGGAGGGGCGAGGCCATGGAGGGATTTGAAAACAAGGATGAGAATTTTGAAATCGAGGCGCTGCTTAACCGGGAGACAATGTAGGTCAGCGAGAACAGGGGTGATGGGCGAACGGGACTTGGTGCGAGTTAGGACACGGGCAGCCGAGTTTTGGATGACCTCAAGTTTACATAGGGTGGAATGTGGGAGGCCAGCCAGGAGTGCATTGGAATAGTCCAGTCTAGCGGTAACAAAGGCATGGATGAGGGTTTCAGCAGCTGATGAGCTGAAGCAAGGGTGGAAATGGGCGATGTTACGGAGGTGGAAGTAGGCGGTCTTTGTTATGCTGCGACTATGTGGTCGAAAGCTCATTTCTGGGTCAAATATGACACCAAGGTTGCGAACAGTGTTTTTCAGCCTCAGACAGATGTTAGGGAGAGGGATGGAGTCAGTGGCTAGGGAACGGAGTTTGTGGCAGGGACCAAAAACAATGGCTTCGGTCTTCCCAATATTTAATTGGAGAAAATAGAATCGAAAATAAAATAGAAATAGGCTGGCAAAATAGTCGTTAACAAACATTTAACAAGCATTTAACTATCTTAAATACCTCCCCCGCCTCTTGGCGTCGGGTCTGTTCTGAAATCGCAGACCCGACACTTTGGAAACTTACAACCCGCTGTCAATCATTTTGATTTTGACAGCAGACCTGCCTCCAAACCTGCACTCTGAGCGCCGGCAAAATTCAGCCCCCAGTATCTGCAGTATCTTGCTTTTGTATCTGAATGTGGAGCCAGGAGCAGCAGGAATGCTCCACCCGGCTCCACATACAAACCACGGGGGTTGTTGCTGGCCACTGCTTCGCCCCCTCGCCCCCCGCCACTCTGATTGCGACCTCAACAGCCGCCTCTAATCGCAACCTGTACACCCCGATTGCGACCTCGAACCCCCCCACACCAATCACCGCCACCAGCTTCCCCAATCCCAGCCACTGCTACACTCCCTCCTGGTTGCCCCTTCTCACAGACCCCTTTACCTGGGGCTGCCTCTGGCAATGCAGCAGCCCAATCTTCGAGGCCACTTCTCCATCGAGCTGTCTGGGGACACCCCTTGTCCACCACTCACAGGTTCGATCATAATGAGATCTGAGTCCCAATATGAGGTGCGCTTCAGGCATTTCGCATTCCAGCACGCCGGTTTTTGGGTGCGAACAAATTTTTCCCCCCGGGGTGCCATTTCCCAGTTCTGAGCATAAAAAAAGAGCTGAGAATCTGCTATCATAGGAACTTAGCAATTACTAGACCATCTAGTTCTACCTTCCTGGTAGTCGCATGATACAACAATAATGGAGTTCTTCACTTATCTTTATCAATTAGACTATAACAGACTCAGACATGAGGCGAGGAAACCTTCAGTGGTGGAAAGCTTTGGGAACCATAGGTCCAAAGTCACCTGTTCCTCCCAAGCATTCTACACTTACCATGTGTTACGTCTCGAATTACTCATAGACTGTATCCCAGAATATTATTTTCTAAAAGAAATGATCTAATCATAACCATTTGAAAGTTGATTTCAAAACCTAAAATTTATGTTAGAACAATTTTTTAAACAAATTCATATAATGCTACACTTTTTAAATGAGTTGCCATTAAACAATAGTTACATTTTTCACATCTTACATTCATGCATAAGGCTATTTTCCTATTTCATCAATATGTTAGAATTATTTTCCCATTAGGTCATTTTTTTGTTCATTTCATTGTTATAATTTAAATTATTTATAGCAGGTTATGTAATTGGTTTGAATGAGAACATTTTGACACTAATGGAAATTTACATAACCAATATATCTTTCATTGCCTGCTACTCCTTGGTCATTATTCTATGCTTTTTGGGTGAAACCTCCAGAGAATGTTACTTAACATCCTGTTGCATTAAATTAAGTTGAAGATGTCAAAAGGTTCTCACAATATGTATTCAGTGAGTAATATAAAATGCATTTTCACACTTATTCTGTCGAAGATGAGTGATTTTAATAGCTGTTTGATAAGGAAGAAGGATACTAAGACATTTCAGAGGATGGTTTACCAGCACTACAATTGTGATTTAGTTCAAATTATGGTTGCTGTTAGCTTCCTACCGTGATGATTATTCTCTTTACAAGTATAAATAAATCCACTGTATACCACATAGGCATCTTCCCCCCGCCCCCCACCAGTTTTCTCCCTTCCTTTCGTGCTGTATTATAGTTCCATTGCCACACTCCAATATCTCACGCAAGTGCCATTTGTCCTTTGCAAGCCTAGGTTTTAAGAGTTCTTTGGTTCTTCAACATCGGGGGCATTGTAGCCAAGCCAGATCCTGTCCACATCTAATGTCCACACATGTACTCTGTCCAGAAGGTATGGAGTAAAAGGTAAAGTAATAAAAAGGGCAAAAGCAGGAACTAAGTGTCACAAAACATATTTGAAAGTTCTCTATCTGAATACACATAGCATTCGTAACAAAATAGACGAGTTAATGGCACAAATAACTACATATGGGTATGATCTTGTGGCCATTACAGAAACATGGCTGCAGGGTGACAATGCCTGGGAATTAAACATACCAGGTTATTTAACGATCAGGAAGGACAGGCAGGAAGGAAGGGGAGGTGGGGTGGCTATTTTAATAAAGGAAGGAATCACTGTAATACAGAGAAATGATATTGGGTCAAAAGATCAGGATAATGAAACAGTTTGGGTGGAGGTAAGGAATAATAAGGGGAAAAAACACTAGTGGGCGTAGTCTATAGGCCTCCGAACAGTTGCAACTCTGTTGGATGGAGTATCAATCAGGAAATAGTTGAGGCTTGTAATAAGGGAACATCTATAATTATGGGGGATTTTAACTATCATATTAATTGGACAAATCAAATTGGGCAGGGCTGCCTTGAGGATGAGTTAATTGAGTGTATTAGGGATGGGTTTCTTGAGCAGTATGTAACTGAACCGACCAGGGGGCAAGCAACCTTAGATCTGGTCCTGTGTAACGAGACGGGATTAATTAAAAATGTCCTAGTAAAGGATCCCCTTGGAATGAGTGACCATAACATGGTTGAATTCCATATTCAATTAGAGGGTGAGAAGGTTGGATCTCAAACAAGCGTGCTAAGCTTGAATAAAGGAGACTATGAAGGTATGAGAGCGGAATTGAGTAGAGTGGATTGGGAAAATAGATTAAAGGGTAAGACGATACATGATCAGTGGTGTACATTTAAGGAGTTATTTTACAACTTCCAAAAAAAATATATTCCACTGAGAAGAAAAGGGTGTAAAAGAAAAGACAGCCATCCGTGGCTAAGTAAAGAAATTAAGGATAGTATTCGACTAAAAACAAGGGCATATAAGGTAGCCAAATCTAGTGGGAGGATAGAGGATTGGGAAAACTTTAAAAGACAGCAAAAAATAACAAAAAGATTGATTAAGAAAGGGAAGATAGATTATGAAAGTAAATTAGCAAAAAATATAAAAACAGAAAGTAAGAGTTTTTATAGTTATGTAAAAAGAAAAAGGGTGGCTAAAGTTAATGTTGGTCCCTTAGAGGATGGGACCGGGAAATTAATGGTGGGAAATATGGAGATGACAAAAACACTGAATATTTTGTATCAGTCTTTACAGTAGAGGACACTAAGAATATTCCAACACTGGACAAACAGGGGGCTATGGGGGGGAGGAGCTAAACACGATCAAAATCACTAAGGAAGTGGTACTCGGTAAAATAATGGGACTCAAGGCGGATAAATCACCTGGACCTGATGGCTTACATCCTAGGGTCTTGAGGGAAGTGGCGGTAGGGATTGTGGATGCATTGGTAATAATTTTCCAAAACTCCCTGGACTCAGCAAAGGTCCCGGCAGACTGGAAAACTGCTAATGTAACACCCTTATTTAAAAAGGGCAGCAGACAGAAGGCGGGAAACTATAGACCGGTTAGCCTAACATCTGTGGTCGGTAAAATTTTGGAGTCCATTGTTAAGGAGACAGTAACAGAGCATTTGGATAATCATAATTTAATAGGACAAAGCCAGCATGGTTTTATGAAGGCAAAGTCATGTTTGACAAATTTGCTGGAGTTCTTTGAGGAAGTAACATATAGGGTGGATTAAGGGGAACCAGTGGACGTAGTGTATTTAGACTTCCAAAAGGCATTTGACAAGGTGCCACACAAAAGATTATTGCTTAAGATAAAAAATCACGGGATTGGGGGTAATATTCTGGCATGGATAGAGGATTGGCTATCTAACAGAAGGCAGAGAGTTGGGATAAATGGTTCATTCTCAGACTGGCAATCAGTAACTAGTGGTGTTCCGCAGGGGTCAGTGCTGGGTCCCCAACTCTTTACAATCTATATTAACGATTTGGAGGAGGGGACCGAGTGTAACATATCAAAGTTTGCAGATGATACTAAGATGGGAGGGAAAGTAGTGAGTGAGGAGGACATAAAAAACCTGCAAGGGGACATAGACAGGCTAAGTAAGTGGGCAGAGATTTGGCAGATGGAATACAATACTGGAAAGTGTGAGGTTATGCACTTTGGCAGGAAAAATTGTAGAGCAAGTTATTATCTTAATGGCAAGAAACTGGAAAGTACTGAAGTACAAAGGGATCTGGGGGTCCTGGTGCACGAAACTCAAAAGGTTAGTATGCAGGTGTAGCAAGTGATTAAGAAGGCCAATGGAATGTTGGCTTTCATTGCTAGGGGGATAGAATATAAAAATAGGGAGGTATTGCTTCAGTTGTACAAGGTATTCGTGAGACCGCACCTGGAATACTGCATACAGTTTTGGTGTCCATACTTAAGAAAAGACATACTTGCTCTCGAGTCAGTACAAAGAAGGTTCACTCGGTTAATCCCGGGGATGAGGGGATGGACATATGAGGAGAGGTTGAGTAGATTGGGACTCTACTCATTGGAGTTCAGAAGAATGAGAGGCGATCTTATTGAAACATATAAGATTGTGAAGGGGTTGGATCGGGTGGATGCGGGGAAGATGTTCCCGATGATGGGTGAAACTAGAACTAGGGGGCATAGTCTTAGAATAAGGGGCTGCTCTTTCAAAACTGAGATGAGGAGGAACTACTTCACTCAGGGTGGTAGGTCCATGGAATATGCTGCCCCAAAAAGCTGTAGAAGCTACATCATTACATAAATTTAAAACAGAAATAGACAGTTTCCTAGAAGTAAAGGGAATTAAGGGTTCCGGGGAGCGGGCAGGAATTTGGACATGAGTCTAGGTTCGGATCGGTCATGGCCCTGTGGGTAGCGGAGCAGGCCCAGGGGCCGTGTAGCCTGATCCTGCTCCTGCTCCTATTTCGTGTGTCTAATTCTGTTTGATTCAGGAGATGGTCCTGTGATAGTAGATTGGCGGTTAGAATCAGATCAGCCATGATCTTATTGAATGGCGGAGCAGGCTCGAGGGGCCGATTGGCCTACTCCTGCTCCTATTTCTTATGTTCTTATGTACTATAACAATCCCATTAGATATATTGGCTAATTTTTGACCTCCCTAGCCCACCAAGGCAAACTGTAGTATCTCTACAGTTGCTCAAACGGAAACTTTCTAACTGAGCACTAGGATTAAACCTAATCTATATCACATACCGAATGCATTTTTAAGATTGTAATTGAAAAAGTACCTACTAAATTATGCACTGTTGAGAATTATTTGGTCATAATATCCAAAATGCTCAGATACCCAGAACATCAAACATTTTTTTTATTGCAGTAGTTGGAGAGATAACTGTGGCATTATTGGCTTGCTTAAGCAGTATAGATTATATATTTGCAGCACATACTTATATTGCCTTTTTTCGGATTTTATGTTGTAACAAATTTTGACAATGACTGCAGGGGTCTGAGATAAAAAGATAAAATGATACTTTATGAGTAGTAATACCCAGTCTCAATTCTGCAGTTTGATTGCTTTGAAATGTAATACTTTTATTGCTGAATTTATTGATTTATTGTGTTAAAAATTAGTATGAGGTCATATTTCATACCTGTTCCTGGTATTAAGCATTAAAATGTGAAAGCTGTTTCAGTCCATTTAAGTTTACTCTCTGCATTGATATTCATTAGCAATGATGTTTGATAAAGCCAAGGGCATCTCAAAAAGTCTACCTGCTTTAAGATAGAAAAACATTTATTTCTCAATTTTTCACAATGTATAGCAGCACTTTGAATTTCATGGAATTCAGAACAGCTATTTCAAATCAAAATATGTATTTGAAAATATATTGTAGTTTGTCAAGTGAAAAGCAGATGGACATTTATACAGGTCAACTATCCCTTATCCGCAATTCCGAAATTCAAAAAGCTCTGAAAACCGAAAGTTTTTTCGTGGAGCGTCACTCGTGTGCACGACATGACCCGAGTGGCGACAAACATGACCCGACGCGGCCGATGCTTGACCCACGCAGGTGTGAGGCGTCAGTTGTGTACAAATAAACTGTAATACTATTTATAGTCTTTATTTATCCCACTCAGTGTGAATATTCATAAGGTTCGCTGCAGAAATATTAATGTGTTTGCTTACGGGGTGCTGCCCAGACCCCCGCTAGGGTGTTAGCGTAATACCGTTCTGAAATCCGAAAAATTCCGAATTCCGAAACACATCTGGCCTCAAGGGTTTCGGATAAGGGATAGTGCACCTGTACTAAATGCAAGATCAAAATTGCTGTGAAACTTAGAGGGAACACTGGTGCAGCTAAAGGTGATAGGGATTGCGACATCCATATTTTTCTGTAAGTCTGCACTTTCCAAAAAATACTAATTAAAAACAAATATTTTGATAATTTCCACAGCAGAACGTCTGCATTTACCATAGGATGGGCATGTTGTGAATGGACTTTGGGGGCCAACTTTTGCCATTGCAATTGTACAGAGCAGAGACACTGGTGCAGCTCTTCAGTCAGTTAGTTAGGTCCCATAAATAAATGGGCATAATTAAGGTGTAACCAACCACAAATATGGGTGGAACTCACTTATGCTTTACGTGTATTTCTGGTCAAGAATTTAACAGGTGCAGGAAAGTTCTCACCACACATGTTCCGAAGCTTCAATGTTAAATTTCCAAATATGACCTAACGCATTGTTGTTTATCCCTTAAAAATTGAATGGTGAATTTGATGATATATTCAGTAATATTGCCCTTCTTACACCAAACGGAAAGTTGACCTTTCTGGCTCACATTTCTCCTTTGACTCATATCTTGACGATCTTGGTAAGGAACCTCACTCCATTTTTTAAAATTCGTTTATAGGATGTGGGTGTCACTGGCAAGGCCAGCATTTATTACCCATCCCTAATTGCCCTTGAGAAGGTGGTGGTGAGCCGCCGCCTTGAACCGCTGCAGTCCGTGTGGTGAAGGTACCCCCACAGTGCTGTTAGGTAGGGAATTCCAGGATTTTGACCCAGCGACGATGAAGGATCGGCGATATATTTGTAAGTCAGGATGGTGTGTGACTTGGAGGGGAACTTGGAGGAGGTGTTGTTCCCATGGGCCTGCTGCCCTTGTCCTTCTAGGTGGTAGAGGTCGCGGGTTTGGGAGGTGCTGCCGAAGAAGCCTTGGCGAGTTGCTGCAGTGCATCTTGTAGATGGTACACACTGCAGCCACAGTACGCTGGTGGTTGAGGGAGTGAATTTTTAAGGTGGTGGATGGGGTGCCAATCAAGCGGGCTGCTTTGTCATGGATGGTATCGAGTTTCTTGAGTGTTGTTGGAGCTGCACTCATCCAGGCAAATGGAGAGTATTCCATCACACTCCTTACTTGTGCCTTGTAGATGGTGGAAAGGCTTTGGGGAGTCAAGAGGTGAGACACTAGCTGCAGAATACCTAGCCTCTGACCTGCTCTTGTTGCCACAGTATTTATGTGGCTAGTCCAGTTAAGTTTCTGGTACATGTTGACCCCCAGGATGATGTTGATGTGGAATTCGGCGATGTTAATGCCATTGAATGCCAAGGGGCGGTGTTTAGACTCTCGGTTATTGGTGATAGTCATTGCCTGGCACTTCTGTGGCGCGAATGTTACCTACCACTTATCATCCCAAGCCTGAATGTCGTCCAGGTCTTGTTGCATGCGGGCATGGACTGCTTCATTATCTGAGGAGTTGTGAATGGCGCTGAACACTGTGCAGTCATCAGCGAACATCCCCATTTCTAACCTTATGTTGGAGGGAAGGTCATTGATGAAGCAGCTGAAGATGGTTGGACCTAGGACACTGCCCTGAGGATCTCCTGCAGCGATATCCTGGGGCTGTGATGATTGACCTTCAACCACCACAACCATCTTTCATTGTGATAGGTATGACTCCAGCCAGTGGAGCGTTGTCCCCCCGATTCCCATTGACTTCTTGATGCCACACTCAGTCAAATGCTGCCTTGATGTCAAGGGCAGTCACTCACACCTTACCTCTGGAATTCAGCTCCTTTGTCCATGTTTGGACCAAGGTTGTAATGAGGTCGAGAGCCGAGTGGTCTTGGCGGAACCTAAACTGGGCATCACTGAGCAGGTTATTGATGAGTAAGTGCCGTTTGATAGCACTGTTGATGACACCTTCCATCACTTTACTGATGATTGAGAGTAGACTGATGGGGCGGTAATTGGCCGGGTTGGATTTGTCCTGCTTTTTGTGGACAGGACGTACCTGGACAGTTTTCCACATTGTCGGATAGATGCCAGTGTTGTAGCTGTACTGGAACAGCTTAGCTAGAGGCACGACTGATTCTGGAGCACAAGTCTTCAGCACGATAGCCAGGATGTTGTCGGGGCCCATAGCCTTTGCTGTATCCAGTCAGCTCAGCCGTTTCTTAATATCACGTGGAGTGAATCGAATTGGCTGAAGACTGGCTTCTGTGATGGTGGGGACCTCAGGAGTAGGCCGATATGGATCATCTACTCGGCACTTCTGGCTGAAGATGGTTGCAAACGCTTCAGCCTTGTCCTGTGCACTCACATGCTGGGCTCCACCATCATTGAGGATGGGGATATTCATGGACCCTCCTCCTCCCGTTAGTTGTTTAATGGCCCACCACCATTCACGACTGGATGTGGTAGGACTGCAGAGCTTTGATCTGATCCATTGATTGTGGGATCGCTTAGCCCTGTCTATAGCATGCTGCTTCCGCTTTTTAGTATGCATGTAATCCTGTGTTGCAGCTTCCCCAGGTTGGCACCTTATTTTTAGGTACGCTTGGTGCTGCTCCTGCCATGCTCTTCTTACTCCTTATTGAACCAGGGTGGTCCCCTGGCTTGATGGTAATGGTAGAGTGAGGGATATGCCAGGCCATGAGGTTACAGATTATGGTGGAATACAATTCTGCTGCTGCTGATGGCCCACAGCGCCTCATAGATGCCCAGTATTGAGCTGCTAGATCTGTTCTGAATCTATCCCATTTAGTACAGTGGTAGTGCCACACAATACGATGGAGGGTGTCCTCAGTGTGAAGACGGGACTTTGTCTCCACAATGACTGTCACTGCTACCAATACTGTCATGGACAGATGCATCTGCGACAGGTAGATTGGTGAGGATGAGGTCAAGTAGGTTTTTCCCTCGTGTTGGTTCTCTCTCCATCTGTCGCAGGCCCAGACTGGCAGTTATGTCCTTCAGGACTCGGCCAGCTCAGTCAGTAGTGGTGCTACCGAGCGACTCTTGGTGATGGACATTGAAGTCCCCCACCCAGAATACATTCTGTGCCCTTGCTACTATCAATGTTTCTTCCAAGTGGTGTTCAACATGGAGGAGTACTGATTCATCAGCTGAGGGTGGGCGGCATGTGGTAATCAGCAGAAGGTTTCCTTGCCCAAGCTTGACCTGAAGCCATGAGACTTCATGGGGTCCGGAGTCAATGTTGAGGACTCCCAGGGCCACTCCTTCCCGACTGTATACCACTGTACCGCCACCCCTGGTGGGTCTGTCC
This sequence comes from Somniosus microcephalus, assembly GCF_052327205.1. NCBI lineage: Eukaryota > Metazoa > Chordata > Chondrichthyes > Squaliformes > Somniosidae > Somniosus > Somniosus microcephalus. The sequence goes on along the minus strand of NC_140991.1, from coordinate 145,649,161 downwards.
TACCAGTGGGACAGGACATACCCAGGGATGTTGATAGAGGAGTTTGGGACATTGGCTGAAAGGTATGATTCTGTGAGTATGACTATGTCAGTCTGTTGCTTGACTAGTCTGTGGGACAGCTCTCCCAATTTTGGCCCAAGTTCCCAGATGTTGGTGAGGAGAACTTTTCAGGGTTTACTGGGCTGGGTGTTCCATAGCCAGTGCCGAGGTCGATGCCGGGTGGTCCGTCTGTTTTCATTCTTCTTATTGTTTTTCGTAGCGGTTGTATACAACTGAGTGGCTTGCTAGGCCATTTCAGAGGGCAGGTTAGAGTCAACCACATTGCTGTGGGTCTGGAGCCACATATAGGCCAGACCAGGTAAGGACAGCAAATTTCCTTCCCTAAAGGACATTAGTGAACCAGATGGGTTTTTACGACAATCCAATAGTTTCATGGTTACCATTACTAATGCAGAGGACACCAATGAAAACTTCAAGAGCCCAGCCTACATAAGACTGATAGCAATCCACACAGAGCTACCGGCGAGCTTGCGCACAATGTCAGAGAGTATTGACGAGTCCAGCTCCATCTTGTGTACTGTCTAGGCACACCGCATCAAGACCATGCAGTCAACCATGGAGCCCTTTAAATATTGCTGCTGGTATCTCCTTATTTTTACTGACTGTTAGAACCATGTTTTGCTTGGTGGGGTTAGGAACTGACGAATCAAGCACTCCCAGACACCAATTTCACAAAAGGGTTCTGAATCAGGTGCAGGAATCTTATTACTGTACCAATTTTTAGTTGGGCCAGTGCTTATTTTTACACCTGAAAAAATGGATGAAATGGTGTCTAATTTCTACCCCATTGTGTCTTATTTTTCTGAATCTTGGTGGTGACCTGGTCTTGAGTCTTCATCTTGGTTTTTTAATTTGAAAAGAGGAAGTTAAGTTTCTTGTGATTCAGGGAAAAAAACAATTTTAATAACCATGCATTTAATTCTAGTTTTCCTATTTTTTATATATGTATGACATTTTTTTCATTTTTTAAACTGCATGTGATTGTTCATTTGAGCGATAAAAGAAACACATATCACAAGTGAATTAATCCCTGATGTTTAAAACAACAGGAATAACTGGTTTATTAATATTTTAGTTCAGAGACCTCCATTACGTCAGTTTATATATGCTTATATTTAATTAACATTGGCCATTGCTAATCTGGAATATTTAAGCCGAACTGAGGAGAGTAAGCATAAATGAGAACTGTATCCTCATTTAAATTATATTTGACTTGATAAACTGCTTACCATTATGACAGTTTTATTTATGACCAGCTGTAGCATATTGCTGCCATGGAGATCAGATTTGTGATCAGGGCTTCTGCTTTGAATATGGTAATATTGCAGATAGAAATTATAAATTTTGAGCACTTTGTTTTTAAGTCAGAAGGTTGTGGGTTCAAGCTCCACTCCAGAGACTTGAGCACATAATCTAGGTTGACACTCCAGTGCAGCACTGAGGGAGTGCTGCACTGTCAGAAGTGCTGTCTGTTAGATGAGAAATTAAACTGAGGCCCCGTCTGCCCTCTCAGGTGGACATAAAAGATCCCATGGCACTATTTTGAAGAAGAGCAGGGAGTTTTCCCCAATGTCCTGGCCAATATCTATCCTTCAACCAACATCACTTTAAAAAAGCCCAGATTATCCGGTCATTAAATCATTGCTGTTTGTAGGAGCATGCAGTGTGCAGATTGGCTGTCGCATTTCCTACATTACAACTGTGACTACGCTTCAAAAGTACTTCACTGGGTGTAAAGCACTTTGGGACGTTCCGAGGTCGTGGAAGGCACTATCTAAATGCAAGATTTGAAGCTGAAAGAACTTGTTGACTTGCAATGCCTCTGGAATTATTATGCTCTTTCCTGCCTTCCTTCCTCCACTTTCCAAACCTAAAGAACTTCCTCTGTTTTGCAGAATGTTTCATTGACAGTGAAGCTTTTTTACCATTTCGGTCCCCTCTTATCTTTTATTACTCAATACCAATTCCACACATGCCTGAGGCCTTTCTTCTCCTCATTTGTTTTATTGCCTCTGTCACCTCTCTCCATCTCTCTTGCTGACTAAGCTAGATCTTTAGTTAGTCCTGTTCCATTCCTCATCTCATTTCAAGGCATTGGATAATATCTCCCTGTTCAAGGCAATAAAACTACTGTTGCCATAATTGAAATATGCTGTCCTTTTCACAATTCTTTAGTTCTGTGATAGTTGTTGCTGTGTTTTGGTTAGATGATATAAGTGACACTCTCAGACAGCTAATAGGCAAATGTTAAAACACAATAGAACTTGCAAATAGCCAAGACTGTGAGAGGGCCAATCTTGTAAAAGACAAGAAACGGTGAAAAATTGAAAAAGTGTAATGATCAGTAACGTGTCATTCTAGAATGGTACACTAGGTGGAGCTGTATGTTTAGTAGGGGGCTACCCACAAGGCAGTAGTCAAGATGGATGCCTGTATACTAGTCCACATGGCTGAATAAATGACTAGCACAAGCTAGCTGTTCATAATGAAAACGTCTATTTATTTATGAACATAACATGGTACCAGGATTGGTAATATCTGCTGAATATTGTGAAACGCGACATGGAGAATTTGAAGCCACCGGAGGGTTTGAAACTCACGGGGAATGTCGACTGCAATTGGCGGACTTTCAAACAACAATTCGAACTCTACATTGCCGCCATCGGGTTCGGTACGATGCCAGACGCAAGGAAAATAGTGTTACTGCTCACGGTTGCAGGCCCGCAGGCGATAGAGGTATTTAATACGTTTGTATTTGATCAAGAGGAGGACAGAGAAAAGATGGACGATGTGCTAAAGAAGTCTGATACACATTGTTCTCCCAAAAAGAACGAGACCTATGAGAGGTACGTGTTCCGTTCACGGACACAGCAGCAAAATGAGACTTTTGATAACTTTGTGACTAATCTGAAACTGAAAGCACAGACATGTAATTTCTCTGAACTGAAATCATCCATGATTCGTGACCAGATTGTGTTTGGTATTCATGATAAAAAGGTCAGGGAACGTCTGTTGAGAGAAACCGAACTAACATTGGAGGATGCTGTGAAAATATGCCATGCCAGTGAGCTAGCTCAAAAGCACGCAAAGACTTTCAGTGAAATTAATAATAATGCAACTGTAATGAGTGACTGTGCTGCTGTCGGTGCTGTGTTCTGCAAGGGGAAGAAACGGGCAGAACAGAAATGCAAAGCAATCGGAGGATGGAATTTTTAATTGTAAACGCTGTGGTTACCAGCACCAGTCAAGACAATGCCCAGCGTTTGGGAAAATGTGCACAAAATGTAATGGAAAGAATCACTTTGCCAAACAATGCTTTTCAAAAGTAAAAACAAAGAAAGGGCAACAAGTCAATGTGATTGAGGACACTGATTTAAGTGAGACATTTTTTGTAGGAATGGTGTCATGTGACAATATCAAAAAGGATACAGAAAATGTGCAGCCCTCAGGAATGGACAATGCTGAACATAAAGTTAATGCAGTAAAAGAGGACAAATGGATAATGCCACTGCAGGTAAATGGAGCATTAGTTACATTGAAACTAGACACTGGGGCAAAAGCAAACTTAATCAGTATGAGTGACATAAAAAATATGAAAAAGCCCAAAATACAGAAAAAGTCAGCACTACTGAAGAACTATAATGGACAGAAAATAGATAGCTTAGGTGTATGCAGACTTAAAGTGACAGTCAAAGACAAAGTGCATCATCTCATGTTTTCTGTTGTGGCTGAAGGACTGGATTCACTACTAGGTGACAAAGCTTGTGAGGACTTAGAACTGGTCAAGAGAGTCTACCGTATAAACTGTGCAGACCAGATGACTCAGTGGATTCTGTAGTGAGTAATTTCCAGGATGTGTTCAAAGGATTTGGAGTTCTATCATTCACTTACAAGATCCAGCTAAAGGAGGATGCTCAGCCAGTGGTACATGCTCCACGGAGAGTTCCAGCACCCCTGCGTGACCGGCTCAAGAAAGAACTGGACAGAATGACCACACTAGGAGTCATCAGGAAAGTCGAAGAGCCACACAACTCCATGGTATGTGTAAAGAAAAAGAACAATGATCTAAGAGTATACATGGATCCAAAGGACTTAAATGCAAACATAAAACGTGAACACTACCAGATTCCCAAGCGAGAAGAAATCACCAGTGAAATGTCAGGTGCCAGATACTTCACAAAGCTCGATGCCTCACAAGGATTTTGACAACTAAAACTGGATGAAGAGAGCACCAAATACAGTACCTTCAACACACCATTTGGCAGGTATTGTTTCCTCAGAATGCCTTTCGGGATAATATCTGCATCTGAAATCTTTCATAGAGCGATGGAACACATAATTGAAGGTCTGGAAGGAGTTCGGGTCTATGTTGATGACATCATCATCTGGGGCTCCACACTGAAAGAACACAATGAGAGACTGACTAAAGTGCTACAGAGCATATGCCGGAATGGACTGAAGCTCAACAAAGCCAAGTGTCAGTTTGGCGTCCAGGAAGTCACTTTCCTAGGAGATAATCTATCTGGTAAAGGAATAGAGCCAGATATGGAAAAAGTAAACGCCATACTCAACATGCCCCGACCCACTGACAAAAAAGGAGTGCTACGCATCATGAGGATGATAAACTTCATTGGAAAGTTCATTCCTAACTTGTCAGCCAAGACAGCCTGTCTGCGAGACCTGCTACATAAAACAAATGTGTTCGCATGGACAGAAAGACATGAACAAGAGTGGATGAACCTCAAAACAGTGCTGACAACCACACCTGTACTCACCTTCTTTGACCCAACAAAGAGAATCAAAGTGTCAATGGATGCATCAAAAGATGGCCTAGGCGCGGTCTTGCTACAAGCAGAGGGTGAAGATTGGAAGCCTGTTGCCTATGCCTCCAGGTCTATGACTGATTCTGAGTGTCGATATGCCCAGATTGAAAAGGAATGTCTAGGTTTGGTAGTTGGACTAGAAAAGTTCCATGGCTACATATATGGACTTCACACCTTCACAGTTGAGACAGACCACTGCCCACTGGTTGCCATCATAAAAAAAAATCTGAATGAGATGTCTCCAAGGATTCAACGACTCATGATGAAGCTGCAAAGATATGACTTTGAACTGATCTACACACCAGGCAAACACATAGGCCTAGAAATTCGGTATAGCCGCGTTTGGGGCGCTAGTCCTGGCGATGCGCAAAGTTTAGCGCCAGGCGCAATTTAGCGCCACCTAGCGCGATATTGGGTTGCAGCGCCCCTAAAGGTGATTGCGGCGCTAAATCAGGCGCTGCACGCTACTCTTAAGGCGCTAACCCGGCGGCGCAACCCAATTTCGCGGCGGCGGGGCGCAGCGAGGGTGCTGTCAATCACTTTCCCTGAGACACACTGGCGCCGGCCAGCTCTTAATGGGGCAGGTCAATTGGCATCACCAGACACACTCACTGCCTTGTAGGCTTTCAAAGCGGTGGGAGCCTACCTGTGGCGCACCAGCCTAGCAAGACATGGAAAGGATGAGGCAGAGGGTGGAACGACTCACTGATGGGGCATTGGATGCTTTGGTTGGCGCAGTGGAATCCACGCCAAGGAAGATGGTCGGAATGTGATTTATGTTTTGGACAGGGTGTGAGAGGCAGTTATGTGTCAGTGTATTAGTTTTGCTTTCTGTTGCCATAGCTTTCTCATGTTTGAAGGAACCACATTTTGTGTAATGAAACACTTTCTTCATTTACAATGGCTATGCCTTCTATTTACATGCATCTTGCCCTTCACAGGCTTGGGGGTATCAGACCGGTTCCATTCCTGTCCTCGGAATGGCAGCAAGCATTCCGTGAGAGGGGCCTAGAAGCTACTTCTGATCAGCCTCTGACGCGCAGCCTGAGAAGAGCCACTCGCGTAGAAGTTCAGGCCAGCAGGCATCTTCTCAGCCACCGACAGAGATGTCCTGCACCTTATCTGAGGCTGCAGATCTGGCTGAAGCAGCTGGCACAGCTCAGTCACCACCTCCTTTCTAAATCGCAGCCTTCTGACACACTGCTCCTCCGGCATGTTCATGTAGGAAAACTGCTGTAGGAAAACCCTGCCAGCGTAAGGTCTGCTGTGGCGACGTCTGTTGGCCCTCCTCCGTCTGGCCATGCCCGCCCCCCTCTCCCAGCGTCTCCGTGCCCTTTCCAGATGATTCAGCAGCAGGACGTTCCCCTCCAATGCAGCCCCCATAATAAGTGCCCACAGGAAGATTCCCCGTTGTCAAGGCTCACCAACAGCAAGGTGATGGTCAGAAGGCTGAGGATCGTCTGCCTGCGCTGGCTCAGTGGTCAAATCGCTCTCAGTGTGCAGCTCAGCAACTCATTGTAGCACTCGAGGAAGTTGTGCTCCAAAATTGGCTGCCGCTTTTAAACCACACCAGTCCCCTTTAAATAACGCTCCTCCAGCCCGAGAGCGAGTTGGTAAGGTCCAGGTAAGTTGTCACTATTAGCGCCAGGCGTTACGGAGGGGGGCACCACTGAATTTCCGGTCCGGGGCGCCCAAAAGGCGTTGCACACTCAAATGACATCATAATCAGCCTGCGCCCATGAGCGGGCGCTAAGATTTAGCGCCGGCGCTAAATGCATGCTCAATATGGGGCTAGGTGCCTTGCGCCCGCCCGGAAATTGGCTAGCGCCCCACTTCTCTGCCTTTTTAGGCATTAATCGGTGGTGCTAACAACCGAATTGCTCCCCCACTGTTTATTGGCCTGGCATAAATAAGGACATTGAGAACATGATAGGCATATGTGAGACATGTCAGAAACACCAAAACAAACAAGCAAAGGAACCAATGATAGTAGCTGACTTACCAACAGTACCATGGCAAAAGGTTGGTATGGACCTCTTTCATTTGAATGGTAAAGACTATCTAATAGTGATTGACTACTATTCTAACTATCCTGAGATGGCGCTGCTCTCAAGCACATCAGCAAGCAGTGTCATAATGCATGTTAAATCCATCTTCGCCAGACATGGAATTCCCAGGATTGCTGTTAGCGACAATGGTCCGTGTTTCAACTGTAAGGAGTAGCAACAGTTTGCAGCACATTATGACATTCAACACATCACATCCAGTCCTCTGTATGCTCAGTCGAATGGTAAGGCAGAGAAAGGTGTTCAAGTTCTCAAACAGCTACTGAAGAAAGCAACAGAAAGCAAGTCTGATCCTTATCTCGCCCTGCTGAGCTACCGAGCCTCCCCTTTAGACTCTGGTTCTTCACCTGCTGAACTCCTAATGGGTCGCAAGTTGCGCACCACGCTATACCCTGCTGTGCAAAAGAAAAGCAGAGTAAGGAACTGAGACGGAGACTTCAACTGTTAAAGATGAAACAGAAATCACACTTATGACAAGTCATCCAAAACTCTGAAACCATTGACAAGGGATGATGTTGTCAGGATTGAGGATCCAAATGCATGGAACAGGAAAGCTACAGTTCTTGAGGAAGTAGGACCAAGGTCATACACTGTTAGAACTGAAGAAGGACAGATTCTCAGGAGGAACCGCCATTGCCTCCTGAAAACACAAGAAACTATCGAAGAGCAAATCGATGACAATGCCGCAACTGAATCTTGTCACTCACCACCAGAACAATCTAACACAAACACACATACAGGCTCTCATGAAAACACATCAGACTTACCTGTGCTGAGAAGATCCACACGTGAAGTAAAAAAGTCTGATAGACTTAATCTTTGAGCACAAAGAAAACTATAATAAAAGAATGAATAGCTTAGAGTTCATAAAGTAAAGCTTTGAAAATGTGTTGACTGTTGTGAAGATGTTTATGTCGTTATGATTGATTGATATTGATTTTGTTTAACCTCTAAGGAAGGGGGATGTAATGATCAGTAACATGTCATTCTAGAATGGTACACTAGGTGGAGCTGTATGTTTAGTAGGGGGCTACCCACAAGGCAGTAGTCACGATGGATGCCTGTATGCTAGTCCACATGGCTGAATAAATGACTAGCACAAGCTAGCTGTTCATAATGAAAACGTCTATTTATTTATGGTTAGATGATATAAGTGATACTCTCAGACAGCTAATAGGCAAATGTTAAAACACAATAGAACTTGCAAATAGCCAAGACTGTGAGAGGGCCAATCTTGTAAAAGACAAGAAACGGTGAAAAATTTAAAAAGGAGATAAAAAGCCTGCAAATGCAGGTCTAGAATTAAAACCAAAATACTGGAAGTTGGAGGATATAGCTAAGATCTACTAAGATTTGCTAAAGTCAGTATTTAGACCAGAAGGCTGGAGTGCCCTGGAGAAAGCTCAGGCACTTTTCCTGAAGCTTGTGTTGAGTTTGGCCAAAACAGTGTACAAGGCCAAAGACAGAGAGATCACAGTGGGAATGGGAGAGGGAGTTAAAGTGACGAGCCACAGGGAGCTCAGGGTTACATTTGTGAATAGAATAGAGGTGTTCAGCACAGTGGTCCCATAAGTTGCATTTGGTCTCCCCAATATAAAGGGGACTGCACTGTGAGCACTCTGCAGCCTCTCAGTTCTATTATGTCTTTAGCATCTGTGTTTTGGCTATCTAAGAGTATAACTTACATCATCTAATAATCTCCGTTTATTAAACTTTCCCTTTTGTTATTGTAGTCCGTTGTTTGTTTTCCCTCCTCCCCATTCTTTCCAATTCTGTTAAAAAGCTTGTGCATCAGTACTGAAGGACATTGCCCGAAATGTTAACCTGACATTTTCTCCCTACAGTTGTTGACTGATCTGCTGAATGTTTCCAGCATTTTCTGTTTCAGAAATGGAGTAGTCTGAACTCTGGGTTCCTGCCGGTGTTTTTCAGCATTTCTCACTGCCTTTGTCCTGAATCTGGTCTCATTTTATATGTGGTTCAATGTTTATATTTAGGTAGAATGGGGCACCACTCGCATCTTATATTCACCTTTAATTTCTGATTTTGTTTTCTATTTCTACAACTACCCTGTATTTCTCTTTCCAGAATCTTGTAGATCTTGCTGTTTCTAGTTCACTATACAGTTTGTTTTCTGTTGATGATCCTGGTAAACTTTCTTCTCATCGATGTGCCAACAGTTTTTTGTTTGGCCATTATGTGTGCTCTCTGTGTTTTGCTTTTTTATGCTGGTTGCTGTCATTTCTGTGGGTGTTATTTGTAGTGTGGAGATTTTTTTTCTTCTTTGGTTCTAAATTGTCAGGTTGTTTTGTGTGCATTGACAGTAGATTTCGATCACTGGGAAGTTGACCTCAGACATTTAAATGAACATTGTGAGTAAGCACTGTGGACTCGGTCCTCATGCTTATACGAGGTGAATTTCAGGTTTGGGACTATTGTCATTCAACAACAAACTCTTTATGTTTGTTCAAACAATTTATATTTTGACACTAAAATGTTGTGGAACAACGTCATATTCTAGTTTAACCATTTTCAGCTCTTTTTTGAGAGCTAAATTTGTGGTAAGGTATGGTTTTATGCCATGTATGCTATGTTTTGGCTATTCATAGATTAGGTGATTAGTTGCCATGGCGGTTGTTGTCAACTGTAGAGCAGAAGAAGGAGTAGGTGGTTTTAGCTCTTGCTCATAAGATAATTTTTGCAGTTAAAAATGCCAGTCTATAATCTTACTCCACTCATTCAACTACCTCTGTGACTGCCCCAACCGCCCCAAGCACATACCTAATACCGGGGACCGTTTCCTTGGGCCTTTGGCAACGGTCACTCCAATTCCTGCTTCCGCCCACCAGCCTTGACGCCATTCCTGCCGTTTCCAGCGTGAAACTGATTTCAGATATTAAAATGAGGTCATCGTGAGCTTCCAAACTTCTGGGTGCACTGCCCGTTTCGGGCCACCTCCGCACCGATCTTGCCCCGAGTTAAAATCAACCCTATAGAGTGTAATGTATTGACGATACATTTACATAACAGTGTAAGAAAGAAAGCACAGAATAAAGAAAGGCAATTGATCTATCCAACCCATTTCTCTCATGATCATGGTTTTCTCAATGGCCAGGTGTGGATTACTCTTACAAAGTTTGAGAACGCCTCCTCTTGTACATTAAACACCAACACTTGCATTGCCATTAAGTAAAAGGTAACAAGGTAGAAATGCAAAGCCTAAATTTGCTTTATCTTTTTGCGCTATATCAATCGAGTATGTTTTGTTTTTAACACTGCAGAAAAAAAATCCTTGAAATATATAGCGGACAGAGGTTGTAAGAAAAAAAGTCTGGGGTAATAAAGCTGATGGTATGTTCCATTATCCAGAATTTCCTTCACTCATAACCAAATAAGTTGCTTAGTAGCTGTGAAGAAAATGGCAATGCAATAGTAGTAGCAGCAGTGGTAGTAATGTGTGTCCCTCATACCCGAGGGTGACGGTGTCACATAATTCATGGTAGCTGGCTACATTGATGACCGTGAAGATCAATACCTGACACACATTGTCTACCAAAGGCTCACATAGCAATATTCCTGGGGTGTTCTCCTGATGACCTACAATGCTGCGCCAGTGCGGAGGCTAGTCACAAGAGACGGAAACGTAGGCAACATCAAAGGGCTCAATGGGCTGCACAATGAACATAAGAACATAAGAAATAGGAGCAGGAATAGGCCACTTGGCCCCTCGAGCCTGCTCCGCCATTCAATAAGATCATGGCTGATCTTGGGCTCAAAGCCACTTCCCCACCGGCTCCCCATTACCCTTCACTCCCTTATCTTGCAAAAATCTGTCTATCTCCACCTTAAATGTATTTAATGACCCAGCCTCCACGGCACTTTGGGGCAGAGAATTCCACAGATTTACGACCCTCTGAGAGAAGAAATTCCTCCTCATCTCAGTTCTAAAAGGACAACCCTTTATTCTAAAGCTGTGCCTCCGCGTTCTAGATTTCCCCACAAGGGGAAACATCCTCTCTGCATCTACCTTGTCGAGCCCCCTCAGTATCTTGTATGTTTCAATAAGATCACCTCTCATTCTTCTAAATTCCAATGAGTATAGGCCCAGCCTGCTCAACCTTTCCTCATTTGTCAACCCCCTCATCTCTGGAATTAACCTAGTGAATCATCTCTGAACTGCCTCCAATGCAAGTATATCCTTCCTTAAATAAGGAAACCAAAACTGTACGCAGTACTCTCTAGGTGTGGTCTCATCAATACCCTGTACAGTTGTAGCAGGACTTCCCTGCTTTTATACTCCAACCCCTTTGAAATAAAGGCCAACACTCCATTTGCCTTTTTGATTACTTGCTGTATCTGCATGCTAACTTTTTGTGTTTCATGCACAAGAACCCCCAGGTCCCTCTGAACTGTAGCATTTTGTAAAATCTCTCCATTTAAATAATAATTTGTTTTTTTATTTTTCCTGCCAAAGTGGATAACCTCGCACTTTCCCACATTATACTCCATCTGCCAAATGTTTGCCCACTCACTTAGCCTGTCTATATCCCTTTGCAAGTTCTTTGAGTCCTCTGCAGAACTTGCTTTCCCACCCATCTTTGTATCATCTGCAAACTTGGCTACATTACACTCGGTCCCTTCATTAAGTCATTAATGTAGATTGTAAATAGTTGAGGCCCCAGCACCAATCCCTGTGGCACCCCACTAGTTACCATTTGCCAACCGGAAAATGACCCATTTATCCCGGCTCTCTGCTTCCTGTTAGCCAATTCTCTATCCATGCTAATATATTACTCCCATCCGAATAATATATTAACGCCTCATCCGAAAGATTACACCTCTGACAGTGCAGCGCTCCCTCAGTACTGCTCTGGCGTGTCAGCCTAGATTTTCATGCTCAAGTCTCTGGAGTGGGACTTGAACCCACAACCTTCTGACTCAGGGTGCTACTAACTGAGCCACAGGCTGACACTTATAGATATGTAAAGTCTGTTCCTATTTCGACAAGAGCAGGGGAGTTCTCCCCGGTGTCCTGGGGCCAATATTTATCCCTCAACCCACATAACAAAAACAGATTATCTGATCATCATCACATTGCTGTTTTTGGGAGCTTGCTGCGTTTCCTACATTACAACAGCGACTACGCTTCAAAAAGTGCTTCATTGGCTGTAAAGCGCTTTGGGACATCCGGTGGTCGTGAAAGGCGCTATAGAAATGCAAGACTTTCTCTCTTTAAAAAAAAAAAAAAAAAAAAACTGCTTAGCTACTGTTAAACTTTGAAGACCCGCTCCTCAAGGCTTTTGGAAGTGAGTTGTAGAATGTCCTTTTGCAAAGTAGCCTTTACAGTCTCATTGAGCTGCAATTTTTGAACTCTGGAAGCATTTACACGAGGTGAACGTTTGAGATGCACTCCGCAGGGAGTTGGGTTTCAGGCCGAATGAATGGCTTGACTATGGAATACATCTTACAGTACAGTGTCATACAGGGTCAGTGACCGGCTTAGCCCATTATTCCAGAGCCTTTAAATGTCCCTACATGGACAGGAGATCCTCAAAAAAAAAAAAAAAAAGAGGTTGGGGTCATGCGGCTGAGGATAATGGGGAGCGTGACACATTAGCAGAGCAGCTGTTTTACTAAATAAGAAATACTCTCGCAGGGTCAGCATGCTGTCATGGTGAACTCAATTCACGGTGTTTCTGAAGCAAAACACTGCGGATGCTGGAAATTCGAAATAAAAACAGAAAATGCTGGAAACGCTCAGCAGGTCGGGCGGCATCTGGGGAGAGCGAAACAGAGTTAACGTTTCAGCTCGATGTTCTGACGAAGGGTCATCGACCTGAAACGTTAACTCTGTTTCCCTCTCCGCCAATGCTGTCTGACCTGCTGAGTGTTTCCAGCATTTTTCTGTTTTTTATTTCACTGTCTTGCTGTTTTATTTCAGGGACAAAGGCTTGGGCTTCCTACCCACGATTGGGGCATCTCTCCTTCGCGGCTGGACTTCTGGCTGCCCCTCTGACCACAGCCATATCCCCAACCTCTGTCCTACTGGATAAGTGGAATAGGTAACTGGCTAATCAGAGGGCGAGGAGGAAAACCTGGGCCACAACTTTCAAAATGTTTCATTTTTAATAATAAAAAAACCTGCATTCAATAAAATTTTTAAAATATTAGTGAAACTAAAAGAAAATAAATTTATACAGTGCCTTTCACGACCACCGGTGTCCCACAGTGCTTTACAGCCAATGACGTCTTACTGCTATTAAAGAGGGCCTTGGTGAGACCACACCTGGAGTATTGTGTACAATTTTGGTCTCCTTACCTAAGGAAGGATATACTTGCCATAGAGGGAGTGCAACGAAGGTTCACCAGACAGGTTCCTGGGATGGGGGGATTGTCCTACGAGGAGAGATTGAGTAGACTAGGCCTATATTCTCTAGAGTTTAGAAGAATGGGAGGTGATCTCATTGAAACATACAAAATTCTTACAGGGCTTGACAGGGTAGATGCAGGGAAGATGTTTCCCCTGGCTGGAGTGTCTAGAACCAGGGATCACAGTCTCAGGATAAGGGGTCGGCCATTTAGGACTGAGATGAGGAGAAATTTCTTCACTCAGAGGGCGGTGAATCTTTGGAATTCTCTACCCCAGAGGGCTGTGGAGGCTCAGTCATTGAGTATATTCAAGACAGATATCGATAAATATTTGAATATTAAGGGAATCAAGGGATATGGGGATAGTGCAGGAAAGTGGAGATGAGGTAGAAGATCAGCCATGATCTTATTGAATGGCGGAGCAGGCTCGAAGGGCCAAATGGCCTACTCATGCTCCTATTTCTTATGCTCTTATTAAGTACTTTTTTTGAAATGTAACGACTGTTGTAATGTAGGAAATGTGGCAGCCAATTTGCGCACAGCAAGCTCCCACCAACAGCAATGTGATAATGACCAGATAATCTGTTTTTAGTGATGTTGATTGAGGGGATAAATATTGGCCCAGGACACTGGGGATAACTCCCCTGCTCTTGTTCGAAATAGTGCCATGGGGTCTTTTACATCCACCTGAGAGGGCAGACTCAACCTCTCCTCATAGGACAACCCTCTCATCCCAGGGAAGATGGGATTCAGATTACTCCTCGTGGCGGAGAAACACGGTGACAGGGATTGATTGGGAGGAACGCCTTGTTTGCGGTGTTGCAATTTCTATGTCATCTTTAAGATGAGCACAAATGAATCTTGCCAGTCTGGCTGATTGATGGAAGAATAGATTTTTTTTTTGTTTTAGTGTCGGGCACCTCTGACGTTGATGAAAGTAATTGAGCTGGTAATGCACACATTATAAATAGCTGGACAAGACCAACGTATACAATTTCATGAATGTATGAATTATAGCTTAAACAGGCAGAGCAGTGAGTAAGCAAGGACCTTGAAAGGACTGATAGAACTGGAACATGCTGTAGATGCCAGAGTGTATACACTAGATGTGGGACAATTGGGCAGTGGAAAGGAGAAATGGATGAGAGAAGAGGAGAGAAGGAACTTTTTGTAATTTAAAAGCGCGTCTTGCGTCCCAGGTAAGGAAATGAAACACTGATTTTCATCTCTGCCTCGGCCACTTTCTCAATGGTGCGCAACAGCAGTACACGACAATAAACAGATATACTGAAACTATACATTAAAAAAAATGAAAAATTAGCACTTTAGAGGTTTATTCCCGAGCACAAATCGCTGTGGCACCCCACTAGTTACCATTTGCCAACCGGAAAATGACTCATTTATCCCGACTCTCTGCTTTCTGTTAGTTAGCCAATTCTCTATCGATGCTAATATATTGCCCCCAATTCCATGAGCTCTTATCTTATGCAGTAACCTTTTATGTGCACCTTATTGAATGCCTTCTGGAAATCCAAATACACCACATCCACTTGTTCACCTTTGTCCACCCTGCTCGTTACCTCCTCAAAAAACTCCAAATTTGTTAAACATGATTTCCCTTTCATAAAACCATGCTGACTCTGCTTGACTGCATTATGATTTTCCAAATGTCCTGCTACTGCTTCATTAATGAAGGACTCCAGCATTTTCCCAACAACAGATGTTAGGCTAACTGGTCTATAGTTTCCTGCTTTCTGTCTCCCTCCTTTCTTAAATAGGGCTGTTACATTTGCGGTTTTCCAATCCGCTGGGACCTCTCCAGAGTCCAGGGAATTTTGGTATATTGCAACCAATGCATCCACTATCTCTGTAGCCACTTCTTTTAAGACCCTGGGATGCAGGCCATCTGCTCCAGGGGACTTGTCATATTTTAGTCCCATTATTTTACCAAGTGTTATTTCCTTAGTCATAATGATTGTCTTTAGTTCTCCCCTCCCTGTGGCCCCTTGATTATCCATTATTGGGATGTTGTTAGTGTCTTCTACCGTGAAGACAGATACAAAATATTTGTTCAGAGTCTCTGCCATTTCCCCGTTCCCCATTATTAATTCCCCAGTCTCATCCTGGAGTCCGAGCTTCAAACACTGCGACACAGCAGGGAGGTGGAGAGTTACCTGGTCTCTGTGTTCCAGGAAGTAGTCACACCAATTAGATTAACTAATTCAGATGTAGTCCGTGGTCAGGGACAGGAGAGTGTGACTATGAGTGAAGCAGGTACGGGGATCCAGGAGGTAGTGTTGGAGGAGCCGCAGCCCTTGCTCTTGTCCAACAAGTTCGAGGCTCTTACTCCCTGTGGGGACGGGAACGGGGACTGCAGGGAGGATGAGCAACCTGGCCACAGCACTGTGGAACGAGGGGCCATTCAAGTGGGGGGGAGTAAAAAGAAATGTTGTAGTGGTAGGGGATAGTATCACTAGGGGGATGATGCGCTATCAATTACTCATAAAAGACTGAGAGTTAAGAGAGTAACTAAAGGCTTTTATTAACAAAAGAATGAAGGTCTGCCTCGAGTGGTCGACCGGTCCAGAATACAAAGGGGCTGGGGAGCAGTCACCTTTATACTAGGACTTGTGGGAGGAGTCAGCCGAGGCATGTCCAGGCATGTACACAGTGGAATACAAACAGTGGTTTACCACATTCACCCCTTGTTTAAAATTGAGTCCGGCGGGGTGAAGTGTATTAAAAGTTAGTGTATTGGAGTCTCTCCGGAGGTCTTGTCTGCCGCTGTGATCGGCGTGGCGACAGCAGGGGTAGTGGAGCTTCCGGCGTCGAGTCCCGCGTAGGCTGTAGCACAGGCGTGTCGTCCTCGTAGATGTCGAGCGGGTCGCTGGGCCCAGGCCTGCCGTCTGCCGGGGCTGGATATCGGATCGTGGGGGGGGGTGGTAGTGAGTAGTGGGTTACTGCGGCCCCCGAGGGTGCAAGGTCTCTTATGGAGACTGTGTCCTCCCGCCCGTCCAGGTATGCAATGTAAGCATACTGGGGGTTGGCGTGGAGGAGGTCGACCCTCTTGACCAGGGGGTCCGTTTTATGGGTCCTCACGTGCCTTCTCAGTAGGACCGGCCCTGGGGACGTCAGCCATGGCGGTAGCGATGTCCCCGATGTGGACTTCCTTGGGAAGACAAACATTTTCTCATGAGGGGTGGCGTTAGTGGCAGTGCAGAGCAGTGACCGAATAGAGTGGAGCGCATCGGGGAGCACATCCTGCCAGCGGGAGGTTGGAAGGCCCCTAGACTTTAAGGCTAGCAGGGCGGCCTTCCAAACTGTCGCATTTTCTCTTTCCACCTGTCCGTTCCCCCGGGGGTTGTAACTGGTGGTCCTGCTTGTGGCAATACCCCTAGTTAGCAGGTACTGACGGAGTTCGTCGCTCATAAACGATGAGCCCCGGTCGCTATGGATATAGCTGGGGAAACCGAACAGGGTGAAGAGGTCGTTCAGACATTTAATGACCGTGGCACTGGTCATGTCCGGGCAGGGGATGGCGAACGGGAAACGGGAGTACTCATCAATAATATTGAGGAAGTACACATTGCGGTCGGAGGAGGGGAGAGGCCCTTTAAAATCAACGCTCAGGCGCTCGAAGTGGCGAGTGGCTTTTATCAGGTGGGCCCTGTCTGGTCTATAAAAGTGCGGTTTGCACTCAGCGCAGACTTGGCAGTTCCTGGTCATGGTCCTGACCTCCTCAATAGAGTAAGGCAGGTTGCGGGCCTTGATGAAGTGGAAGAACCTGGTGACCCCCGGGTGGCAGAGGTCATTGTGGAGGGCCCGCAGTCTATCGATCTGCGCGCTGGCGCAGGTGCCACGCGATAGCGCATCCGGTGGTTCATTGAGCTTCCCGGGCCGGTACAAGATCTCGTAATTGTAGGTGGAAAGTTCGATTCTCCACCTCAAGATCTTGTCGTTTTTGATTTTGCCCCTCTGCTTGTTGTTAAACATGAAAGCAACTGAACGTTGGTCAGTGAGCAGGGTAAATCGTTTTCCGGCCAGGTAGTGCCTCCAATGACGCACAGCCTCCACAATCGCCTGGGCCTCCTTCTCAACAGCGGAGTGTCTGGTCTCCGGGCCTTGGAGGGTTCGCGAAAAGAAGGCCACGGGTCTCCCCACCTGATTGAAGGTAGCGGCCAGGGCAAAGTCGGACGCGTCGCTTTCCACCTGGAAGGGGATGGATTCGTCCACTGCGTGCATGGTGGCTTTGGCAATGTCTTCCTTGATACGGTGGAAGGCTAAGCGGGCCTCTGCCGTCAAGGGAAAAGAGGTGGACTTGATCAGCGGATGGGCCTTGTCCGCATAGTAGGGGACCCACTGGGCATAATAGGAGAAAAACCCTAGGCACCTCTTCAGGGCCTTGAGGCAGTGGGGCAGTGGGAGTTCCATAAGGGGACGCATCCGGTCGGGGTCGGGGCCGATGACTCCGTGTTCCACAACACAGCCAAGGATGGCGAGGCGGTTTGTGCGGAATATGCACTTCTCCTTGTTATATGTCAGGTTCAGGAGTTGGGCGGTGCGGAGGAATTTTGAGAGGTTTGCGTCATGGTCCTGCAAGTCACGGCCGCAGATGGTCACATTGTCCAGATATGGGAAAGTGGCCTGCAACGCATTTTGATCTACCATCCGGTCCATCTCCCTTTGGAAGACGGAGACCCCGTTGGTGACGCCAAAGGGAACCCTAAGGAAGTGGTAGAGGCGGCCGTTTGCCTCAAAGGCAGTATACTGGCGGTCCTCAGGGCAGATAGGGAGCTGGTGGTACGCTGATTTCAGGTCAATGGTCGAGAAGCCGCGGTACTGCGCGATCTGGTTGACCATATCAGCTATGCGGGGGAGTGGGTAGGCGTCCAGCAGGGTGTAGCGATTTATTGTCTGGCTGTAGTCGATGACCAGGCGCTGCTTCTCGCCGGTCTTAACGACCACAACCTGGGCTCGCCAGGGGCTGGTGCTGCCCTCAATAATCCCTTCCTTCAGGAGCCGCTCCACTTCGGTTTTAATGAAAACCCTGTCCCCGGCACTGTATCGCCTGCTCTTTGTGGCGATGGGCTTACAGTCGGGGGTGAGGTTAGCAAACAGTGCGGGGGTGGGGTGACTCTGAGTGTGGAGAGGTTGCACCTGGTGCGCGGCGAGCAATTTGGGAGCTGCTGGCTGCGGACTGTGAGTGGGGGTAGGGGTCCACCGTACGCCATCGTAACACTTTTAAGGTGGCACTGAAAATCTAACCCCAGCAGGACGGCAGCTCAGAGGTCGGGCAGGACCAGAAGTTTAAAATGATCGTACACGGTCCCGTCTACTACAAGTGTCACTATGCAGTAGCCGCCGATGTCCGCCGACTGGGACTCGGAGGCCATAGAAATCCGCTGGTGCGCAGGCAGGACTGGGAGAGAGCAACGCCGCACCGTGTCGGGGTGGATGAAGCTCTCCGTGCTCCCAGAGTCAAAAAGGCAGATTGTATCGTGGCCATTTACCTTAATGTCCATTGTGGAACTGGCCAGCTGGTGCGGTCTCGCTTGGTCCAGTGTAACGGATGCCAGCGTAGGGGTCGGTGTGTCGCTGCGGGTATCAGATGAGGCGGTGTTGCGGGCCTGCTGCGTTCCGGCTGTCGTCCAAGATGGCGGCGTCTATGATCCCCATGTGGCTGGAGGCGTCCAAAATGGCTGCTGTACCGGTGGTTCGCACATGGCCGGGGAGGCCCAAGATGGCGGCCCGCATGGCCCACATGCGGCGCTGCTGGGGTTCGGGGTGGCTTTGGCCCTGCAGACGTTAGCGTAGTGACCCTTCTTCCCGCAGCCCGAGCAGATCGCGTTTTTCGCCGGGCAGCGCGCTCTGGGGTGTTTTGCCTGGCCACAGAAGTAGCATTTCTGGCCTTGGGGCACTGCTGTCTGGCCTTGGGACACTGCTGCGGTAGTTGGGCCGTTGCTGGGGTGTGGCTGGGGTGGCACGGCGCTATGAGGCGGTCCTACCGTGTCCCAGGCTGTCATTCCCCGCGGCGTCCACGGTGCAGAGGAGTAGGCATCCATGCCCCGGTAGACTGCATCCAATGATAGTGCGAGTTCAGAGGCCTTGTTGAGGTCGAGGTCACTCTGCTCCAACAGTCGCTGTCGGGTGTAATTGGATCTGTGGCCCGCTACAAAAGCGTCCCGGATAAGTTCCTCTGTGTACACGGCGGCCTTTACATCCTTACAACCACAGGCCCGGCCAAGCACAGACAGTGCCTGAAGGTATTCCACGGTCGATTCCCCAGGTTGTTGTTTACGACTCCCCAGGAGGTGCCTGGCGTACACTTCGTTCACTGGGCGCGTGTACTGGTCCTTGAGCTTGATAGCGTCCGCGTACGAGGTCGCGTCTTGGATGACCGAGTACACTCGGTGGTTCACTTTGGAGGTCAGGACATCCAGTTTGTCCTCGTCCGATTTGATTGCTGCGGAGGCGGTCAGGAATTTTTCGAAACACTTAAGCCAGTGAGTAAACTTGGTGGATGAGTCCGCCTCCCGATGATCTAAGTCCAGGCATGCTGGTGTGAGGATCTTCTCCATTATAAAAATTTTGTTAATAAAATTGATGCGCTATCAATTACTCATAAAAGACTGAGAGTTAAGAGAGTAACTAAAGGCTTTTATTAACAAAAGAATGAAGGTCTGCCTCGAGTGGTCGACCGGTCCAGAATACAAAGGGGCTGGGGAGCCAGTCACCTTTATACTAGGACTTGTGGGAGGAGTCAGCCGAGGCATGTCCAGGCATGTACACAGTGGAATACAAACAGTGGTTTACCACAGGGGATAGATAGGGTTCTTTGCAGCCAAGAGCGAGAGTCCCAAAGGCTGTGTTGCCTGCCCGGTGCCAGGGTTAAGGACATCTCCTCTGGGCTGGAGAGAAACTTGGAGTGGGAGGGGGTGGATCCAGTTGTCGTGGTCCATGTTGGTACCAACGACATAGATAGGACAAGGAAAGAGGTTCTGCTGAGGGAGTATGAGCAGCTAGGGGCCAAATTAAAAAACAGAACCACTAGGGTAATAATCTCTGGCTTACTACCTGAGCCACGAGCAAATTTGGCTAGGGTAAATAAAATCAGAGAGTTAAATGCGTGGCTCAAAGACTGGTGTGGGAGAAATGGGTTTTGCTTCTTGGAACACTAGCACCAGTGCTGGGACAGGAGGGAGCTGTTCCGTTGGGACGGACTTCACTTGGCCAGTGCTGGGACTAGAATCCTGGCGAATCGAATAACTAGGGCTGTAGAGAGGGCTTTAAACTAATTAGTGGGGGGGAGGTTTCAAGAGAGCAAAAAATAAAAATGTCAGCGGAGAAGGCAATAGAGCAAGGTAGCAGTGGGGGAATTAAAAACCAGAGCGTGTCAGGAAGGGACAGAATGTATAAAGATAATAAAGGTAAAGTAGTAAAGGGGGTAAAAGCAGGAATAAATTGTCACAAAACATATTTAAAAGTTCTTTATTTGAATGCACGCAGCATTTGTAACAAAATAGCCGAGTTGACGGTACAAATAACTACACATGGGTATGATCTGGTGGCCATTACAGAAACATGGCTGCAAGGTGACCATGACTGGGAACTAAACATCCAGGGGTATTTGACAATTAGGAAGGACAGACAGGAAGGAAAGGGAGGTGGGGTGGCTATGTTAATAAAGGATGGAATCACTGCAATAGTGAGAAATGATATTGGGTCAAAGGATCAGGATAGTGAAACAGTTTGGGTGGAGATAAGGAATAATAAGGGGAAAAAGTCACTAGCGGGCATAGTCTATAGGCCTCCTAACAGTTGCAACCCTGTTGGTCGGAGTATAAATCAGGAAATAGTTGGGGCTTATAATAAGGGAACAGCTATAATCATGGGGGATTTTAACTTTCATATTGACTGGACAAATCAAATTGGGCAGGGCAGCCTTGAGGAAGAGTTCATAGAGTGCAGTAGGGACAGGTTCCTTGAGCAGTATGTTACTGAACCAACCAGGGGGCAGGCAATCTTAGATCTGGTCCTGTGTAATGAGACAGGATTAATAAAAAATGTCCTAGTAAAGGATCCCCTTGGAATGAGTGACCATAACATGGTTGAATTCCAAATTCAGTTGGAGGGTGAGAGAGTTGGATCTCAAACCAGCGTACTAAGCTTAAATAAAGGAGACTATGAAGGTATGAGAGCAGAGTTGACTAAAGTGGACTGGGAAAATAGATTAAAGTGTAAGACGGTACATGAGCAGTGGTGTACCTTTTAAGGAGATATTTCACAACTTCCAAGAAAAATATATTCCACTGAGGAAAAAGGGGCGTAAAAGAAAAGACAGCCATCCGTGGCTAAGTAAAGTAATAAAGGATAGTATCCAACTGAAAACAAGGGCATATAAAGTAGCCAAATCTAGTGGGAGGATAGAAGATTGGGAAGTATTTAAAAGCCAGCAAAGAATAACTAAAAGATTAATTAAGAAAGGGAAGATAGATTATGAAAGTAAATTAGCAAAAAATATAAAAACAGATAGCAAGAGTTTCTACAGTTATATAAAAAGAAAAAGGGTGGCTAAAGTGAATGTTGGTCCCTTAGAGGACGAGACAGGGAAATTAGTGGTGGGGAACATGGAGATGGCAAAAACGCTGAACAAATATTTTGTATCAGTCTTTACAGTAGAGGACACTAAAAATATCCCAACACTGGACAAACAGGGGGCTATGGGGGGGAGGAGCTAAACACGATTAAAATCACTAAGGAGATGGTACTCGGTAAGATAATGGGACTAAAGGCGGATAAGTCCCCTGGACCTGATGGCTTACATCCTAGGGTCTTGAGAGAAGTAGTGGTAGGGATTGTGGATGCATTAGTGGTAATTTTCCAAAACTCCCTGGATTCAGGAAAGGTCCCAGCAGATTGGAAAACTGCTAATGTAACGCCCTTATTTAAAAAGGGAAGTAGACAAAAGGCTGGAAACTATAGACCAGTTAGCCTAACAGCTGTGGTTGGTAAAATGTTGGAGTCCATTATTAAGGAAGCAGTAACAGGACATTTGAATAAGCATAATTTAGTCGGACAGAGTCAGCATGGTTTTATGAAGGGGATGTCATGTTTGACAAATTTGCTCGAATTCTTTGAGGACGTAACAAGCAGGGTGGATAAAGGGGAACCAGTGGATGTGGTGTATTTGGACTTCCAAAAGGCATTTGACAAGGTGCCACACAAAAGATTACTGCATAAGATAAAAAATCACAGGATTGGGGGTAATATACTGGCATGGGTGGAAGATTGGCTATCTAACAGAAAACAGAGAGTTGGGATAAATGGTTCATTCTCGGGTTGGCAATCAGTGGTGTTCCGCAGGGGTCAGTGCTGGGACCCCAACTCTTTACAATCTATATTAACGATTTGGAGGAAGGGACCGAGTGCAACGTATCCAAGTTTGCCGACAATACAAATATGGGAGGGAAAGCAGTGAGTGAGGAGGACATAAAAAACCTGCAAAGGGACATAGACAGGCTAAGTGAGTGGGCAGAAATTTGGCAGATGGAATATAATGTTGGAAAGTGTGAGGTTATGCACTTTGGCAGAAAAAATCAAAGAGCAAGTTATTATCTAAATGGAGAGAAACTGCAAAGTGCTACAGTACAAAGGGATCTGGGGGACCTGGTGCATGAAACACAGAAGGTTAGTATGCAGGTACAGCAGGTGATCAGGAAGGCCAATGGAATCTTGGCTTTTATTGCAAGGGGGATGGAGTATAAAAGCAGGGAAGTCTTGCTTCAGTTATACAGGGTACTGGTGAGGCCACACCTGGAATACTGCGTACAGTTTTGGTTTCCATATTTAAGAAAAGATATACTTGCTCTCGAGGCAGTTCAGAAAAGGTTCACTCGGTTGATTCCAGAGATGAGGGGGTTAACTTATGAGGAAAGGTTGAGTAGGTTGGGCCTCTACTCATTGGAATTCAGAAGAATGAGAGGCAATCTTATCGAAACATATAAGATTGTGAGGGAGCTTGATCGGGTGGATGCGGTGAGGATGTTTCCACTGATGGGTGAGACTAGAACTAGGGGGCATAATCTTAGAATAAGGGGCTGCCCTTTCAAAACTGAGATGAGGAGAAACTTCTTCACTCAGAGGGTAGTAAATCTATGGAATTTGCTACCTCAGAGAGCTGTGGAAGCTGCGACATTAAATAAATTTAAAACGGAGATAGACAGTTTCCTAGCTGATAAGGGAATTAGGGGTTACGGGGAGCGGGCAGGGAAGTGGACGTGAGTCTAGGTTCGGATCAGCCATGATCCTATTGAATGGTGGAGCAGGCCTGAGGGACCGTATGGCCTACTCCTGCTTCTACTTATGTTCTATCCTCTAAGGGACCAACGTTTACTTTAGCTACCCTCTTCCTTTTTATATACCTGTAGAAGCTCTTACTATCTGTTTTAATGTTTCTTGCCAGTTTACTCTCATAATTGATCTCTCTCTTATTTTTTCATCATCCTTTGCTGGTTTTTAAAAATTTCCCAATCCTCTGGTCTCCCACCAACCTTGGCAACATCGTATGCCTTCATTTTCAATTTGATACCATCCTTTACTTCCTTAGTTAGCCACGGATGGTGCTCCCTTCTCTTAAAATCTTTCTTACTGGAATATATTTTGTTGAGAGTTATGAAATATCTCCTTAAATGTCCGCCACTGCATTTCAACTGTCTTAGCCTCCCTTTAATTTATTTTTCCAGTCCAGACCGCCATGTCCTTTAGATTACAGTTTTCATATCCTCATAGTCAAGGGTGCTACACCACTCAAAAATTATACTGGATGACTGTGTACTGGATGCCAGTTTCACTACTCAACTGACTTTGCTGAACTGGGCTCAGGCTTGATATAACAGTATATTGCCCTCCCATTGGGCAGTTTTTTTAACTGTTAATTTCAGGTGAAAACACTGGTTTGCTAGAGTTAGCTTCCAGTTATTGGATGCCATCCCTTGTCATTTTTGAGCACCACAGGGACAATTTTAATATATGCTAAAAGAATGCATTAGGAAATATCTCCCGAAGACAGTGAAAACGCCCAAAGGAATTGAAAAGCAACACTGAATAAAAATTATCCATTTAAAATTGAACAAGGTAGAAATTCCACTTCTGTGCTAAGTGGCCCACAATTTTCTACCAATTCACTTTGATGGATAGAAAAATTCAAACCTTTGGGCTATAATAATGGAAAGTTGGCATGGAATTGTGGGTGGAAACCCATGGCCCACTTGTGTTAGGTGCTGCGCGCCCAACTCACTGAAGCATTGATTTAATCTTTTATAAGCAAAGATTGGCACTGTTGTGTATGTAACCGTTTACCTTTAAGGGAACTATAGAATGTGACCGTTCGCCTTTAAGAGCACTACTTTAGGGTGGCACTATTTATTGGCTCATGTATACTGTAATACCGATAGTGACCACACCAGTATATAAGGGTTGGAATACGTTAACTAGGGCAGAAATCGCCCAGACCTCTGAATAGTAAAGACCTGTTTTGTTTGTACTTCTAAAGTCTCTGAAGTTATTTACTGCACAACCTACAGACTTTACAGTGGCGACGAGTCCGATCGTACCCTGCGGCAAGACTAACCAGTAGCAGAGAGCTTCAAAAAGAAAACACGAGGCTCCGTCTACTAAAAGTATAGTACTTACTGGAAGCTGGAAGATTAACAGCAAAGCTGCGGCAGCAACAGGCACAGATTACCCTGCTACCACATCTTGAGCGAGCCAATCAGCCTAAAACAAGGCGGCCGAAGAGACTGTGAGTAGTTAAAACAAATAAAAAAAAATTTTAAAAACGGGGTAGAAGTATTTGGAGGAGAAGGGCAAAGCATTCGGGTCCAACGGCGTCGGGTGACAGCCGGACCGCGGGCAATGTGAGAAGCCGTGCAGCAACCGCTGCCACGAAGCGCTGAGCCTGCGAGTAGGCGCGGGAGTGTCAGAGCCGAGAGCCGCGCGAGCGGGGGAGCCAGAGCCGAGCGGGAGGCGTTGCAAGCCAGCGATCGCATCTCCAGATAAGGGCCGAGAGCCGCGAGAGCGATCGGATCTACAGATAAGGGCCGGCAGCCGCTTCGCGATCCAGCGATCGCATTATAGATAAGGGCCGCACTCGGGCTGACAGACGGCGTCGGGGGACCGGGTGAAGACCGCCAAGCGCGGGAAAACCGCCATTGAAGTGGGCGGGGAGAGCGAGAAGCGCGGGAAAGCCGCCATTTTTCGGGGAAAACCGCTGAAGAAGAAGGAAGAAGCGGGAAACCGCCATCTTGGAAATTATTAAGAATTTCAGAAAAGTAATAAGATTTTTCAGAAAGGCTGGTGTGTTCTCAAGAAGAGAGAAGAAAATTAATAATAAGTAAAGTAATACTTGTACTGTTCTCAAAAAGAGAAGAAGATGCCTAAGCGAGGAAATATTAATGACTTTAATGCAGAAATAGAAGACTGGGCCACGTATGTGGAACGCATAGAAATATATTGCGTAGCCAACGAAATTGAGGATGACAACAAGGCAATAACTTTGTTAAATTCGATGGGAGCAAAAACATACGGGCTTTTGAAACATCTAATAGCACCAGTTAAACCAGTGGACCAGACCTTCGAAGAGATCGTAACAGTGTTGAAGGATCACTTGAACCCCACACCGTTGATGCTGGCTGAACGATTTAAATTTTACGCCAGAACCCAGAGGCAAGATGAAAGCAATGCGGAATACTTAGTCGAACTGCGTAAGCTAGCGAAATACTGCCAGTTTGGAGGGAATTTAACAGAGGCGCTGCGGGACAAGTTCGTATGCGGCTTGGCCAAAGAAGGAACGCAGAAGCGACTTCTGGAAGAAAACGACCTCACACTGGACAGGGCTGTCCTCATAGCTTCATCGCACGAAGCCGCAGCGAAAGGGACGGCGGAAATGCAGCTAAAGGCGGCGGCACTCGGGGTGGACCAAATTACAGCAAGCACTCCCAAATGCTACCGTTGTGGAAAGACAACGCACGACCAGAATCAGTGCTGGTTTAAGGACCAAGAGTGCAGGAAATGTGGCAAACTGGGTCACATCGCGAAGGTATGCAGGTCCGGAAAGAAGACCAACAAGCAAAGGAAGCCACCACCACAAGGAAAGTACAACAAGGTGCATCAGGTGGCTGAAAAGAGTTCAGACGAACAAAATTCAGACTCAGACCCAAACAGCCAGGAGCTGGATAGTCTGAGAATCCACCATGTGGGTAAAGTCACTGATCTACAGACGATCTGGGTCACACTAAAAATAGCGGGAGTCCAAGTACGAATGGAGCTGGACACGGGATCAGCTGTATCCGTCATCAACCAAAAGGACTATCACCGGCTATTCTCTCACATACCCTTAAGAAATACCAAATTCGTATTACAGACATACACGGGGCATCATGTATACCCCCTGGGAAAAATACGAGTCAAGGTGAGAGATAGGGGTAAAGAACACCCACGAATGTATCTGTACGTACTACCTGAGGGAGGACCACCACTTCTGGGACGGGAGTGGATCAAGAAAATAGACATGGAATGGCACTACCGACAAGCAATGACGAGTGAGGACTCGGTGCAGACAAGCAGCTCAGACTCCGAGCCGGAAGACGATAAGTCCAGCTTATGTATGAAAAACAAGATTAACATGAACTCACGGACTAAGGTTGGGAAATCGATGGCGTGCATAAAGACAGAGAATTCTGAGTCTGTTCAAGCTACAGACATATGCATTACGGAGGAACACCGGGCTAGAACTCAACGTTATGTCAAAGTACAACGACAATTAGAACAGTTGAGTGCCCGTCTCCTACAAGAGATGGAAAAGGTGAAAAAGTTCGGGGACACCGAATGGGAGTCCCTGGAAAGACAACAGAGACAGCTCGCTCAAGCAGAGAGCGACCATAGAGCCATCGTGGCCAAGTACCAATCACATCTCCCGGAGGCTGTTCAGGAACTAGAATATACACAGAACGATCCAAAGGAAGAGGAATCTTCAGGAAGTCAGGATGGTATTCCAGTTCACCTCTACGACTTGTTGCAAGCAGAGTGTAACGAGTTGAAAGAACAGTATGAACAGGCTCGGACTACAATCCTGGAAGGGGTTAACTTGGCAACTTCCGAAAAGCTCGTGTTAGTGAAAGCATATGAACGACTAAAGGTTGACCATAAGCAAGAATTACAAAGTCTGCAGGAAATGTTTGATGAGCTTCAGGCCAAGGCTGACTCATCGTTAGGGATTCAATCCATAAGAAAAAAATTAGTGGTGGAAGACATACCAGAACAGGGAATACAGGATGTCCAAGAACTCGTTAAATTATTAAAGGAAACACAAAATAAATATGAAGCGGCAATGGCCGAGGTCCAACGACTTGAAGAACAGATGCAACTGGAAATCTTTTCAGTGGAAGAAAAGGGAACTGTAAGAAACACAGAGACCGTAAGAATGGGCCATGAACATGAGCTTAAATCGTCAGAGGAGAAGGGTTTGGAGCTCTCAAAAGTTATTGAAATAGCCGAGGTTGCAACACAGACTGAGAAGATGGCAGCAGAGCAACCCTTAGATACCAAAAGTACGCTGACTCATGTCAAGGTTGAACAACAGAACGCTGAAACAACTGCTCCGGTAGAGAGATTGAATAGTCCGATCAATCAATCTCCAAAGGAAGTTGAAGTATTAAAATCACAAATGAGGTCATTAGTAAACAACTTGCTGAAAGCCCAGAAAAAGTTAGAGGAAGCGGAACACGTGAAGAAGTCTCTTCAGGAAAGATGTCTGGATTTGGAACAAAAGCTGGCGGACGTCCAGCTGAGTAGGGAGGACACAGAAGACCCTCTCGCTGGCCTAGCTCAGGACGACTCCGAATATTACTATGTCCTGTCCTGCCCAACTTGTAACTTCGACTCCCACCATACAGAAATCATGGAGGAGCACCGAAAATCTACGGAACATCGGGAGAAGGTGGCTCTACTACGGGAAAAGGAGGAAGAGAAGGAGGAACTGCGCATGCAGCTGGCAGCTGACAGTGGAGCCCAGAGAGTCTCCAAGAAGCAGAAAAGGAAAAGTTGAAACAGAAGATGACCCATCTGAACCATTATTACCTCTACCAGATCACACACGTGGTCCCTCCGAACGGAGCCAATTCAGTTCGGAAGTTCAAACTGTTAAACCCATGGAAGGACTATTGAATGAGTCACTCCAGCAATGTGAACCGACTACACCACAGAGACTGAATCTATGAACTGTTTTCCACAGAGACTGAATCTGTGATCTGTTTTGACATGAAGTTATATATGTTATTATGTTATGTTAAACATGAAGTTATATGACGTTGACTCCATCGAGAGTATATCTGTAAATTGTTATATGACGTTGACTCCATCGAGAGTATAGCTGCAAACTGTTTATATAAAATTGAAGATTGTATGTTAACGGGATTCTGTAAGTAATAAGCTAGGAAGGGAGGAGTGTTGTGTATGTAACCGTTTACCTTTAAGGGAACTATAGAATGTGACCGTTCGCCTTTAAGAGCACTACTTTAGGGTGGCACTATTTATTGGCTCATGTATACTGTAATACCGATAGTGACCACACCAGTATATAAGGGTTGGAATACGTTAACTAGGGCAGAAATCGCCCAGACCTCTGAATAGTAAAGACCTGTTTTGTTTGTACTTCTAAAGTCTCTGAAGTTATTTACTGCACAACCTACAGACTTTACAGGCACCATCTGTCAGTGTTATGTGGCAACGTTGGCTGTTATTTAGAGATCAAGAGGAAGTTACACGTTTCACCTCTCCATGTGCGCACCAGCAAAATTTTTAGGAAATCCCTGTTGTGGTATTTTTATGGGATGTGGGCGTCGCTGGCAAGGTTAGCATTTATTGCCCATCCCTAATTGCCCTTGAGAAGGTGATGGTGAGCCGCCTTCTTGTACCGCTGCAGTCCGTGTGGTGAAGAGAACTGCAGGGTTGACTGGGCTGGGTGTGCCGTTGCTGTGTCCGTAGCCGGTGCCGAGGTCTATTATTTTGTTTCGTACAACTGTTGTTACAACTGAGTGACTTGTTTGGCCATTTCGGAGAGCAATTAAGAATCAACCACATTGCTTTCAGTCTGGAGTCATTCCCTAAAGGGCATTAGTGAACCAGATGGGTTTTTACAACAATCCGATAGTTTCATGGTTATTACTGATGCTAGCTTTTTATTCCAGATTTATTTAATTAACTGAATTTAGATTCCCCAGCTGCTGTGGTGGGATTTGAGCTCACGTCTCTAGGTCATTAGTCCAGGCCTCTGGATTACCAACCCAGTGACATTACCACTACGCTACTGTTCCCGTGTGAAATGTTACCAAAAATTGCAGTTAAAACTTGTAGCTATGTTAACCTCTTAATATGAATGTAAATGTGATCAATTGAGTCTAACGTTTCTGTTGGATCACATGGTTTAACATTTGTTGCATTTTGGCAAATTATTTTGATTGTAGTCTGGTGTTGCGTTCACTTTAAATGAACAAATACTCCTTTTAAAAAAAAGATCAGTTATGTGGCCAATAATACAGGAAAATAGTTCTCAATAAAGAAAAATATTTTGTTACAAGAAGTGTGCCTTAAAATCCAGTGGTTAATTTGACACCTACCTGCTTGTCTAAAAATAATCCCTACTGATTATTTTAAATCAAAATCTGAGTTTGGCTTATGCACAATTAAAGTCATTATTTAGAAATCTTTCCATAAAGTTTGCGAAGTGTAGCATATTACATAAAGGTTGCGATGAATAGATTGGCGTTGGCAGAAAAGAGCAAAGTATCCTGTTTTAAATAGATAGATTTTTCTTACATTTGTACTTCTCCCCAGGATGAGTATTTGACAGTGAGAGATAAGAAGGGTTCCAAAGAATTATCTATATGTACAATCTAACTTAATAGGAACCTTGCCAGAGCAATTCACAATAGAAAAAAGATCTG
This sequence comes from Somniosus microcephalus, assembly GCF_052327205.1. Classification (NCBI taxonomy): domain Eukaryota; kingdom Metazoa; phylum Chordata; class Chondrichthyes; order Squaliformes; family Somniosidae; genus Somniosus; species Somniosus microcephalus. The sequence goes on along the minus strand of NC_140991.1, from coordinate 145,618,843 downwards.
TATTTTATTACAACAGAAAGCAATTGGGATCCTCTTGATGTTGAGACTGGCTTTATTACAGTCTCTGTACAGAGACTGATATTTCATTTAATTCCATGGGGAAGTGCTTTGCTCCACTATAAGTTTTTTGTGTTTAAAATTTTACTGTAAAATATTATTGTTTGAAATGTGTTTTTTTTCCCCCTTCCAATGTTTTTTTAACAATGTCCTTCTGTCCTGTTTTTCCACCCAAGGTGTTGACTCCTTGCTGGTGTCAGTTACCCTCTGATACCTCACCTAATGGCCATTTTTCATGTGCGACTCTAGGCAATGAGTTGGCAAGCTAATTGACTGCAAAGGGCATCACAGCCAAACCTGATCCTGTCCTCACTCAACACCTAACACATGCGCTTTCAGCAGGAGTTGCAGGATAGCAAGCAGGAGTAGCTGATTTTCCCCTTCCTAATGCAGATGTGCTGCGGCCAATTGCAGCACTTGCACCACTGTCTATAAAGTTGTGATGCCAATATTAGAATGCAGGCAGAAGGCTGTTAATTAAAATTAATTTTTAAATACAAAATTAGTACATTGTTATACAGGGTCATATCTCCAGGATTTGGTGCTGTCGTTGAAGCTTTGTCCAACTAGTGGAACCGCCATTTGATGGTGCAAATTCTGTGGTTGTGAGGTTAAATAATGCACTTGCACATTTTATGGTAAATTATGCTGCTTACCATGCCACTCATGAGGAGTTCCTGGTACCTGGCGAATGAGACGTTAAACCAAGGTCCTGCCTTCTCTCTCGGGTGAATGTAAATGATCCCCTGGCACTATTCAGCAAAGAGCAGGGGAGTTCTCCTGGTGTCCTGGTCAATAGTTACCCCTCGGCCAACACCAGCAAAACAGATCATTTGGTCATTTATCTCATTGCTGTTTGTTGGACCTTTGCTGTGCGCAGTTTGACCGCCACGTTTCCTACATTACAAGAGTGACTACACTTCAAAAATATTTAATTGGCTGTAAAGCACTTTGGGACGTTCTGAGGTCATGAAAGGTGCTATATTAGTGCAAGTTCTTTCTTCTTTCTTTACCTGCTGTCTGCCTAGTGAGGGCTGAAATCTGCACTTGTCGATTGTCTAAAGATCAATTAATGATTATCCTCCTTGGTCTCTTTGGAGTCAAAGAGGCTTCAAGATGACACACCTGGCAATGGGAAATTGGAAGTAAATCAACCATCTGTAGCAGCCGCAGTAATCCCATACCTGTGCCAGGGAAGCCCAACACATTCCAGGGCACAGTTATTGATTGATCAGCCAGTTTAACTCATGAACGGGACCGGGAGATCTAGACCTGTCACTGGGAGTTGGGATTCTTCCCACTCAGGTTCATATAACTACAAGCCAATAACAGATAGGATGACCCAGCTGGACGAGTAGCAAGAAGAACAATGGGAAACATTTAAATAGAGTGCGGGAAAAATATATTCCGCTCAAAGGAAAGAACAAACTCAACAATAATGAGACTCCGTGGATGAATAAAGCCATAAGGGAACAATTGAGGGTACGGAAAGCGACATATATTAAGCACATACTGTAGATAGCAGGGGAGTGCATGATAAGGGAGAATACAAAAAGATTAGGAGAGAAGTCAAAAAAAACAATTAGGAAGGCAAAGAGGAACTATGAAATTAAATTATCAAGGAACATAAAATAGTAAAAAATTTATAGGCACATCAATAAAAAAAGGAAATAACAACAGAAAATGCTGGAAAAACTCAGCAGGCCAGGCAACATCCGTGGAGAGAAATTAGAGTCGACGTTTCGGGTCTAACCCTTTTTCAAAACTGGAAAGGAAATGAAATTGATCGAAAGGCAGGGCTGGGAGAGAACAAAAGAAGTGAAGAGACATTAAGAGGTATTCAAAACGAGACGAGATGGTGATAGGACTAGTGGAGACAAAAGACGGCTCAGATTAGGTGTGAAATGTTCTGGCAGAATGAGAGACAGCTGCCATGTGGGAGAGAGAAAAAAAAGTAAAGGGGGGAGGGAAAAACCAAAACAAAGGGGTGGATAAAAAATATAAGTAAAAATGTAATGGGGGCTGAGGTTATGATCTGAAATTGTTGAACTCGATATTGAGTCCGGAAGGCTGTAAAGTGCCTAATCGGAAGATGAGATAAAAAAAGGAAGGTTGGGATGGGAATAGGGCCATTAACGGATAGACAGGATAATACCACAGGTAGCGATAGAGAGATAGCAGATATGGGGGACACGGTGGCATAGTGGTTAGCACTGTTGCCTCACAGCGCCAGGGACCCGGGTTCAAATCTGGCCTCGGGCGACTGTCTGTGTGGAGTTTGCACAGTCTCCCAGTGTCTGCGTGGGTTTTCTCCGGGTGCTCCGGTTTCCTCCCACAGTCCAAAGATGTGCGGGTTAGGTTGATTTGGCTATGATAAATTGACCCTTAGTGTTAGGGGATTAAATGCGTGGGGTTACAGGGATAGGGTGGGATATGTGTCGGTGCAGGCTCGATGGGCCGAAATGGCCTCTATCTGCACTGTGGGGATTCTGTGATTCTGTGATATTGAATAATTATTTTGCTTCAGTATTTACCAGGGAGATAGAACAGGAACTGCGTACAGTTCTGATCACCATATTATAAAAAGGATATAGAGGCACTGGAGAGGGTGCAGGGAAGATTTACAAGGATGATACCAGAAATGTGAGGGTGTACACAGGAAAGGATGAACAGGCTGGGTCTCTTTTCTCTTGAAGAAAGAAGGCTGAGGGGGTGACCTAATCGAGGTCTTTAAAATTATGAAAAGTTTTGATAGAGTGGATACAGAGAGAATGTTTCTACTTGTGGAGAAGAGCATAACTAGAGGCCATCAATATAAGATAGTCACCAAAATATCCAATAGGGAATTCAGAATAAACTTCTTTACCCAAAGAGTGGTGAGAATGTGGAACCTGCTATTGAAGCGAATAGTATAGATGCATTTAAGGGGAGGCTAGACAAGCATATGAGGGAGAAGGGAATAGAGGGTTATGCTGATAGATTTAGATGAGGAAAGACGGGAGGAGGCTCATGTGGAGCATAGACGCTGGCATGAACTGGTTGGGCCAAATGCCCTGTTTCTGTGTCTCATATCCTATGTAATCCTATGTAGTTAGGACTCTGGACCAATTTTCTGTTTAAAAAATATTTTTAAATGACAGCCTTCTGCCCGTCTTCTATTATTGGCACTACTACTTCATGGATAGTGAGTTATGTCCCTCAGAGGAAAGTGTGCACACTCCATATTGGACAAACAGTGGGAGTGAAATTAGCCTTGTGTGGTAGTGTGAAACGGGCAGTAGCAAATCGCCAGCCCATTTTACACTGCGCCTGATTCTCTTTTCCATTGGGCGTAAAACGGCCTGCCGATTTGCGATTGCCCGTTTAGTGCTATTGCCCATTTTGCACTATTGCCCGTTTTTGCACTAGTGACCAGTTTCACCTCCAGTAACTCTACCTGTGTGGACTTCTCAGTACAGTCCCCATTGCTTATAGCGGGTGTGTTCATGCTAATGCAATTTGTCCGCTATGCACACTCATTTATCTGAATTTAGTCATGGTTAACATTTTTGTTTGCCGCAAACATGTAAATGTAACAAAATTCCAAGGCATGCTTGAGTGCTTCAATAAACACCTTTCCACTGAAAAGAGATTAAGAATAGAAGGTAATCAAATGCACTTTAATGAGGTGCACGCTATTCACTGAACAAGTTTGTTACTGCACTGCAAGCTGTAACCCGAAACCAGTTAAAGGTGTTTAGGTATACAAGGTAATTGCACTCAGGTACCCAACTGACCCAGTTGTGCTTTCTCCCTTTCCTAATCCCTCTTTCTGTGTTTCTCCCTCCTGCTTGATGTCCACTCGCTGCCTATCACCTAATAAAGTGCTCTGAGATATTTCTCCATACTTGAGCACTACAGAAATGTACGGTGCTGTTGTTACTAACTGCTGCAGTGTGAAAAAGATGGCTTGAACTTTGGTCATTAGTCTGTATCAGCTGTTTTGCATGGGAGGGGGGGTGAATTTTCACCTTTACCACTTGAAATCAGTGGAAATAAAATCGGGTGGGTTCTATAACGGGCAGATGATCCATTCTGCCAGTTTACTGCCCAAGGTGAAAACTACCCCCACAGAAAGAATTCTATCAGTTGATCATTTCAAATTTCATGTTAACTATTTGTATACATTTAGTGTTTGTTGTTACATGTTTTAACTTGTACATGCTTACGGATATTTATACTGTGCTTCATTAACTATTAGTGATCGGGTACGGTAACATAGTTATGGACTAATAATCCAGAGGCCTGGACTAATGACCCAGAGACGTGAGTTCAAATCCCACCACGGCAGCTGGCGAATTTAAATTTAGTTAATTAAATAAATCTGGAATAAAAAGCTAGTATCAGTAATGGTGACCATGAAACTATTGGATTGTCGTAAAAACCCATCTGGTTTACTAATGTCCTTTAGGGAAGGAAATCTGCCGTCCTTACCTGGTCTGGCCTATATGTGACTCCAGACCTAGATCAATATGGTTGACACATAACTGCCCTCTGTAATGTCCTAGCGAGCCATTCAGTTGTACAAAACCACGACGAAAAACAGTAATAAGAATAAAACCAGGCGGACCACCCGGCATCGACCTAGGCACCGGCTTCGGACACGACAACGGCACACCCAGCTCAGTAAACCCTGCAAAGTCCTCCATCTGGGGACTTGTGCCGAAATTGGGAGAGTTGTCCCACAGACCAGTCAAGCAACAGCCTGACATAGTCATACTCATAGAATCATACCTTTCAGTCAACGTCCCAGACTTCTTCATCACCATCCCTGGCTATGCCCTATCCCACTGGCAGGACAGACCCACCAGAGGTGGCGGCACAGTGGTATACAGTGGGAAGGAGTAGCCCTGGGAGCCCTCAACATTAACTCCGGACCCCATGAAGTTTCATGGCATTAGGTCAAGCATGGGCAAGGGAACCTCCTGCTGATTACCACCTACAGCTGACGAATCAGTACTCCTTCCTGTAGAGCACCACTTGGAAGAAGCACTGAGGGTAGCAAGGGCACAGAATGTACTCTGGGTGGGGGACTTCAATGTCCATCACCAAGAGTGGCTCGGTAGCACCACTACTGACGGAGCTAGCCGAGTCCTGAAGGACATAGCTGCCAGACTGGGCCCGTGGCAGGTGATGCGAGAACCAACACAAGGGAAAAATATACATGACCTCATCCTCACCAATCTACCTGTCGCAGACGAATCTGCCCATGACAGTATTGGTAGCAGTGACCACCGCACAGTCCTTGCGGAGACGAAGTCCTGTCTTCACATATAGGACGCACTCTATCGTGTTGTGTGGCAATACAATACCACCATGCTTAATGGGATATATTCAGAACAGATCTAGCAGCTCATAACTGGGAACCCATGAGGCGCTGGGGCCATCAGCAGCAGCCGAATTGTATTCCACCACAATCTGTAACCTCAAGGCCCAGCATATCCCTCACTCTACCATTATCATCAAGCCAGGATACCAACCCTGGTTCAATGAGTGCAGAAGAGCATGCCAGGAGCAGCACCAGCCATACCTAAAAATGAGGTGCCAACCTGGAAAAATCCAACACAGGACTGCAGATCCCACAACCAACAGATCAGATCAAAGCTCTGCAGTCCTGCCACATCCAGTCGTGAATGGTGGTGGACAATTAAACAACTAACGGGGAGCAGGCTCCGCAATGATGGCGGAGCCCAGCACGCGAGTGCAAAAGCCAAGGCTGAAGTTTTTGCAACCATCTTCAGCCAGATGTGCAGAGTGGATGATCCATCTCGGCCTCCTCCTGAGTTCCCCACCATCACAGAAGCCAGTCTTCAGCCAATTCAGTTCACTCCACGTGATATCAAGAAACGGCTGAGCGCACCGTATTCAGCAAAGGCTATGGGCCCTGACAACATCCCGGCTGTTGTGCTGAAGACTTATGCTCCAGAACTAGCCGCACCTCTAGCCAAGCTGTTCCGGTACAGCTACAACACTGGCATCTACCCGACAATGTGGAAAACTGCCCAGGTATGTCCTGTCCACAAAAGCAGGACAAATGCAATCTGGCCACATCCCGCCTCATCAGTCTACTCTCAATCATCAGCAAAGTGATGGAAGGTGTCATTGACAGTGCTATCTAGCAGCACTTACTCTCCAATGCTCAGTTTGGGTTCTGTCAGGACCACTCAGCTCCAGACCTCATTACAACCTTGGTCCAAACATGGACAAAAGAGCTGAATTCCAGAAGTGAGGTGAGAGTGACTGCCCTTGACCTCAAGCCAGCATTTTCGAACGAGTGTGATATCAAAGAGCCCGAGTAAAATTGAAGAAAATGGGAATCGGAGGGGTGGGGTGGGGAACTCTCCACTGGCTGGAGTCATACCAAGCACAAAGGAAGATGTAAGAAGTCACACAACACCAGGTTATAGTCCAACAGCTTTATTTGAAATCACAAGCTTTCGGAGCGCTGCTCCTTCGTCAGGTGAAGTGAAGAGATGCATATAGACACAGCATATATAGTCAGAGAATACTGCCAGATGATTACAGGTAATCTTTCTAACTGCCCTTTATCACACCTCGGCAGAGAGATAATCACAGCAATCAAAGGTGTGAATGGTGTCCAAACAGGTCAGTCAGGAAAACATTACATCAAAGAACAATGAGGTGGGGTCACAAGGGGTCAAATGTTGCAGATGCTGGGGTCTGTATGAAAAACAAAAAACAGACAAAAAACAATATATAAAAAAAATGTTTTTTTGCTGGAAATCACAGCAGGTCCGGCCGCACCTGTGTAGAGAGAACAAGCCAACGACGACACGAGTCTGGATGACTCTATGTCAGGTGGGGTTACATGTAGCGTGACATGAACCCAAGATCCGGGTTGAGGCCGTCCTCATGAGTGCGGAACTTGGCTATCAGTTTCTGCTCAACGATTTTGCGTTGTCGTGTGTCTCGAAGGCCACCTTGGAGAATGCTTACCCGAAGATCGGAGGCTGAATGTCCTTGACTGCTGAAGTGTTCCCCGACTGGGAGGGAACACTCCTGCCTGGCGATTGTTGTGCGGTGTCCGTTCATCCGTTGTCGCAGTGTCTGCATGGTCTCGCCGATGTACCATGCTCCAGGGCATCCTTTCCTGCAACGTATGAGGTAGACAACGTTGGCAGAGTCACATGAGTATGTACCATGTACCTGGTGGGTGGTGTCCTCACATGTGATGGTATCTGTGTTGATGATCTGGCATATCTTGCCGTGGCACGGTTGTGTGGTGTCGTGGTCGCTGTTCTCCTGAAAGCTGGGTAATTTGCTGCGAACGATGGTCTGTTTGAGGTTAGGCGGCTGTTTGAAGGCGAGTAGTGGAGGCGTGGGGATGGCCTTAGCGAGGTGTTCGTCGTCATCGATGACATGTTGAAGGCTGCTAAGAACATGGCATAGTTTCTCCGCTCCGGGGAAGTACTGGACGACGAAGGGTACTCGGTTGTGTCCCGTGTTTGTCTTCTGAGGAGGTCTATGCGATTTTTCGCTGTGGCCCGTCGGAACTGTCGATCGACGAGTCGAGCGTCCTATCCTGTTCTTACGAGGGCATCTTTCAGCGTCTGTAGGTGTCCATCGCGTTCCTCCTCGTCTGAGCAGATCCTGTGTAATTTGCAGGGCTTGTCCATAGGGGATGGCTTCTTTAACGTGGTTAGGGTGGAAGCTGGAGAAGTGGAGCATCCTGAGGTTGTCCGTGGGCTTGCGGTAGAGTGAAGTGCTGAGGTGTCCGTCTTTGATGAAGATTCGTGTGTCCAAGAATGAAACCGATTCTGAGGAGTAGTCCATGGTGAGTTTGATGGTGGGATGGAACTTGTTGATGTTATCGTGTAGTCTTTTCAGTGATTCTTCGCCGTGGGTCCATAGGAAGAAACTGTCGTCGATGTATCTGGTATATAGCGTTGGTTGGAGGTCCTGTGCAGCGAAGAAGTCTTGCTCGAACTTGTGCATGAAGATGTTGGCGTATTGGGGTGCGAATTTGGTCCCCATGGCTGTTCCGTGTGTTTGGGTAAAGAACTGGCTGTCAAAGGTGAAGACATTGTGGTCAAGGATGAAGCGGATGAGTTGTAGGATGGCGTCTGGAGATTGGCTGTTGTTGGTGTTGAGTACTGAGGCTGTCGCAGCGATGCCGTCATCGTGGGGGATACTGGTGTAGAGTGCCGAGACGTCCATCGTGGCGAGGAGTGTTCCTGGTTCAACTGGTCCGTGGATGCTGAGTTTCTGTAAGAAGTCTGTAGTGTCGCAACAGAAGCTGGGGGTTCCCTGTACGATGGGTTTCAGGATGCCCTCGACGTATCCAGAGAGGTTCTCACACAGGGTTCCGTTGCCTGATACGATAGGACGTCCGGGTGTGTTGGCTTTGTGTATCTTTGGGAGGCAGTAGAAGTCTCCCACGCGGGGAGATACGTGGGATAAGAGCGCATAGGATGCTTTGAAGGTCTGGATCGAAGGTCGTGATCAGTCTGTTGAGTTGGCGGGTGTGTTCTTTGGTCGGATCTGCGGGTAACTGTCTGTAGTGTTCCCGGTTGTCCAGTTGTTGGTATGCTTCTTTGCAGTAGTCCGTTCTGTTCTGTAGGACGATGGTTCCTCCTTTGTCTGCTGGTTTGATGACGATGTTGCAGTTGGTCTAGAGAGCGTGGATGGCGTTGCGTTGTGCTCGGGTGACATTCTGGACTGTCTTGTGAGTGCGGCTGATGAATCTGGCGTTGATGCATCTCCTGACAGCTTGAGCATACATGTCAAGCTTAGGGCAGCGACCCTCCGGAGGGGTCCAATTTGACTCTTTCTTCTTCGGTTGCTGCACTGCGGATCCCTCTGTCTGCTGTTCCGGATCATTGATTGTCTCATTGGGTTCGCTGCTGACATCTTGGGATTTGTGGAAGAATTCCCGGACCCTCATTCTCCTGATGAATTCCTCTGTGTCTGCCGCGAGACCGATGGGGTCCATTTTGGTGGTGGGGCAGAAATTGAGCCCTCGGCTGAGAACTTCGATTTCGTCTGGTTGAAGGGTGTGGTTGGACAAGTTGACGATGGACTTCCCTGTGGTTTCAACCATGGTACCGGGGGAGGCTTGGTTGCTGCTGGTGGTGATGCCGAGTTTCTCAAGCTTCCTGTTCTTGGTGTGCATGTAGGCAGCGTAGTTCCGTTGCCTCGTCTGTCTGGCGGTGTCTCGTAGCTGGTCTGCTGTGTCCTGAGCACAGGCTGAGAACATGGACTCTATCTTGGTTTCGAGGTTGCGGCGTCTGCTGTAGAGCTGGTGTGCGAGATGGTTGAGGAGTGTGCGGGAGGTACGACGGCAGAGTCTCTCAGCGTAGTCTGTGTTGTAGGTCGACTTGAGTGGGTTCGTGATCTGTAGTCCTTTCGGGATCTTGTCTGCTTTCTTGCATCTCTGTAGAAACTTGATGTCTGTGTCGATATGCGTGATCTTGGAGATCCTCTCCCCTTTGAGCCGGCAGTTTGTGGTGTCGACAGTAGCCATGATGTGGAGATGCTGGAGTTGGACTGGGGTGGACAAATGTAAGAAGTCACACAACACCAGGTTATAGTCCAACAGCTTTATTTGAAATCACAAGCTTTCGGAGCGCTGCTCCTTCGTCAGGTGAAGTGAAGAGATGCATATAGACACAGCATATATAGTCAGAGAATACTGCCAGATGATTACAGGTAATCTTTCTAACTGCCCTTTATCACACCTCGGCAGAGAGATAATCACAGCAATCAAAGGTGTGAATGGTGTCCAAACAGGTCAGTCAGGAAAACATTACATCAAAGAACAATGAGGTGGGGTCACAAGGGGTCAAATGTTGCAGATGCTGGGGTCTGTATGAAAAACAAAAAACAGACAATAAACAATATTGAAAAAAAAAAAATTTTTTGCTGGAAATCACAGCAGGTCCGGCCGCATCTGTGTAGAGAGAACAAGCCAATGACGACTCGAGTCTGGATGACTCTACGTCAGGTGGGGTTACATGTAGCGTGACAGGAAAGGATGCCCCGGAGCATGGTACATCGGCGAGACCATGCAGACACTGCGACAACGGATGAACGGACACCGCACAACAATCGCCAGGCGGGAGTGTTCCCTCCCAGTCGGGGAACACTTCAGCAGTCAAGGACATTCAGCCTCCGATCTTCGGGTAAGCATTCTCCAAGGCGGCCTTCGAGGCACACGACAACGCAAAATCGTTGAGCAGAAACTGATAGCCAAGTTCCGCACTCATGAGGACGGCCTCAACCGGGATCTTGGGTTCATGTCACGCTACATGTAACCCCACCTGACGTAGAGTCATCCAGACTCAAGTCGTCGTTGGCTTGTTCTCTCTACACAGATGCGGCCGGAGCTGCTGTGATTTCTAGCAAAAAAACATTTTTTTTTAATATGTTTTTGTCTGTTTTTTGTTTTTCATACAGACCCCAGCATCTGCAACATTTGACCCCTTGTGACCCCACCTCATTGTTCTTTGATGTAATGTTTTCCTGACTGGCCTGTTTGGACACCATTCACACCTTTGATTGCTGTGATTATCTCTCTGCCGAGGTGTGATAAATGGCAGTTAGAAAGATTACCTGTAATCATCTGGCAGTATTCTCTGACTATATGTGCTGTGTCTATATGCATCTCTTCACTTCACCTGACGAAGGAGCAGCGCTCCGAAAGCTTGTGATTTCAAATAAAGCTGTTGGACTATAACCTGGTGTTGTGTGACTTCTTACATTTGTCCACCCCAGTCCAACACCGGCATCTCCACATCACAAAGTAAGATGGTTGTGGTTGTTGGGAGGCCAATCATCTCAGCCCCAGGACATCGCTGCAAGAGTTCCTCAGGGCAGTGTCCTAGGCCCAACCATCTTCAGCTGCTTCATCAATGGCCTTCCCTCCATCATAATGTCAGAAGTGGGGACATTCGCTGATGATTGCACGGTGTTCAGCGCCATTTGCAACTCCTCAGTCCATGACCGCATGAAGTAAAACCTGGACGACATTCAGGCTTGAGCTGATAAGTGGCAGGTAACATTCGCGTCACACAAGTGCCAGGCAATGACTATCTCCAACAAGCGAGAGTCTAACCACCTCCCCTTGACAGTCAATGGCATTACCATCGCTGAATCCCCCACCATCAACATCCTGGGGGTCACCATTGACCAGAAACTTAATTGGACCAGCCACATAAATACTGTGACTACAAGAGCAGGTCAGAGGCTAGGTATTCTGCGGCAATTGTCTCACCTCCTGACTCCCCAAAGCCTTTCCACCATCTACAAGGCACAAGTCAGGAGTGTGATGGAATACTCTCCACTTGCCTGGATGAGTGCAGCTCCAACAACACTCTAGAAGCTCGACACCATCCAGGACAAAGCAACCTGTTTGATTGGCACCCCATCCTCCACCTTAAACAGTCACTCCCTCCACCACTGGCGTACCATGGCTGCAGTGTGTACCATCTAGAAGATGCACTGCAGCAACTCACCAAGGCTTCTTTGGCAGCACCTCCCAAACCCGCGACCTCTACCACATAGAATGACAAGGGCAGCAGGTGCATGGAAACACCACCACCTCCAAGTTCCCCTCCAAGTCAGACACCATCCTGACTTGGAAATATATCACTGATCCTTCATCATTGCTGGGTCAAAATCCTGGAACTCCCTCCCTAACAGCATTGTGGGAGTACCATCACCACAAGGACTGCAGCGGTTCAAGGCGGCAGCTCACCACCACCTTCTCGAGGACAATTAGGGATGAGCAATAAATGCTGGCCTTGGCAGCGATGCCCACAGCCCAAGAACGAATAAAACAAAAAGTGATGTCCAGTATTATACCATCCGTCCAGTCATCCATATAAAATATGATACACACTATTATCTATATTGATACCTGAAATCTATTTGTGCATCTGAAAAGTTCATGAGTGCTATAGAAATATAATTAATCCTGGCTCTAATGTGGGTGGAAAGGGAATTTTATTTTTTGACAATCATTTTCCATGAAGTTAAAAATGACCGCTGTCTGATGACCTATATATTACAAAGTGTCCTCTGGATCCCTGCGATGACAGTGATGATGAAATCACGCTGTAAGACCAAAACTGTCTCAAATTTAAGGATCAAAGTGACTCCCGCAAAAGGGATTAATGTTAAGCTGAGTAATTATGATGAAGAAAATGATCACAGATTAGCATTTAGACTATAAGAATACAAAAGTTTGTTGTCAATCACATGACTCCCCTCATATACTGCTCATTAAATCTAGCCAAGTCAGGGAAGACAAATCCTGAACAGAAACACAGTAAATACAATAAATTGTTAGCGAGCCTTTAAGGCAACTTTTGCATTATTTATTCTGGCACTGAAAGACTGCTGTTCAAATTCTACATACTGCACTTTGACACAATATGTATATTTCTTGTTTTCTAGGCTACAGTTCATCACCGTACCCCTTTAAACTACTGCAACTCTTCACTGGTGGCACATTTAACATAAGTTACAACAAGAAGTATCATCCTATTAAATTTGTTGTGCCAACCTCTACCACGAAGGTAAAGAATATTACAGCATTTATATTTAACTGTGGGGATATGTGGCAGACCTAGGTATGGTATTGTCAGACACTATGCTCCAAATGACCTCTTTCTATACTGTAATATTCTATAGTTCTGTGGTGGTTCATTTCAGTTCTCTTACTCTTGTGTGAATCTATGTATCGGAGTTTCCTCCAAAACGCTGTGGGGAATATGAAAAATTAGTCTTTGATCTTTGCTACAACATGTGGGATTGGCAAATAGAAAACAACATGGTAGATGGTAATCCTCTCTCTATTGTAGTATTGAAATAAATTTTACCTGTTGTGATTTACCTCTGCAGCTATGCTTTTTTCTAGGTCTCTCTTTGCTTCTCTGAACCTTCTATTTTTTTCTCCCGCATTTGTTTATCTAGCATACCATTAAATGCATCTCTGCTATTCGCCTGAACTACTCCTTGTGGTAGCGAGTTCCACATTCTAACCACTCTCTGGATAAAGAAGTTTCTCCTGAAATGCCTATTGAATTTATTAGTGACTATCTTATATTTATGGTCCCTAGTTTTGGTCTCTCCCACAAATGGAAACATCTTCTCTACATCTACCCTATCTAACCCTTTCATAATCTTAAAGGCCTCTATCAGGTCACCCTCATCTTTTCTTTTCTAGAGAAAAGACCCCCAGCCTGTTCAATCTTTCCTGATAGGTAAAACTTCTCAGTTCTGGTGTCATCCTTATAAAATATTTTTGCACCCTCTCCAATGCCTCTATATGCTTTTTATAATATGGTGACCAGAACTGCACACAGTACTCCAAGTATGGTCCAACCAAGGTTTGTTAAAGTTTAACAACTTCTCTGCTTTTCAATTCTATCCCGCTAGAAATTAACCCCAATGCTTTGTTTGCATTTGTATGGCCTTATTAACCTGTGTGGCTACTTTTAGTGATTTGTGTAACCTTTTGCTCATCTACCCCATTAGGACTCTTATTTTCCAAGGAGTATGTGGCCTCCTTATTCTTCCTACCAAAATGCACCACCTCACACTTATCTATATTGAATTTGATTTGCAATTACACATTCATTCTGCAAGTTTATTAATGTATTATTTTATTTTGCCGCAGTCTTCCTCAGCTTAACTATACCCCCAAATTTGGTGTTGTCTGCAAATTTTGAAATTGTACTTATGATTCCCGAGTCCAAATCATTTATGTAAATGGTGAACAACAGTGGTCTCAGCACCGATCCTTGTGGAATACCATTTCCCACCTTTTACCCATCTGAGTAACTACCCGTAACCCTTACTCTGTGTTTTCTGTAGCCAGCTTGCTGAAAGAAAGATCTTGCATTTATATAGCACCTTTCACAGCCTCAGGATGTCCTAAAGCACTTTATAGCTTTGTTATAGCCACAAACAGCAATGAGATAATAAACATAGAAACATAGAAGATAGGAGCAGGAGTAGGCCATTCGAGCCTGCTCCGCCATTCAACGAGATCATGGCTGATCATAATGACCAGATAATCTGTTTTTAGTGATGCTGGTTGAGGGATAAATATTGGGCAGGACTACCCTGTTCTTCTTTGAAATAGTGTCATGGGATCTTTTACGTCCACTTGAGAGGGCAGACAGGGCTTCATCCGAAAGACGAAATCTCTGACAGCGTAGCACTCCCTCAGTACTGCAGTAGAGTGCAGTAGCTTTTAACTTGTTATTTAATGATCTTATATTTATCCCCTTCCCCTTTCTCCCTGCAGGATTTTTAGAGGTCTTTTTTTCACTTTATTTTACTTTTAATTTGTTTTGTTAATCTATTTAGGGTCATTTTTGGTGGCTCTGAGCTTGCTGGTCTTAGATACTTGTCTTGCATTTCCAGCATTATTCTGTTAAAGTCAGCAAAGGCACAGCTCCGCACTCGGTCCCTCATAAGGTTTCTGGGGCCTATAAACTCACTGGGGGGGGGTAATAACAGGTGCCCCATCCAATGTTCCCTCTAATTTTTATTTTAGGTGTGCGGTCCCTTTAAATTTGCTGCACTGTATCTTTTCCAGCGTTACAGCTGATGAGCGGCCTGCGCGGGACCTCCCAATCGCTGCACGGCCACGCAGCTTAGGGGGAACATTAGTCCCATCCTCTTTTGATGCTTCCTCAATCTCCATTGCTCTTACTGTTCTTCTTCAGCAAGATTGCAAGCAGGGGAATCCCATGCTGCTCTATGATATCCTTTACAGTGGGTTAGAGTTGGAAATATGCTGGTGATCAGAGTGTCCCTCACTTTCACATTTTGAAGTGCAGCTCAGTAGCTCCTCAAAGCAAAAAAAAATCCTAAAATATGCAGGCAAACCTGAGATACGGGCAAAAGTTGTTGGGCAATAAGCACTTTTAAATGGAGGCAGATCTACTCATGACAACATTTCCCCTCTTTAATCTGGAGTACTGTGTACAGTTCTGGGCAACGCACCTTAGAAAGGATATTTTGGCCTTGGAAGGAGTGCAGCGCAGATTCACCAGAATGTTAGCAGGGCTTCGAGGGTTAGATTATGAAGAGAGATTACATAAACTAGGTTTGTATTCCCTGGAATATAGAAGGTTAAGGGATGATTTGATTGAGTTTTTATAGGATTTTGAAAGGAATTGATAGGGTAGATAGAGAGAATTTGTTTCCGCTGGTGGGGGGAGTCTAGGACAAGGCGACATAATCTTAAAATCAGAGCCAGACCACTCAGGAGGGAATTAGGAAACACTTGTTCACACAAAGTGAGGTAGAAGTGTGGAACTCTCTCCCACAAAAGGCAGTAGATGCTAGCTCAATTAAAAATTTTAAATCTGAGATCAATAGATTTTTGCCAGCCAAGGGTATTAAGGGACATGAAGCCAAGGCGGGTAAATGGAGATAGGATATAGATCAGCCATGATCTCATTGAATGGCAGAACAGGCTCGAGGGGCTGAATGGCCTACTCCTGTTCCTATGTTGCTATGTTCTATGTAAGTTACACTAATGGGAATAGTGTTTAATGGGGCGGAAACAGGGTTGTTCCGACAACTTATGCCATCCATCTCATTTGATTGCTGGTGAAAAGATGGGCAGAGTAAATGGCCCTTCTCACCTGGATTGGAAATTTCAGAAGAATTAAAGCAGACATAAAGCCTTTGGAAACTGGTCCCACCCCAAAATTCAAACCTCAAAATTGAGGTGCACCCGCATTACGGCCCTATTTCGGCAAAAAGAGTGTCAATTTTCAGCACCTGAGACTTTAGCATGATGTAGACAATGACAAATAAACAATTTGGGTTGCCTGTAGTAGAAATGACAAAGAAAGATGGTTTCAAAATTAGGCTAATCTTTTGAGTATTTTAAAAATAAGCATGTCAGTTATGCAATGTTCCCTGTAATTTTTTTTGGCGCCATAAGGGGCTGCATGGCCCACTCAAAATACCGTGCATGCACGGTTTTCGTATTGAAAAGCCGGCTGCACAGGATCCCAGGAGCGCTGCGTGGTTGCATGGCCATGCAGCTTAAAGGGAACATTGCATTTATGATACTGATCTGTTCCCACATAACGTGGGTAATTTTCAACTTCAGTGGGGGCATAAAATTGGCAGTAGCGGATTGGCCGCTCGTTATACACTCCATCCGAGGAAAACTGGGGGAGCCTATAACGATGCTCATCTGCTACCACCAGTTGTATCACCTCCGCTGAAGTTTAAAATTAGCCACAATCTTTCTTGTTAATCTTCAATACTCAGTATAATAAATAATAATAAGATAACCTGGAGCAGCTGGAGAAAATTTATTCAATTGATTAACTAGTTTTTGTTTTATTTTGATACAGCAATGATGTTCCAGTGGTCAAAGGCTGATTGTTAAACTCCCACATGGAACTGTTACTGCCACCAAATCAAAATGAGCAATTAAATATTTCAGCAAAGACGTGAGATGGGCAAAGATCTAATGATTAATGTGTCTTGATAATATAGATTTTAGTTCTACAGTTCACAATAATTACTCAAGATTTAACTTTTGGATCTTCACAGAGCTAACCAATTAAAGAAATGCTTCATAAAAAGTGTCCCAGGTATTCTCTGGGCTAAAGATTGGAGAGTGCTAAAAACCTGGCGATGCCACTGCGGGCTGGAGTTAACGGCTGCCAAAATTAATGGCGCTGGCAGCACCGGGACATTGGTGCTGGTTGCTAATTAACATTAGCCCAGCGCTAAACTTACCGTGCAAAGCCGTTTTCATGGCAGTAGTCCCAGCAGGAGGCCCAATGTAGCGTGGCCGTACCGTCATTGCAGCAAGAACAGCCTTCTCTTAAAGCAAGGCTGTCATTTTGGAAAGCAGAGCGGTCCCTTTAAAGGGAAACTGTTTTGTAAAATGAAAAAAAATCATTTAAAAATAGGCAGTTTTTAGCCCTTACAGCTCAACTGCCTTCTGAGAAAAAATTAACATTAAAAATAATTTCCAAATTGGAGTCTTCAGCTCTTAAAGCTGAATTGCCTTCCGCACCTAAAAAGAAAAAATTGGAAAAGTGCTTCAGCACTAACACAAATGGCTTAGCAAGCCAGGGACGGGGCACCCAGGGTCTCGCATGCAGCACTCCAGCTTTGTGCAGGGGGCAACACTGCAAGAAAGGTCCTCTACCCACAGGGCCCAGGAGGTCCTCCAGAAAGAAGGATGTGGGACCAGATCACCGAAGCCGTCACTGCCAGCACTGTCGCCCCCATCCCCTGGCTCCAGTGTCCAAAGAAACCTCATGACCTCAGACCAGTGGTCAAGGTCAGTGAATGCATCTTCAAAAGCCATCTCCTACCAACTGCACCACTAGCCTCACACATAGGAACAGTAGTAGAACATTTAGCTCCTTGAGCCTGTTCCGCCATTCAATGAGATCATGGCTGATCTGCGACCTAACTCCATATACCTGCCTTTGGGCCATATCCCTGAATACCTTTGGTTAACAAAAATCTATCAATCTCAGATTTACAATTAACAATTGATCGAGCATCAATTACCATTTCTGGAAGAGAGTTCCAAACTTCTACCACCCTTTGTGTGTAGAAGTGTTTCCTAATTTCACTCCTGAATGGTCTGACTCTAATTCTTAGACTATGCCCCCTAGTCCTAGAATCCCCAACCAGTGGAAATAGTTTCTCTCTATCTACCCTATTTGTTCCCCTTAATATCTTGAAAACTTAAATTAAATCACCCCTTAACCTTCTAAATTCCAGGGAATACAACCCTAGTTTGTGTAATCGCTCCTTGTAATTCAATCCCTGGAGTCTGGGTATCATTCTGGTAAACCTACGCTGCACTCCCTCCAAGGCCAATATATCCTTCCTAAGGTGTGGTGCCCAGAACTGCTCACAATACTCCAGGTGTGGTCTAACTAGGTCTTTGTACAGCTGCAGCATAACTTCTACCCCCTTGTATTCTAGTCCTCTAGATATAAAGGCCAGCATTCCGTTAGCCTTTTTGATTATTTTCTGTACCTGTTCATGACATTTTAATGATCTATGTACCTGGACCCCCAAGTCTCTTTAGACCTCAACTGTTTATAGCTTTTCACCATTTAGAAAGTATCTTGTTCTATCTGTTTTAGGTCCAAAGTGGATGACCTCACATTTGCCTACATTGAAATCCATTTGCCCATTCAATTAATCTATCAATCTACACTGCCTACAATGCCACCTATCTTTGTGTCATCAGCACGTTTGAATATGTGGCTTTCTATCCCATCATCTAAGTTGTTCATAAATACAATGAATAGTTGAGGCCCCAACACCGATCTCTGCGGGACACCACAAGTCAAATCCTGCCAATTAGAGTACCTGCCCATTATCCCGACTCTGGCCAGAACTTTTATCTTGGGGGCGGGGCGGGTGCGTGCAGGCCGCATAGCGGGTCGGGAACGTGATGTTCTGAGCAGTGCGTTGCTCAGAGCGACTTTAACTTAACGGCCCCAATTGAAAGACTCATACACGTTTCCCGGCCCTATTAAATGGTGCGGGTCTGATGATGTCATCGATGACTTGTTTCCAGCGCCGATATTTAAAACAGACTTGCACTCAACTTATTTAAAGGTTGCTAGAGGAGGGTGGAACCTAACAAACAAAGGCCTGAGTACTGTTATTA
Source organism: Somniosus microcephalus (assembly GCF_052327205.1). Classification (NCBI taxonomy): domain Eukaryota; kingdom Metazoa; phylum Chordata; class Chondrichthyes; order Squaliformes; family Somniosidae; genus Somniosus; species Somniosus microcephalus. Next base: position 145,600,095 of record NC_140991.1, on the reverse strand, counting down.
GGTAGCATAGGGCATAAGGGCTGCACCACACTTTTCAGACTCATCCCTGCTTACTCTGGTGGACGCAGTCAGAGCACACAGGGAGGTCCTCTTCCCTGCTGATAGGTGAAGGAGACCCCCACAAGAGACCAAACGAGCCTGGCTGGATATAGCTGAGGAAGTCAGCAGCAAGGATGTGGTCAGGAGGAAATGGATCCAGTGCAGGAAACGATTCAATGATCTCATGAGGTCAGGAAAGGTGAGGGCAATGCCACACTCGCCCTCATCCTGATGTGCCTGTCAACACATCTCCATCACTCTGCCTTCCCAAGCCTACTACTGCACATCATTCCTCACACCAAAATACCTTGCACGTCCACCCATCCTTCTCTTTCTACGTACATACTCACATCACCGTCTGACTAACCACACTTCACACTCACCCTCATCCTAATGCAATCACAGCAAGTAACACCACAGAAGGAGGCCATTTGGCATTGGCACCCCACTCCCTCAGTCACCCTCTATAGATGTAACCCACACAATCCTTACACTCATTCCATCACTCTCACTCAAACTTCTCTTCTTTCCCTCCTTGCAGGAGGAAAGAGCCCAGAACAACAGGGAGAGGCAGAGAACCGGAGGTGGCCCTCCAGTCTTTGCAAAACTAGCAGCAGCAGAGGAGGGGACTCTGGAGATCTCAGGAGTTGGAGAGATGCTAGCAGTGGGAGATGGAGAGAGGGGGACATCCCAGCAACCTGGTGACAGAATTGCATCTCATACAGCCACATGGCATACAACAGTCACTCATATGGTGACTGATGTCAGCAGCCAGTGAAATGTCATCATGTGCATAATGGTAACATTACGTATTCTCGATATTACATTCCCAATTTATCTCTTTACTCACCCACAGATCCACCAATTGCCCCCACCCCCGCCCCCACTATCCAGCCGGAGGAGGAAGACGACTCCTCAGAGGAGCCTCCAGCCTCTGAGGGTGCACCCAGCAGACCCAAGTGCACCCAGCACCAGCGCAGATATGCACACCTCGGTGGGTCCTTTGCACCATAGAGTTGTGTTGTCACCTGGTGTCTCACAATTCACAAGTCAGCAAGAGCAGGTGGTGTTGACAGGGTCAGCAGTGGAGAGTCCTCGCCGGAGGGCGCAGGACGCTCCCGGCTCTGCTGAGCTCCATGCAGATGCTGAGCCTCGGGGTCCATCGAGAAAGAGGGTGATCTTGGAGGAACAGCAACAATTGCACAAGGCTCTGGCATCTTTTGCAGCCGCAATGTCTGAAAATGTTCAGAGAATGGAGGAGTTTATCTCCAACATGAGCACTACCATGTCGCAGACGATGGCGACGGTGTGCTGTTCCATGGAATGGATGGCCACCTGCGTGGAGCAGCAAATATGCCAGTCACATGAGCACATGCTAGCTGTGGACAACAGAAGTCAGACGCTCATAGACCTCCTCTTGAGGAGGGATATAAACGTAGACTTGGGCCTTTATCGCCCCACTGCTGTGCCGCAAGGTGCTCTCCAGCTTCTTGCTAGCAGGAAAGTGTGGGTGGCCTATGAGAGGGATGATGGTGAGAGAGGACATGGAAGTGGTGGCTCTTCTCAAAGCGCCCCCTCTTCTCTCCTGTTGCCTCCCCCTCAGTCAGAGCCTCACGTGCTTCCTTGGATCCGAATGGCTGAGTCCGCCCCTGCACAGTTGCAGGAGGAGCAGACTTTGGCGGGACCCTCACAGGCTCCAAAACCCAGAGGACGTCCGCCAAAACTGTCTAATCAGTTGCAGCAGGGAAGTGAGCAGCCTGCAACTAACTCTGCTGAAGCCACAGGGGTTGCACCTCGTAGAAGCACTCGGAAAAGAAAAATGACACAAGTAGATGCACAAGGATATGCGCGTGGGTGTATCAAAAATGTTTGTGGTAAGTTTCAGTTATTTTGATGACACACATACATGTTTTTCTTTGCACCACTTTCCTCAAACCTTGGAAGTGGCTTTGTCACTTGGAGTAAAGGGTGAGACATTACTTAACCTCGAGCATTGGGGGTTTGGGTGAGAGGAATGGATTGGTCATTGTAGGGATGCGTTATGGTGTTGGTGGGGGTGGGGGGGCGGAAATTAGTACAGCATGTGGCAAGCATGTGGCTACATTGGAGCAAGTTAAGTAAATCTGGCCGTGATGAGCGCCGCTGCTGGTGCATCTCCACCTCAGGTTCCTCCTCCTCCTCCTCGTCTTCCACCACCTCCTCCTCCTAAGAGGCTGTGTGCCATGCTTCTCCTGCAGCTCCATTCCTCGCTGCTGCGCTATGTTGTGCAGCACGCAACAGACGACAATGATTATGGAGATTCTGGCTGGTGCGTACTGAAGGGCTCTTCCAGATCTGTCCAGGAATCTGAAGCGCATCTTCAGCATGCCGATTGTTTGCTGTATGACACATCTAGTGGAAATGTGGCTCTCATTATATCTCTCCTCGGCTTCAATACTTGGCATCCTCAAGGGTGTCATGAGCCACATCTTCAGTGGATAGCCCTTGTCTCCAAGCAGCCAGCCGGTAAGACTGTTTGGAGGTGCGAAGAGCTGAGGGAGGGTGGACTTGCGCAGAATGAAAGAGTCATGACAGCTGCCAGGGAATCTGGCGCACACATGCATGATGATCTTTTTATGGTTGCAGACGAGCTGCACATTGAGGGAGTGGAAGAGCCTTTGTGGTTCACAAACACTCCTGGGTGATGATGGGTTGCCTTCATGGCCACATGTGTGCAGTCAATGATGCCCTGCACCTGTGGGAAGTCAGCCAGAGCCGCAAAGCCGAGCACCCGCTCTGACACTAGTCTCATCAGTGGCAAAGTTAATATAATTGGCTGACTTGTGAAACATGGCATTGGTCACCTGTGGGGCGGCCAACTGGGAGAACCCGCAAATGTCTGCTGCAGATTCCTGGAAGGAGCCTGAGGTGAAGAGGTTGAGGGCGGTGGTGACTTTGACGATCACTGGTAAGGCATGTCCACCAGGTCCTCTGGGCAGCCAGTCTTGTTCCAGCAAGCTATCCATGGGTGGAGGATTGGCTCTCTAACAGAAAGCAGAGAGTTGGGATAAATGGTTCGTTCTCAGATTGGCAACCAGTAACTAGTGGTGTTCCGCAGGGGTCAGTGCTGGGTCCCCAACTCTTTACAATCTACATTAACGATTTGGAGGAGGGGACCGAGTGTAACATATCAAAGTTTGCAGATGATACAAAGATGGGACGGAAAGTAGTGAGTGAGGAGGACATAAGAAACCTGCAAAGGGACATAGACAGGCTAAGTAAGTGGGCAGAGATTTGGCAGATGGAATACAATACTGGAAAGTGTGAGGTTATGCACTTTGGCAGGAAAAATCATAGAGCAAGTTATTATCTTAATGGCAAGAAACTGGAAAGTACTGTAGTACAAAGGGATCTGGGGGTCCTGGTGCACGAAACTCAAAAAGTTAGTATGCAGGTGCAGCAAGTGATCAAGAAGGCCAATGGAATGTTGGCTTTTATTGCTAGGGGGTTGGAATATAAAAACAGGGAGGTATTGCTGCAGTTGTACAAGGTATTGGTGAGGCCACACCTGGAATACTGCATACAGTTTTGGTGTCCATACTTAAGAAAAGACATACTTGCTCTCGAGTCAGTACAAAGAAGGTTCACTCGGTTAATCCCGGGGATGAGGGGGTGGTCATGAGGAGAGGCTGAGTAGATTGGGACTCTACTCATTGGAGTTCAGAAGAATGAGAGGCGATCTTATTGAAACATATAAGATTGTGAAGGGGCTTGATCGGGTGGATGCGGTGAGGATGTTCCCAATGATGGGTGAAACTAGAACTAGGGGGCATAATCTTAAAATAAGGGGCTGCTCATTCAAAACTGAGATGAGGAGAAACTTCTTCACTCAGAGGGTGGTAGGTTTGTGGAATTTGCTGCCCCAGAAAGCTGTGGAAGCTACATCATTAAATAAATTTAAAACAGAAATAGATAGTTTCCTAGAAGTAAAGGGAATAAAGGGTTACGGGGAGCGGGCAGGAAATTGGACATGAGTCTGGGTTCGGAATGGTCATGGCCCTGTGGGTAGTGGAGCGGGCCCAGGGGCCGTGTAGCCTTGTTCTGCTCCTACTGTGTTCTAATTCTGTTAGATTTCAGGAGATGGTTTTATTCCTGTTCCTGGCTGGGGTGGAGATCGCCTTTACAGAAGGTAAGTACTGTAGAAAATATAGGGACAGAGTGATCTCCTGGAAGAATTTCGATCGCCTAGATGGGTCGGAGAGGAATTTCCCAGATTTTTTTCTCCCAAATTGGCCATTGGGTCTTTATCTGGTTTTTCGCCTCTCCCGGGAGATCACATGGGTTCGGGTGGATGCAGAGTGATAGAAGATTTGAGGTTAGGATCAGATCAGCCATGATCTTATTGAATGGTGGAGCAGGCTCGAGGGGCCGATTGGCCTACTCCTGCTCCTATTTCTTATGTTCTTATGTTCTAAATGTCTGCAACGACCTGGCACGATAGCCTGAACCTCCTGAAGCACTGCTGCTCAGTCATGTTGAGGAAGCTCATCCTCTGCCTGTATACCCTGTGTTAGGGGTATTGCCTCCGGTGCGGTGCAGCCCTGTGGTGCCCCCCCCCCCCCTCTCCTGTGGAGCATCAGGTCGTTGAGGAGAAGGCTGCTGTTGTGGTTGCTGGTGTTGGTGGTGGGGCTCATCTTGGTCCATTTCTGAGGACCAAGGTGAGACAGTATAAGCGGCACCCATGCTGATGTAGTAGATGGCAGCTAAAGTGGAGATGAGAGGGCCAATCCCTCAATGTTGTGATAGTGAGTAGCAATGTGGTGAGAGTGGCTTCTGAGGTTTCAAAAATAACCTGCAAACTGCAGACACCCAAATCTATGAACAAAATGGAATCAGCAAGAGCCTTCCATGAGGCAAGTACTGAGGTGTAATGTTATAGTATTTATGTGCTTTTCCCAGCTGTCAATGAATGAACTCGGCAGTGGCCACTGAGCTCCTGCCTTCCCTTCACAGGCGAGGTACCCGAGCTCCGTGAACCCCGTGCTCCTGCAGTTAAAGTCAAAAGCTGGCGTTAAAATCACTCTTACGGGTCTCTCAACAAGCACATTATGATTTCAATGAGGTCGCCTGCCTCTGCCGATCGGGTCCGTGTCGCGTCTTCAAAGCCACCCAAGTTAAATGCCCCAAGCGGGATGACGGCGGGTTCCCGATGCGCTTGCTATTTCCGGAATATTTACTGCCAACCCGCCCCCAAACCCACACATTCGGCAACGGGAAAATTCCGGCCTCTGCCTCCTGCCGCTCAGCCAATTTCCTAACCAAGTCAATAATTTGTCATCAATTCAATGGGCTTCAACCTTAGTTAACAGTCTCTTAATAGGGGCTTTATCAAATGCCTTCTGGAAGTCCATATAAATAACATCTTTAGACATTCCCCTGCCCACTACTTCAGTCACCTCTTCAAAAAATTAAATCAGATTCGTAAGACATGACCTACCTTTTACAAATCCACTGGCTCTCTATGATCAACTGAAAATTTTCAAGGTGTTGAGTCACCCTATCTTTAATTATAGACTCTAGTAATTTCCTGACAACAGATGTTAGGCTAACACACTTCTCAATGCATGACTCCCCCCCTCCCCTTGCCCCCGTCAATCACTCACCTACCAACAATCTCTACCAAACATGAGGCACACCTCGCATTCCTAGCTTCACTTCACCCCCTTGGAGGAGACGGTGCTGGCCATTCTTGGCAGGGGCATGGCTGGGCCCTTGGCTTAAAAGATACAAGATGCTGGTATCCTCAAACCTTATCCTCCTTCTCGCATGCACCTCTCGCTTTCCCGCCCTTCCCTCATCACAACTCTACCCTTGTGCCTTCCTCATTTCACACACCCAAGAAATACAGCCTGCCCAGCCAGTGGTTGACCAAGAATAGGGAGAGGAGAGTGAAGAAGAAACACCATCACTCGATTTCACACTCCCAGCCACTAGCTCCTCAAGGTCGACCAGCAAGGCCATTTGCAGTATCCCCCACTGAAAGTCAGCAGCCTTCCACCAGCCATACTGCAGCACTGGGGTAGCACTGCATGACATCAATAGGATAGGCAAAGGCAAATACAAGACAGTCACTAAGGGAATGCACAAGGGTGATTAGTTGATTTCTTGATGTCATTGGATGGATAGATTGGAAAGTTCGCTTTGTGGTGGCTTTTATTTCAGCATTGTGACCAAGAGGACACTGTGATGGTCAGTAACAGAGAGAAGGTAAGGTTTGGACTAATGTTGAAAGGGAAACTGGGGTTGTGGTCACTGGTACTACAGGCAGATGATTCAATCCCAGATATCCCAGCCAGAAAGGGGCTGTCTGGATTGCATCCTTCCTTCTGCTTCCTCCTTATCTGCTTCTTCCTTTTCTGCTGCTTCCTCTTCTGCATCTTCATCTACCCTCTGCAAGTGGATGCTGTAAATCTGAAATAAAAGCATAAAATGCAGGAAATACTCAGCAGGTCAGGCAGCATCTCGACCTGAGACGTGAACTCTGTTTCTCTCTCCACGGTTGCTGCCTGACCTGCTAAGTATTTGCAGCATTTTCTGTCTGCTCATTGGCCTTCCTTTACCATCCGAGGCCTTGAAGCATCCAGCAGCACTCCCTGCACACTTAAAAAATGTTTAACATGTATTGCACCAAGCCACTACTTCAATAAAATGTAATAAATCCAGTCCAAAAGCTTAAATGCAAACTTACCTGAAAGATCTGCCGACGGCGTCTCTGTCAGCTGCTGCATGCTTGTTTTTCCACAGCAAGCTTAGGACCCAGCGCTAAACTCAGCGCAAAGGTCCAAGTTCGCAGTTCGTGGCGTTAAGTCGACATTGCACGCCGACTGACGTCACGCTCTCCATATCGGCAGCACTAAGGCCCTCACCAAAATGGCGGCCACCGTGTCCCGTGCCAGAGTTGGGCATTAGAGCAGCGGCCAGCATTTTTTTTCCAAGATTGTGGCGAAAACGGGTGGCAGTAAGTAGCCCATTTTCTGGGCCCTTGTCTCTTAAAAACTATTCAGCCTGTCTCTCCACAGACTTTTACCATTATTTAATACCTTAACAAAATTCTTTATAACTTTTTCTGATTGCTTTCTTCTCTATCAACGAATGACATTAAGCAGTTTCTAAAATCAACGGATGCTGCGGCCGAGAATGCATTGCTCACTGCCCATAGTGTAGATCCACATTATGCCCAAGTGACCACAATATTGGGGGAACCAGACAAGATGCTGTGCATACATTGCACTTAGCACAATATGATGTGGTGGGAAAGCACCAGTGGCTCTGAGGTTACATGCACCAGACATGCACTGGACTCATAAAGGGGCCAAAATATATGTTAATTATGTAGAGCCTGCACAGCATCTATGGATACCCCACTGAGCAATCCCTTCTATCTGAAGGAGGAAGAGGAGGACCGTGGAGGCATGCAGAGTAGGTGCTTTTACATCTTAGGTTCTAAAGAAGGACCCACTCACATTTTATGGCATGGGTCATCCTGAGCAACAACAGGAGCTGTCTGATAAATCTCCCAACCTGCGGTGCACAGCTGCATTATGCAGGTGATGCATGCTTTGTTTACCCAGGCCTAGGATTTCTTGATTCCCCACAACTGGCTACTAAAGGATCAAGGCTATCCACTAGAGTCCTGGCTCATAAACCTTTTGACATACCCAGGGACTAGACCTGAATAGAGATGCAATGAGGTATTCACAGTTATCAATGCTGAAACAAAGGCCCCAATATTTATGGGGAGGCGGGGAGAGTGCAGGGGAGCGCGGTAGCGAGGGGAAATCCAGGTAAGGCAGGGGACGCAGAGGTCCTGACGAATTTAATGGCAGACTTTTTCTTTCATTTTCTGCCCAGCAGCCAGCCAAATTGACAGGCAGGCCAGCTGCCGGGTGGCAAAACCAGCAACAGGAGGCACCAGCCGTGGACCCATGGGGATGGTCCCTGGCATTCGGGAGGCAGGAGGGAGTTGGAGATCGGGGCTTGGAGGAGGGGATTCTGTAATCGTGGCTGGGGAGGGGGGTGGGGGGGGGGGAGAAAGAGAGGCCATCGCAGGAGTGGGGGAAGGCCAGAGATCGGACTTGGAGGGGGAGGTCTGCGATCGTGCTGGGGGGAAGAGAGAGGTCGCAATCAGCATAGAGGAAAAATGCTTCCTTGAGAGGCCGAGGGGAGCACTCCTGCTCCTCATGGCCCACAAGGAATGCTGTAAAACGCATTTACCTTTGTGAGCTGGCAGCTCCTGCCTCCCTTTCACTGCTGGGTTTCCTGAGCCCTGGGATTTCTTGCTTCCCCACGACAGAGGCAATCAGGCTCCCAATTGCACTGTATTGCCTCGCATGACATGAAACCCGCCTCCGTTAAAATGGCAATGGCCACCTATGGAGCGGGTTGGGGACGCGTTCCCCAGTTTTAAATTTTTAACCCCTGACCCTCTCCTGCCCATCGTGAGGGGGTTAATACCAAGGCCAAATTTCAGATGCATCAGCCTATCAGCGGAGTCTTGCTTGCAGCCCGGTCAGGGTATTCAAGATTATCGCAATCTGCTTCACTTTATATTACTTCATTCTGCAAAGAGCCAATGCCAAGGCTCATGGAGAAGAGAGCTGGCAGAAGAGAACCTCGACCAGAACCCAGCAAGGATGCCTTCTGTTCACCCAAAAGTGTTATTGCAAGCTGCACTAAATGTACCTTTTTATTTAAGTGCCTAGACTGTACAATGCACAGCAGTCATCTGCACTTGTACCTAATATGCTGTCATTGCCCTCTAGCTTACTTCAAGACCTATGAATACCACAGCATTTCTCCAGAACTTGCTTATTCTGCTCCAACACAAATCAAAGTTACGACTCATTAACGTACTAGTTAACCCAAATTTTATTGACCATTTCCATGTACAGTGCAGTGTGTTTTACCCCAGTGCTTCCCCTTTGTGGCCATGTATTTATATGTGCCTTCTACAGGTAGGCTACCCTTTATCCGGACTTCCGAAAACCGAAACCCTCTAAAAACTGAAGGTTTTTTCGGTCAGCGTAAGTCGTGCGCACGACATGACCAGAGTGGCGCACGACTTACAGGCCTAGCTGGATAAGGGATAGTGTAGCATTTTTCCGCACTTCTGAAAACCGAAATCGCTTAGCGTAAGTGTACCAGCCTTTATCCGCACATCCGAAACCAGAAAACCTCTGAAAGCCGAAAGTGGCGCAAAGCATGACCCGACGCTGCCGGATAAGGGATAGTGTATCCTTTATCTGCACTCCCGAAAACCGAATTACCTCTGAAAACCGAAGTGTTTTCGCGTACCTTCCGAAATCCGAAATTTTCCTAAAACCGAAACACGGCTAGTCCCGAGGTTTTCGGATAAAGGATAGTCTACCTGTACTTCCTAATCATGTGCAGCTTCCACTGCGAGAAGGAAGTTAGATGGATGATTGCTGGGTGTCAGTGTCTGCTTTTAGAGATGGCGATGGTCTGCTACCACCTCTAGCTGAGTCACTGGATGGCCCTGCAGGTGCCATTGATATTACTGCAGTGACTGCCTCGGTTTGCACGCTTTCTGCCACACCTAGAGTACTTTAAGCAGAACAGATGGATGATACAGATGTGGCTTCATCATCTCCATCATTGGTGCCACCTCCTGCCATTCTCTGCTGCCTCATGCTCTTGGCCGGAAATCTGTGTGGGAGTACGTGGCTGCACAGCTTTCAGATCTAATTCTGAAATTGTAATATTAAGTAAATGTAGATTGTAATATGTGAGCACACTTACTGTAGCAACCATTCAGAGGTCAGCAAACTTTCTCGTTACCTGGTGTACTAGTGAGATAGCATTGACTCTTTCAGCCACCTCAATCCAGCCTGCTCTGATGCTGCTCTTCTTTAAACTCCAAAGAAGGATCACTCTTCTCTGCAGGACCTCCAAATGTGCATCCTGGAATAGAGTCATTTTGCTTTGTCGATGTGCTCTAGCTATTTTTCCCTCTCAGTAGCAGGACAGCATTATAGTGACCAGCAGCCCTCAAAAAGGCACTCATCAGATAACCCGCACTATGATCCCGATGTGCTACTAGCGCATCATGTAAATGGGCCTTACACTAAACATCCGTAAGACAAAGGTCCATTACCAACCTGCCCCCGCCACATAGTACTGCCCCCCGATTATCAAAATCCACGAAAAGGCCTTGGACAACGTGGACCACTTTCCATACCTCGGGAGCCTACTGTCAACAAAGGCAGATGTCGATGATGAAGTCCAACACCGTCTTTAGTGTGCCAGTGCAGCCTTCGGTCGCCTGAGGAAGAGAGTGTTTGAAGACCAGGACCTCAAACCCAGCACCAAGCTCATGGTCTACAGAGCAGTAGTGATACCCACCCTCATGTATGCCTCAGAGACATGGACCATGTACAGCAGGCATTTTAAATCACTGGAGAGGCACCACCAATGCTGCCTCTGCAAGATCCTGCAAATTCATTGGCAGGATAGGCGCTCCAACGTCCGTGTTCTTGCTCAGGCCAACATCCCCAGCATTGAAGCTTTGACCACGCTCGATCAGCTCCGATGGACGGGTCACATCGTCTGCATGCCCGATACGAGACTCCCAAAACAAGCGCTCTACTCAGAGCTCTGACACGGCAAGAGAGCCCCAGGTGGGCAGAGGAAACGCTTCAAGGACACCCTCAAAGCCTCTTTGAAAAAGTGCAACATCCCCACCGACTCCTGGGAATCCCTGGCCCAAGGGGACCGCAGAAAGTGGAGGAGAAGCATCCGGGAAGGCGCCAAACACCTCGAGTCTCTTCGCCGGGAGCAAGTGGAAGCCAAGCGTAAACAGCGCATGTCAACCCAAGCATCCCACCCACCCGCCCCTTCAACCACAGTCTGGCCCACGTGTGACAGACTGTAGGTCCCGCATTGGACTCATCAGTCACCTGGGAACTCATTTTTAGTGTGGAAGCAAGTCATCCTCGGTTCCGAGGGACTGCCAAGAAGAAGATGATGTAAATGAGCTGGCTATGCATTAAAGCAGGAAGTCAGCTCTCAGTATAGCAGGTGCGTAGTGCCTGTAGAGCATTCATTCTGCCACAACTTCATCACTCTTGTTAATTCAGTGTCATTTTGCTTTAAAAACTTAAATAAATAAGCAGTAAATCAGCATATGAGGCAATTTTGAATTAAGAGTAGATTGTGCTGGTTCTAGTTTGCCAAGTCTAACATACACTGTTGTTCATTTGTTACTGCTCTTAGCACTAACCACTGGTCATGACAACACTGAAAGCTGATTTTATGTACTTACACAATGATTACTAATAAACATTTGAAAGAGATGCCAAGTTGCGGATTCCCTACATTTTAAACAGTTTTCCATGTTGCGGCAATTTAAAACGAATATAATTTGTAGCAGGGTGTATTTCAATCCATAATATACCTTCCTTTAAGAATTCTCCTTCAAAGCATAACAAATACTTGGCAGAGACTTAAACACAACAAAAACAATCATATCTCAGCACAGCACTACCACTGACACTTAAAAATCCTAACTTCATCACTCATTTCTTCTACTACTTATCTCCATGGAGTAACCCTGTAAATTAAGTTACCTCTAATACAAAACAGAAAAACAACTCTGGGGCACATACATACCCTGATAGCTTATTCCTTTAATCCTTCTTTATGTTCTACATACCACAAAATAAATGTTCCTTCATTGGGAGAAATTACAATGGTATTGGTATTTTTAAAGGATATAACATTGTGTGCTCTCTTAATATACCCTGTCCCTGAACTAGACTGTTATTTTCACATCAGTACTGCGGCAAAGTAATAAAAACAGAAAATGCTGGAAATACTCAGCAGGTCAGGCAGCATCTGTGGGGAGAGAAACAGAGTTAACGTTTCAGGTCGATGACCCTTCGTCAGAACTCAAAACAATTAGAGATGTAACAGATTTTTAAGCAAGTGCAGGAGCAGAGAAAGGGGAGGAAAGAACAAAAGGGGAAGGTCTGTGATAGGGTGGAAGACAGGAGAGATTAAAAGACAAAAGTGGTGATGGTGCAAGGCAAAAGAAAATGGTAATGGGACAAATTAAGCAACAAAAGATGAGTCTAGATGAGGTGTAAATGGAAATGGCAGAATCATCAACAGCTGCCATGTGAAAAAAATATAGGGGCAGAGGTTATGGTCTGAAATTGTTGAACTCGATGTTGAGTCCAGAAGGCTGTAAAGTGCCTAATTGAAAGATGAGGTGCTGTTCCTCGAGCTTACGTTGAACTTCGTTGGAACAATGTAAGAGGCCGGAGAGGTCAGAGTGGGAGTGGAGCGGAGAATTAAAGTGACAGGCGACCGGAAGCTCGGGGTCCCCCTTACGGACTGAACGGAGGTGTTCCGCAAAGCGGTCACCCAACCTGCGTTAGGTTTTCCCAATGTAGAGGAGACTGCATTGTGAGCAGCGAATACAGTATACTAAATTGCAAGAAGTACAAGTAAATCGCTGTTTCACCTGGAAGGAGTGTTTGGTGCTATGGACAGTGGGAAGGCAAAGTAATTTGCTTCAAAAAATTGTGCTCTTGGCTGATTTAGGAAATATGGTGGCTGACGCTAACCTACATATAGCTTCACCGGGCTTCAAGATCTGTGCTAAGTGCTTTTATGTCTTTGCAGCCACAATCATTAGCTTAATCTCCATTCCATGGGAGAGCATTTTTTCCAGCTAACCCCAACTTTCTCTCCATGCATTTCACCAGCTTTTTCTGGTCATGCCTAATGAAAAAAGAAACAACTGGCATTTATATAGTGCCTTTAATTTCCCCAGTGTCCCAAAGCTATGTGTCGGTTAATGTTAGCCAACTCAATTCCAAAACCAGCTAGGAGAGCAGTACTGTTGAAGCAACACTTGAACTTTTGAAATGCGTTTACGATTGTTATGTAGGCAAATTCAAAGCCAATTTTCACATAGTAGTCTGTGGTTTGTGGAAAACAATGACCAGATCATTTGTTTTTGGTGGTAATGGTTGAGGGAGGAAGGTTGGACAGGAGAAATCCCCACTCTTTTTCAAATAGTGCCATGGGATCTTTTACCCCCAGCGGAGCAGGCACATGGGGATTTGGTTTAACATCTCATCCAAAAGATGGCACATCTGACAAAGTAGCACTCCCTCAGTACTGCAAGTATCAGCCTAAATGATGTGCTTAAATCACTAGAAGGGCTTGAATTCACAAGCTTTTGACTCTGAGATGAGATTACTAACTAAGCCATTCTGACACCTGCAATATCAGGAACAAATAAACAGCTAACTGCATTGTGAAGGAGTAGTTGACGTATCATATCTAAATCAATGTCATCCTTGATCGAAAAGTGAAAATACACAAACCATTCCACTGTCAGATCCTAGGCAAGGCTCCGAGAACTTCCTTTCAACAGTATTTTGGAAATTATTAGTCGGCCAATTTCTTCCACTGGTGGGGAGCCTGGCTCAATGGGTAATTACGGGTGTGCTACCCACAATTTACTATCTAGAAAACCTACTGAAAAAATAAAGGGGGCAATTTTCAACTCCACCACCTAGGAAGTAATTTGGAGGAGTGTATCCCCCCACATGCTGGCCCATCCCTAATTGCCCTTGAGAAGGTGGTGCTGAGCCGCCTCTTGAACCGCTGCAGTCGGTCTTCTTTGTAGCAGTTTGTTACAACTGAGTGGCTTGCTAGGCCATTTCTGAGGGCAGTTAAGAGTCAACCATATTGCTGTGGGTCTGGACTCACATACAGGCCAGATTTCCTTCCCTAAAAGGACATTAATGAACCAGATGGGTTTTTATGACAATCCGGTAGTTTCATCACTAGCTTTTTATTCCAGATTTATTTAAATTCGCCAGCTGCTGTGGTGGGATTTGAACTCGTGTCTCTGGATCATGAGTCCAGGCCTCTGGGTTACTAGTCCAGTAACAATCACTACACCATAGTACCCACTTATACTAATGGAGGCATGACACATTTATTTCAATTTTATATAAATCTGTTAACACATTGTATATACTAATATTGCACAGTGAGATTTAACTGCATTCAATCATTAGAGAACAGTCTATGTTTTAATTTTTGGGGGGTTTTATGACTCATCCAGGCATTTTATTGTATTTCAGGTTGAACTCTATGCTGTAATCACGGGCCATGGAAGTGATGAGAATGGCTGTGGAGAGTTCTGTGTCACCTCTCATCATTTTGTAATTAATGCCATATTTAATAATTCAAGGAGATTTGACAATGCTGGTAAGAAACTTTGATATTCCTGCTGTGTTCAATTTTTTTTCTACTAAATAACATTATGAAATTTATATTGAAACCATGTGGAATACAAGTAGGATTTGTGCATTATGTATGATTAGAATTTACTTTTATTAAGAGTATCTTAATAGCTCCTTATGTGGCTCGGTGTCAAATTTAGTTTGATAACGCTCCTGTGACGTGCCTTGGGACATTTTACTACATTAAAGGCACTACATAACTGCAGGTTGTTGTTGTGGAGTACAATGCAAAGAAAGCATGGAGCCTGACGTAAGAAAACTACTAGGCACTTGGTCTAAGCGTTAAACAAAGCTTTAATCAACTGTTTTACAACATGAAGATCTAGTTGTGTCCTTCACTAGTTCCTGTTAAGAATGTCCTGCGCAAGCTAGGCCCGTGCCCGAGTATTTATACTCTCCCTGGACAGTGCCACCCATAGGCCGCTCAGTATTATTTCGTCTTTCATGAATGGCTGATTCATGTCAGAGCCCAAATTTGTTTTTGTATGAGCCACTACTACAAATACATGTTTTACCAGTGTATAATTAAAGTTTAACACTTCCAAATAATGGGGCAGAAATTCGGGTCTCCACGGGCGAGTACGCATGGGGTACTCACCCGTAAGCCCAATGGAAGTGCCGGTTTCCTGCATGCACTGCACATGCGCGGGAAACCGGCACTTCCGTTCCCCTGAAAGCAGGGGTTCAGAGGTCGTGCGCGGGAGAGGCTGCGCGTGCGCATCGAACTTGCACTTTTTTTTACAGGTTTTCCCGGGAGGGTAAGTCTCCAGAAGTTACACATTTAAAAAGCAGGCGTAAGGCCTGCTTTTTACAAGGTAAGTGGTGAATTAATTAAAATTAACACTTTTTTTTTTCCACAGGTTTATTATTTTTAAATACTTTAAAGAAAGGCAAGTTTATTTTTAGACCTGTTAGAAAATAAAATTATTTTTTTCAAAAATTTAAATTGTTTAAAATAGTTATTTCATGTAATTTATAGTTTATTTAAAAAATGTGATTTAAAAAAAAAATTATTTGAAGATGTAGTGATGTTTTGGGGCTGTAGTATTTCTAAGTTTTGACAGCTCTTCCTGTCAATCTTATGAATGGAGCATTCCCTGCTCCGATTGGCTCCCCATGGCCCACGTGATCCCAGGGGACGCATCGAACTAACTGCGCCCCTGGGATACACAAGCACTGCGCGCCGGCGGCTGGAGCAGGCCCAGGATCAGAATTCCACGGGGGCCCACAGCTCAACGGCCGGCGCACAAGGTAAGTGCAGGTCGGGGGCTTGCACCCGCGGGAAGCCCCCGACCCGAATTTCTGGGCCAATAGCACTATAAACTTGGCCTAGCTCTTTTTCCCTATACTATATTCTTCAGATTTTATAGAAATCATATTTTTGTTAGCAAATACCAACAGTCAGTATGGTTGATGTATTATAATGTCTGCACGGAATTATGAAAGATTATAATATACCACTTTAAGCTTATTAAGCGACAGTCAAAACTTGTTTACCAGAATATCACTATGTATTATATGGCGAATAATGGATACCAGGAGTTGGAGAAGTTGCACTCGATGTGCTATTTAATGTGGAATATTTAGTTGCAAAAGCCCCTTTAGTTTGGAGCAACTTCCTAATATCAATGCAGGTAATTTTTTGTGGGCTTTGCAAGGAGGAGCAGCAGGGTTGGAAGCCATCTGACTGATGTTTCTGACAGCAGCCAGTAAGCCCACAAAGCCGGCAGGTGTTAGCATTGCTGTAGGCCTTTCAGGCTTGCAGCACAAAAGTTCCTCTCCCCCTCCCCCAGTTAGGGCACTTGCCTGTACCCAAGTTCTGTGCTGAGGGCAAGAGGAAAATAACCCTCTAACTGTTCTGTAGTTCAAAGAATATAATATAAAATAACATTTCCATAATGTAGCACAGAGTATCAAACGTAATAGTGAATTTTCACAAGTGGAAAATGGCCACACAAAATTGAGTTTATGTTCTACTGCTGTTGCACTTTATTCTTGCTATAGTCTGCCCTATCTAATGTTATTAATATCTGACTTACTACTAAGTTGTTCTGCCCACCTGTCTCTGAATGCTTGATAGTTTCAGGTGATAACTTCAAGTAATTAATTGGCATGAAAATTTTACAGCAGATAGGTAATCAAAAATAGTAATATTGCATTTTGGATGGTCAGTAATTAAAAAAAATGTTTTCATCTTTAATGGCATAGCACACTGCAATTGTTTTTAAGTTTGTTTATGGGATGTGGGTGTTGCTGGCAAGGCCAGCATTTATTGCCCGTCCCTAATTTCCCTTGAGATGGTGGTGCTGAGCCGCTTTCTTCAACTGCTGCAGTCCGTGTGGTGAAGGTACTCCCACAGTGCTGTTAGGTAGAGAGTTCCAGGATTTTGACCCAGTGACGATGAATGATCAGCGATATACTTCTAAGTCAGGATGGTGTGACTTGGAGGTGGTGGCGTTCCCATGCATCTGCTGCCCTTGTCCTTCTAGGTGGAAGAGGTCGCGGGTTTGGGAGGCGAGGCCGAAGAAGCCTTGGCAAGTTGCTGCAGTGCATCTTGTAGATGGTACACACTGCAACCACGGTACGCCAGTGGTGGAGGGAGTGAATGTTGAAGGTGGTGGATGGGGTGCCAATCAAGCGGGCTACTTTGCCCTGGATGGTGTCGAGCTTCTTGTGTTGTTGGAGCTGCACTCATCCAGGCAAGTGGAGAGTATTCCATCACACACCTTACTTGTGCCTTGTAGATGGTAGAAAGGCTTTGGGGAGTCAGGAGGTGAGACACTCGCCTCTGACAGGCTCTTGTTGCCACAGTATTTATGTGGCTGGTCTATTTAAGTTTCTGGTCAATGGTGACCCCCAGGATGCTGTTGGTGGGGGATTCCGCGATGGTAATGCCATTGAATGTCAAGGGGTGGTGGTTAGACTCTTGCTTGTTGGAGATAGTCATTGCCTGGCACTTCTGTGGCGCAAATGTTACCTGCCACTTATCACCCCAAGCCTGAACATCATTGTTGCATGCAGGTATGGACTGCTTTATCTGAGGAGTTGTGAATGGCTCTGAACACTGCAGTCATCAGCGAACATCCCCATTTCTGACCTTATGTTGGAGGGAAGGTCATTGATGAAGCAGCTGAAGATGGTTGGGCCTAGGACACTGCCATGAGGAACTCCTGCAGCGATGTCCTGGGGCTGAGATGATTGACCTACAATCACCACAACCATCTTCCTTTGTGCTAGGTATGACTCCAGCCAGTGGAGAGTTTTCCCCCCGATTCCCATTGACTTCAGTTTTACTAGGGCTCCTTCATGCCACACTCGATCAAATGCTGCCTTGATGTCAAGGGCAGTCACTCTCACTTCTTCTCTGGAATTCAGCTCCTTTGTCCATTTTTGGACCAAGGTTGTAATGTGGTCGGGAGCCAAGTGGTCTTGGCAGAACCCAAACTGGGCATCAGTGAGCAGGTTATTGGTGAGTAAGTGCCGCTTGATAACACTGTTGATGACACCTTCCATCACTTTGCTGATGATTGAGTAGACTGATGGGGCAGTAATTGGCTGGATTGGATTTGTCCTGCTTTTTGTGGACAGGACATACCTGGGCAGTTTTCCACATTGTCGGATAGATGCCAGTGTTGTAGCTGTACTGGAACAGCTTGGCTAGAGGCACAGCTAATTCTGGAGCACAAGTCTTCAGCACAATAGCCGGTATGTTGTCAGGACCCATAGCCTTTGCTGTAACCAGTGCGCTCAGCCGTTTCTTGATATCATGTGGAGTGAATCAAATTGGCTGAAGACTGGCTTCTGTGATGGTGGGGACCTCAGGAGGAGGCCGATATGGATCATCCACTCGGCACTTCTGGCTGAAGATGGTTGCAAATGCTTCATCCTTGTCTTTTGCACTCGCGTGCTGGGCTCTGCCATCATTGAGGATGGGGATATTCCTGGAGCCTCCTTCCTTTAGTTGTTTAATGGCCCACCCCCATTCACGACTGGATGTGGCAGGACTGCAGAGCTTTGATCTGATCCGTTGATTGTGGGATCGCTTGGCCCTGTCTATAGCATCGAATACTACTGCTTAAATGTCAGGATGGTTCAGCTGGTAGTATTCTCACCTCAGACAGCAAAAGAATTCTTAAGCACATAATTGAGAATAATACTTCATTGTAGTATTGAGGAAATTGACAGCTAATGTAAAAGGGAATCCAAAAGTCTTCTATAGAAATATAAATAGTAAATGGGTAGTAAGAGGAGGGGTGGGACTGATTAGGTACCAAAATGGAGACCTGCGCATGGAGGCAAGGGGCATGGCTGAGGGACTAAATTAGTACTTTGCATCTGTCTTTACCAAGGAAGATGCTGCCAAAGTCATAGTGAAAGAGGAGGTAGTTGAGATACTAGATGTGATAAAAATTGATAAAGAGGAGGTACTAGAAAGGCAGTCTGTACTTAAAGTAGACAAGTCACCAAGACCGGATGGGATGCATCCTAGGATGTTGAGGGAAGTAAAGGTAGAAATTGCGGAGGTACTGACCATAATCTTCCAATCCTCCTTGGATACGGGGGTGGTGCCAGAGGACTGGTGAATTGCAAATGTTACACCCTTGTTCAAAAAAAGGTGCAAGGATAAACCCAGCAACCACAGGCCAGTCAGTTTAACCTCGGTAGTGGGGAAGCTTTTAGAAACGATAATCCGGGACAAAATTAACAGTCACTTGGACAAGTGGATTAATTAAGGAAAGCTAGCACGGATTTGTTAATGGCAAATCATGTTTAACTAACTTGAGTGAGTTTTTTGATGAGGTAACAGAGAGGGTTGATGGGGCAATGCGGTTGATGTGGTGTACATGGACTTCCAAAAGGCGTTTGATAAAGTGCCACATAATAGGCTTGCCAGCAAAGTTGAAACCCATGGAATAAAAGGGACAGTTGCAGCATGGATATGAAATTGGCTAAGTGACAGGAAACAAGAGTATTGGTGAACAGTTGTTTATCGGACTGGAGGAAGGTGTACAGTGGTGTTCCCCAGAGGTCAGTATTGGACCACTGCTTTTCTTGATATATATTAATTACTTGGACTTGGGTGTACAGGGCACGATTTCAAAATTTGCAGATGACACAAAACTTGGAAGTGTAGTGAACAGTGAGGAGGATAGCGATAGACTTCAAGAGGACATAGACAGGCTGGTGGAATGGGCGGACATGTGGCAGATGAAATTTAACGCAGAAAAGTGCAAAGTGATACATTTTGGTAGGAAGAATGAGGAGAGGCAATATAAACTAAAACGTACAATTCTAAAGGGGGTGCATGAACAGAGAGACCTTGGGGTATATGTGCACAAATCGGTGAAGGTGGCAGGGCAGGTTGAGACAGCGGTTAAAAAAGCATATGGGACCCTGGGTTTTATAAATAGAGGCATAGAGTACAAAAGCAAGGAAGTTATGATGAACCTTTCTAAAACTCTGGTACGGCATCAACTGGAGTATTGTGTTCAATTCTGGGCACCGCACTTTAGGAAGGACGTGAAGGCCTTAAGAGGGTGCAGAAAAAATTTACACTATGGATGAGGGACTTCAGTTACGTGGATAGACTGGAGAAGCTGGGATTGGGCAGATGCATGACAAATGCAGTATAATGTAGATAAATGCGAGGTTATCCACTTCGGTGGCAAAAACAGGAAGACAGATTATCTGAACGGCAATAGATTGGGAAAAGGGGAAGTGCAACGAGACCTGGGTGTCCTTGTGCACCAGTCGCTGAAGGAAAACATGCAGGTGCAGCAGGCGGTTAAGAAGGCAAATGGTATGTTGGCCTTTATAGCAAGAGGATTCGAGTACAGGAGCAAGGATGTCTTGCTGCAGTTGTACAGGGCCTTGGTGAGACCACACCTTGAGTATTGTGTGCAGTTTTGGTCGCCTTATCTGAGGAAGGATATTCTTGCCATGGAGAGAGTGCAGTGAAGATTCACCAGACTGATACCTGGGATGGCAGGAATGACGCATGAGGAGAGATTGGGTCGATTAGGCTTATATTCACTAGAGTTTAGATGAATGAGAGGGGATCTCATTGAAACTTATAAAATTCTAACAGGACTAGACAGACTAGATGCAGGAAGGATGTTCCCGATGGCAGGGGAGTCCAGAACCAGGGGTCACAGCCTAAGGATAAGGCATAAGCCATTTAGGACTGAGATGAGGAGGAATTTCTTCACCCAGAAAGTGGTGAACCTGTGGAATTCTCTACCTCACAAGGCAGTTGAGGCAAATTCATTAAATATATTCAAGAAGGAGTTAGATATATTTCTTAAGACTAAAGGGATCAAGGGATATGGGGAGAAAGCAGGGACCGGGTACTGAATTTGGATGATCAGCCATGATCTCATTAAATGGCGGAACAGGCTCGAGGGGCCGAATGGCCTACTCCTGCTCCTAACTTCTATGTTTCTATGTTTTGTTCTCAGAGCAGAACAGGTTGAGATGAGATTTGATGAAGATGTTCAAAATCATGAGGGGTCTAGACAGAGTAGATAGAGAGAAACTGTTCCCATTGGCAGAAGGGTCGAGAACCAGAGGACAGAGATTTAAGGTGATTGGCAGAAGAACCAAAGGTGACATGAGGGGAAACTTTTTTATGCAGTGAGTGGTTAAGATCTGGAATGCGCTGCCTGAAAGGGTGGCGGAGGCAAATTCAATCATGGCTTTCAAAAGGGAATTGGATAAGTACCTGAAGGAAAAACAATTTCAGGGCTATGGAGAAAAGAAGGGGGAGTGGGACTAGCTGAAGTGCTCTTGCAGAGAGCTGGCACAGACTCAATGGGCTGAATGGCCTCCTGTGCTGTAACCATTCTATGATTCTATGCTTGGAAGTGAACCCTTTGGGTAAGGTGTTAAACCAAGACCCCGTCTATCTGTTCAGTTGGACATTAAAGATCCCATGGTATCATAGAGGATGGAGTTCTCTCAGTGTCCTGGTCAACATTTCTCCTTCAACCAATAGTACTAGGAATAGAGTTATATCACTACTGTTTGCGAGATGTTGCTGTGAACAAATGACTGTTGCATTTGCCTCACAGTCACTGCACTCACCTGTATTTGAAGCGCTTAGCGACTTATGACAAATATGGTAAGGTGCCAAGCAAATTGCCATTTTTAATTACGTCGCATGTTAGAATTTGAGTTCCCAATCTCAGCCATGTTGCCAAGAGCAGGTGACAAACTGAGGCTAGGGAGCATGTGAATAAGGTAGGGAGTCTTAGAACCTCCCAGTCACCGGTGAAGGCTATAAGAACATAAGAAACATAAGAAATAGGAGCAGGAGTAGGCCACTTGGCCCTTCGAGCCTGTTCCGCCATTCGATAAGATCATGGCTGATCCGATTACTCCACATTCCTGCCTACCCCTGATAAGCAAGGGGGTGAAAAGTTACCAAGAATCTATCTACCTCTGCCTTAAAAATATTCAAAGACTCTGCTTCCACTGTCCTGAGGAGGAGAGTTCCAAAGACTCACGACCCTGAGAAAAAATTTCTCCTCATCTATCTTAAATGGGCACCCCTTATTTTTAAACAGTGACTCCTAGTTCTAGATTCTCCCACAAGAGGAAACATCCTCTCCACATCCACCCTGTCCAGACCCCTCAGGATCTTATATGTTTCAATCAAGTCACCTCTTACTCTTCTAAACTCCAGCAGATACAAGCCTAGCCTGTCCAACCTTTCCTCATAAGACAACCCACCCATTCCAGGTATTAGTCTAGTAAACCTTCTCTGAACTGCTTCCAACGCATTTACATCCTTCCTTAAATAAGGAGACCAATTCTGTACACAGTACTCCAGATGTGGTATCACCAATGCCCTGTATAACTGAAGCATAACCCCCCCTACTTTTGTATTCAATTCCCCTCGCAATAAACGATAACATTCTATTAGCTTCCCTAATTACTTGCTGTACGTGCATAGTAACCTTTTGCGATTCATGCACTAGCACACCCAGATCCCTCTGCATCTCAGAGCTTTGCAATCTCTCACCATTTAAATAATATGCTTCTTTTTTATTCTTCCTGCCAAAATGGACAACTTCATATTTTCCCCACATTATACTCCATTTGCTAGTTCTTTGCCCACTCGTTTAACCTATCTATATCCCTTTGTAGCCTCCTTATGTCCTCTTCACAATTTACTTTCCTAGCTATCTTTGTGTCATCAGCAAATTTAGCAACTATACCTTTGGTCCCTTCATACAAATTGTAAAAAGTTGAGGCCCCAGCACTGATCCCTGTGGCACACCACTCGTTACATCTTGCCAATGAGAAAATTACCCATTTATGCCTGCTCTCGGTTTCCCGTTAGCTAGCCAATCTTCTATCCACGCCAATATGTTACCCCCTACACCATGAGCTTTTATTTTCCGCAATAACCTTTGATGTGGCACCTTATCAAGTGCCTTCTGGAAATCCAAGTACAGTACATCCACCCGTTCCCCTTTATCCACAGCACATGTTACTTCCTCAAAGAACTCCAATAAATTGGTTAAACATGATTTCCCTTGCACAAAACCATGTTGACTCTGCCAGATTACTTTGAACTTTTCGAAGTGCCCTTCTATAATGCCTTTAATAATAGCTTCTAACATCTTCCCCATGACAGATGTTAAGCTAACTGGCCTGTAGTTTCCTGCTTTCTATCTCCCTCCCTTTTTGAATAAAGGAGTTACATTTGCTATTTTCCAATCTAATGGAACCTTCCCCGAATCTAGGGAATTTTGGAAAATTAAAACCAACGCATCAACTATCTCACTAGCCACTTCTTTTAAGACCCTAGGATGAAGTCCATCAGGACCCGGGGAGTTGTCAGCCCGCAGCTCCAACAATTTGCTCTGTACCACTTCCCTGGCGATTATAATTTTCTTGAGTTCCTCCCTCCCTGCCATTTCCTGATTTACAGCTATTTCTGGGATGTTACTTGTATCCTCTATAGTGAAGACCGATGCAAAATACCTGTTCAATTCAACTGCCATCGCCTTACTTTCCATTATTAATTCCCCAGACTCACTTTTTATAGGATCAACGCTCACTTTGTTAACTCTTTTCTTTTTTAAATAGCTATAGAAACTCTTACTATCTGTTTTTATATTTCTAGTTAGCTTTCTCTTGTACTCTAATTTTTCTCTCATTAATCTTTTAGCCATTCTTTGCTGTTTTTTATATTCTGTCCAATCTTCTGACCTACCACCCATCTTTGAGCAATTATATGCTTTTTCTTTAAGTTTAATACTATCTTTACCTTTTTTAGTTAACCACAGATGGTGGGTCCTCCCCTTGGAATTTTTCTTTCTTGTTGGAATGTATATATTCTGTGTATTTTGAAATATCCCCTTAAATGTCTGCCACTGCAACTCTATTGACCTATCCCTTAACCTAATTTGCCAGTTCACTTTAGCTAGCTCTGCTTTCATGCCCTCATAATTGCCCTTATTTAAGTTTAAAATACTAGTCTTGGACCCACTCCTCTCTCTCAAACTGAATGTAAAATTCAATCATATTGTGATCGCTGCTACCTAGGGGCACCTTCACTATGAGGTCATTAATTAATCCTATCTCCTTGCACAATACCAGGTCTAGTATAGCCTGCTCTCTGGTTGGCTCCAGAACGTGCTGTTGTAAGAAACTATCCCGAAAACATTCCATGAACTCATCTATGCTACCTTTGCCCATCTAGTTTTTCCAGTCTGTATGCAGATTAAAATCCCCCATGATTATTGCTGTACTCTTCTCACAAGCTCCCATTATTTTTTCCTTTATACTCCATTCTACCATGTGGTTACTGTTAGGGGGCCTGTACACCACTCCCACAAGTGACTTCTTGCCTTTATTATTTCTCATCTCTACCCAAACCGCTTCTACATCCTGGTTTCCTGAACTTAGGCCATCCCTCTCTCTTATGCTAATACCATCATCATTAATTAACAGAGCCACCCCTTCACCTTTTCCCATCTTCCTGTCCTTCCTAAATGTCATGTACCCTTCAATATTCAGGTCCCAATCTATGTCATCCTGCAGCCATGTTTCTGTAATGGCTATCTGATCATATTTATTTATTTCTATTTGCGCTATCAGTTCATCTGTTTTGTTTCGAATGCTACGTGCATTCAGATGCAGAGCCTTTAGTTTTGTCCTTTTATTATTTTTGTAACCTCTAGCCTTATCTGTTGATTTACTCTTAGATTTGTACTCTGTATCCCTTCCTGTCACGGTCTGTTTATCATTTCCCATATTAAGACTTTTCTCTATTGCCTTGTTTCTAATCTTTGAATGACCACATCTTCCCAAATTTGATCCTATGCCCCCAATATTTGGACAATTGCAAAGGCTGAGGCTCCTCCACCTCCTGGGTCCCCATACCTGCCTCACTCACAGTCACATCCTCCTGTCCCTGACCACTGACCAAATCAGAAGACCCTATCCTAAGGGGTGTGACTGCCTCCTGGAATAAAGTGTCCAGGTAACTTTCCCCCTCCCTGATGCATCGCAGTGTCCGCAGCTCGGCCTCCAACTCATCAACTCTGAGCCGAAGCTCCTCAGGCCGCAGACACTTACCACAGACATGTTCGTCCTGGATCAGACTGGCATCCAGGAGCTCCCACATACTGCAGTTGCAACACATCACCTGCTCTGCCATCTTTATTGAGTCTTAATTTATTTATTTTTACCCTACTACACCTAATAATATTTATTACTGCTAGTAAACTAGTACTAATGAAACCTTACAATTACTAATACATTTCCTGGGCTTTAAAAGATAAGGGAAGTGAGCAAAATACTCACCAACCAATCACTTACCCTTTTCCCTGTGATGTCACCTTTTATTTTTCTTCAAATGCAGTTGGGGGGTGTCACAGAGCCAAACTCCCACTGGTTCTCTATCCCCTCTTGTGTAGCTTTTTAACTCCTGCTCTCCTGGAAGCTGACAAAGATAGAAAAAGAAAGGACCACCCACCCTCACTCCACAGCTTTACACTCTGTTCCAAACTGCACTCTAGCCTCCCTTATTTATACTGCTGAGATTTACAAAGTGAGCTCTCTGGCAGTTACAGAACCAGACTAGACCAGTTAATTAATTAATTACTCTCACCTGCTCTCCAGCACAGAACTAGATTTTATTAAAAAAAGATTACCCTTTAAGATTCACTCCCTCAGTCACCAAACTCGCAGCTTTACACTCTTAATATTCAAAAATCTATCGATCTCTGTCTTGAATATACTCAACGACTGGACCTCCACAACCCTCTGGGGTAGAGAATTCCAAAGATTCACCACCACCTGAGTGAAGAAATTTCTCCTCATCTCAGTCCTAAATGGACGACCCCTTATTCTGAGACTGTGACCCCTGGTTCTAGACTCCCTACCCAGGGGAAACATCCTCCCTGCATCTACTCAGTCAAGCCCTGTAAGAATTTTGTATGTTTCAATGAGATCACCTCTCATTCTTCTAAACTCTATAGAATATAGGCGTTGTCTACTCAATCTCTCCCCATAGGACAATCCTCCCATCCCATGAATCAGTCTGGTGAACCTTTGTTGCACTCCCTCTATGGCAAGTATATCCTTCCTTAGGTAAGGAGACCAGAACTGTACACAATACTCCAGGTGTGGTCTCACCAGGGCCCTATATAATTGCAGTAAGATGTCTTTACTCTTATACCCAAATCCTCTTGCTTTCTTAATTGCTTGCTGTACCTGCATGTTAACTTTCAGTGATTCGTGTACAAGGACACCCAGGTCCCTCTGAACACCAACATTTCCCAATCTCTCACCATTTAAAAAATACTCTGCTTTTCTATTTTTCCTACCAAAGTGGATAACTTCACATTTCTCCACATTATATTCCATTTGCCATGTTCTTGCCCATTCACTTAGCCTGTCTATATCCCCTTGAAGACTCTTTATATCCTCCTCACAACTTACATTCCCACCTAGCATTGTATCAGCAGCAAACTTGGATATATTACATTTTGTCCCCTCATCCAAATGATTGATATAGATTGTGACTAGCTGAGGCCCAAGCACTAATCCTTGCAGTACCCCACTAGTTACAGCCTGCCAACCTGAAAATGACCCATTTATTCCTACTTTCTGTTTTCTGTCCGTTAACCAATCCTCAATCCATACTAGTATATTACCCCAAATTCCATGAGCCCTAATTTTGTTTAATAACCTCTTGTGTGGCAGCTTATCGAATGCCTTCTGAAAATTCAAATACACCACATTCACTGGTTCCCCCTTATCTATTCTGCTAGTTACAACCTCAACAAACTCTTAACAGATTTGTCAAACACGATTTCCCTTTCATAAATCCGTGTTGACTCTGCCCAATCCTATTATTATTTTCTAAGTGCCCTGTTACCATGTCATTAATAATAGATTCTAACATTTTCCCTACTACTGATGTCAGGCTAACTGGTCTGTAGTTCCCCGTTTACTCTCTCCCCTCCTTTCTTAAATAGTGGGGTTACATTTGCTACCTTCCAATCTGCGGGAACCGTTCTAGAATCTATGGAATTTTGGAAAATGACAACCAATGCGTCCACTATCTCTGCAGCCACCTCTTTCAAAACCCTAGGATGTAGGCCATCAGGTCCAGGGGATTTATCGGCTTTCAGTCCCATTAATTCCTCAAGTACTATTTTTTTACTAATACTAATTTCTTTCAGTTCGTCATTCTCGCTATACCCTTGGTTCTCCACTATTTCCGGGAGGTTTTTTGCATCTTCTTCCGTGAAGACAGGCACAAAGGGCTGGATTTTGTCAATGGGGACGCGTTGGGGGCGGGACTGCTGGTTGTCGGGTTTCAGTCCCACCCCCAACGATGTCCGGCCAACCCACGCTATTTTCCCTTGATTGAACTTGTTAAGCCTGCCTTGTGGGCTTAGTCGGCCAATTAAGGGAAAACCGGTGACACAGGACGTCAGCATATGACGTTTCATCTGTCAATTATCAGCGTTTGACAGCTTTGAGAAGCTGTCAAACATTGACAATCTCTGTTCTAAGGTGAACCCTTGTACTAAAGACTTACCAAACCTCTTTCCTGAGCAGAAATCAGATGGCTGCTGCATCTGAGAATGCAGCAGCCATTCTGTCATCTCTGCCATTGAGATGAGGCACCTCCGGATCCCCAAGGGTTGTAGCCTGCAGGAAGAAGCAAAGGTAAGGAAAATTTTTCTAACACTTTACATTCACCTCTCATACTTACTTCTCCACACTTACACCCATCACTCACCTCTACAGCTGACATTTTGACCCCTCTCACCCCCGCAGACCCACTGCTCACCTTGCTGACCCTGGCGAGGTTCGCAGCCATCGGGAAGCCCGCACTTGCAGGGGTAAAATGGGGATAAGCCTCTTAACTGCCTGTTAACTACCTGTTAACAGACTGTTAATTGGCTGTAATCCCCTTCCCACCTCGAGGAGATGGTTCCCTGCACGAATCGAGGACCTGCCTCCCGGGAAGATGGCACGGAGGCGGGTTGGGAGCGGGCTCGGTACCCGCTCCTAGTTTCTGCCATTTTCCCGGCAGTCCTGCTTCCATACCCGCCTCCCCAGGGCTGACAAAATTCCCCCCAAAGTGTTTGTTTAATTTCTCTTCCATTTCCTATTCCCCATTATAATTTCTCCTGTCTCAGCCTGTAAGGGACCCACATTTACTTTCGCTAATCTTTTCATTTTTACATACCTATAGAAGTTTTTGCAGTCTGTTTTTATGTCTCTTGCTAGTTTACTCTCATATTCTATTTTCCCTTTCTTTATCAATTTCTTGGTCCTGAATTCTAAAATCCTTCCAATCCTCAGGCTTACTACTCTTTTTGGCAACATTATAAGCCTCTTCCTTTGATCTAATACTATCTTTAACTTCTCTTGTTAGCCACGGTTGGACCACTTTTCCTGTGGGGTTTTTGTGCCTTAAAGGAATGTATATTTGTTGTAAATTATGTATTAATTCTTTAAATGCTAGCCATTGCTTGTCTACCATCATACCTTTTAATGTAGTTTCCCAATCTACCTTAGCCAACTCGCTCCTCATACCTACATAGTTTGCTTTGTTTAGATTTAAGACCCTTGTTTCGGATTTAACTAAATCACTTTCAACTTGAATATAAAATTCTATCATATTATGGTCACTCTTCCCTAAAGGCCCCTTTACTACAAGGTTATTAATTAACCATTTCTCACAATACTAGATCTAAAATAGCCTGTTCCCTAGTTGGTTCCTCAACATACTGATCTAGAAAACTATTTTGCATACATTCCATGAATTCATCCTCCACACTATTACTGCACATTTGGTTTGCCGAGTCTATATGTAGATTAAAGTCCCCCATGATTACTGTATTACCCTTGTTACATGTGCCTCTAATTTCCTGATTTATACTCTGCCCTACATTACAACTACTGTTTGGGGGCCTATAAACAACTCCCACCAATATTTTCTGCCCCTTGCTGTTTCTTAGCTCCACCCAAACTAATTCTACTTTTTGATTTTTGGCGCAAAATCCTTTCTCTCTACTGTCTTTATCCCATCCTTTATTATCAGGGCTACCCCTCCTCCTTTTCCATTGTGCCCATCTCTTCTAAAAGTTAAGTATCCTGGAATATTTAGTTCCCAACCTTGGTCACTTTGCAACCACATCTCCATAATGGCTATTAGATCAAACCTGTTAAATTTCTATCTGCGCTATTAATTCATCTATTTGCGCATTCAGATATAGTGCCTTTAATTTTGACTTATTTTTCCCTGATGTCACCTTAGTCACTGATGCTTTATTATCTTTGTTACTCTCTCTGCCCCTTCCTGACCCACTCTGCTTATTTTTACCCGAATGTGAAAGATGTCTCTCATCTTCTTGACTTCACAATAGAGCAGGAAATCTCAAGCAAGGGTGAGAAAGAATCTTAAAAAGAGGCTGTCTCATTTCACACACACATGTCAGATACTTTTTTCTTTTTGTTCCAACAAGAGAAGACAAGAAAGTGTGGTGGAGGTGAGGATATCCTGGTATCCAAAGCACTAGTAAAAAGCAGGTAGTTAAAATCACAGGGCTTTAGAATTATGTCGATTTTTTCCCCTATATTTGTGGGAAACTAACAAAGTTAATCGAAACCTAGCAATTAATTAGAACTCAATATCATTAGGAGTAAGGGATTGATGCTTGCAACATTTCTTTGTGAAATGTTTTGAAAAAATGTTCTACCAGTCTCCTATTTGGAGCATAAAATCCACGTGTATCTTATTAGTAGTATACTAAACTCATTACTTTTATTTTGGCTATCTGGCTTTCTTTCAAATTAAAATAAATGCATTAGTGTATCCTATATTGTGGAGTCATTATAATGAAGATCATGGTAAGTATGTGGTTTGTGAAGGCTGCAGTCTCTCTTAAATTGTAAGCAATTGTAAACACTGATAACCAATCCAATAATTTTTTTTTAATTCAGAGGCATTGCAAGTACTGGTAACTACAATAGCACACAGATCTCTTCTTTTAAATGTGCATGTGGGTGACGCTGGTAAGGGTACATTGTTTTGCCCATCCCTTGTTGCCCTAGAAGGTGGCGTTGGCCCTTTTCCTGGAACTGCCGCGGTCTTTGTGGTGATGGAGCTCCCACAATGGAATTTCAGGATTTTAACTCAACGATAGTGAATGAACAACAGTATATGTCCAAGTCAGGATTGTGCATGACTTGAAGGGGATCTTGGTGCCCCCATGACATTGCTGCTCTTGTTCTTCTCAATTGTAGGGGTTTCAAGGGAGGCAGGTGCTGTCGAAGTAACTTTGGTGGTATGCTGCACCGCATCCTGTAGATCATATATACTCAGCCACAGTGCACTGGTCTAGTAGCAGGGCACCAATCAAGCGAATTGATCTGTCCTGGACAGTGTTGAGCTTTTTGAGTGTTGTTGTGGGTGAGTGGTGATTGTTCCATCACACTTCTGATTTGAGCCTAGTAGATGGTGGAGAAGCTTTGCGGGGTCAGGAGGTAAGCCACTCATTGCAGAGTACCCAGCCTGACTCCTGCTCTTGTAGCCACGGTGTTGATAATGACTGATCCATTTCAACTTCTGGTCAGTGATGGTGGTGAGGTTGAAGTTTAGGAAGAGATGCCCAGGTTTTCTCTTGTTCGAGATGGTTCTTACTTAGCACTAATGTGGAATGAATGTTACCAGCCATTTGTCAGGCCAAGGCTGGATGTTGTCCAGGTCCCGCAGTGCGTTGGCTTCATTATCAGGGGAGCTGTGAAGTGTGCTGACTTCTATAGAATCATCAGCAAACAGCCCCACTCCTGACCTTGTGACGGAGGGAAGGTCATTGATGAAGCAGTTGAAATGGTTGAGCCTAAGAAACTCCTGGAATTATGTCCTGTTATCTTCTTTTGTGTCAGGTATAACTGCAGTCACTAGAGAATTTTCCCTTTGACCCGCATGGACTTCAATTTGGCTCAGGCTCCTTGGTCCCATACTCAATAAAATGCTGCTTTAATGTTGAAAGCAGTTACCTCTCCTCTGACATTAGGCTCTTGTGTCCATGTCTGCATCAAGGCTTTGATAAGGTATGGAGCTGCGTAGTTCTGGTGGAACCCAAGCTGAGCATCGGTAAGCAGGTTATTAGTGAGTAGGTGGGGTTTGATGGTACTATGGATAAATTCT
This sequence comes from Somniosus microcephalus, assembly GCF_052327205.1. NCBI lineage: Eukaryota > Metazoa > Chordata > Chondrichthyes > Squaliformes > Somniosidae > Somniosus > Somniosus microcephalus. The sequence goes on along the minus strand of NC_140991.1, from coordinate 145,569,039 downwards.
TCCATTACTTTACTGATAATTAGAGAATTCTGATAGGGTGGTAACTGGTCGGGTTAGATTTATCCTGGTGTTTTTTGGTTAGGGCATTCCTGGGCAATGGTTGGGATTGAAGAAGGGTGGGTATGGTCACCTGTAGAGATCAGGTTCAATGGAGTTGGATAGATAGGTAGATGGACAGATGTGTGGAATAAGGAGTTTTGCTTCAGTTTCATGGGGCATGATTGAGAACTTTATCACAAGAGATGAAATAGATTGGATAGACTCCATGGTAGGGTACATTGCAAATGATCTGTGGAAGGATCTAGCTTGTTGAACTAAGTGGCCTTTTTTCATTTCATTCTTTTTCATGCTCTTGTATGCCACATTTATATTGGGTCATTTCAGTTGATGAAGCTTAACCAGATTACATAAAATTCATGGGGGAAAAATTCAGTCGCACCCCCTTTGGGACACTAACTTCGCCAGCACCCCGAAAAAGTTAGCGCCCCGTGCCCGAAATTCAATGGTAGGGCCCCAAGCAGGAGGGGGGGTGCTACTAGAAGCGCTCCCCCTCTCTCTTGGAGCGCTCCCATTGAATATTGCGCTGTTATGTGCAGCAGTGCCACGTGCACCGGTATGTAACGCTGCGGTACTGCAGGCCTCCATCCCCTTCTGGGCCACCAGGGTGCGGGGTGCCGGCAAAAGAGCCCGGCACTCAAGAGGAGTGCCGGGCTGATGGATTGCAGCCAGCACCCCGCAGGAGGAGGCCAGAGGGGGCAGGTGTTGGCAAGCGGCGCAAAAAAAATGGCCGCCCAGCACCTGCCCTTTAATTATCACCGCCCCGGCTGCAAGAACACCCCCTGACCCTGTCGGACATAGCGTCCGGCGGTAGGTCAGGGGGTGTGAGCCAAGTTTGCGGCCAGGGTGCTGCGCATGGCGATGACGTCATCGGCGGAGGTGCAGCACCGTGGTGCGCTACCGGCTACCGCCGCCGCTAACCTCCCGCTGAATTTCGTGGGAGGCGTTAGCGGCACTGCGCTCGGGTGCTAGTTGCTTTGGGAAGCACAAAGCAACCAAATTTTCCCCTATACTGTTTAGATGGCCATGAATAGCAAACCTCATTCAACTTCTCAGCCTCCTAGTACACTCGCAGAATTGCTCCTGCCAATGATCTAATGGCATTACAGCATTAATTCAACTAACTCAGAAACTCGTTGTACTTTCATTGAATTTGGTTGTTCCACAGGTCACTATCAGTCAACCTACTAGAGGTGGTCTGCACAAATTCAGTCAGTCACTTTGGCCGCAATGTTCTCAGCGGCGTCGGGGTTGGTGGCAGGAGAGCTGGTTACTGGGTTCCAGTCCCAATCCCATCTGCTGCCGCTCTGTCAAAGGGATTTTCTCTTGATTGGCCTTGTTAAGCGCACCCTGTGGGCTTCCCAGCCAATTAAAAGGAAGCGGGTCTGATGACGTCATTTGATGATGACGTCATTTGATGATGCATCATCAGCCGGTTTCCTTAAAGGGATCACGGCCACATTGAGTTTGACAGATGTTCTGTCAGTGTTTGACAGCATTCAGGTGCTTCAAACACTGACAAGCACTGCACAAAGGTGGATGCTTGCACCCAGGCTCTCCAATGACTCCCTCCATATGCTTATGGAGGGAGTCACAGCACGCAGGGAGGTTCTCTTCCCTTCCAAGGGTAGAAGAGACCTCCCCAGGACACCAATGTAGCCGAGTTGCACATTGCACAGGAGGGAAAAAGCAGGGATGTCGTCAGGGGTCCCTGGCTGCAGTGGCGCCAACCTTTCAATGATCTCAGTGGATCACGAAACGTTACTGCAAAGCCACACTCAAACTCACCCTGCTGTGCCACTCAACACATCCCCATCACTCTGCATTCCCTACCCTTCTCCTGCACATCCTTACTCACACCAACTTACCTTGTACCTCTACCCAACCCCCTCTATCTACATTATCACTTCCCCATCTCACTAGCCACCCCTCACACTCACCTTCATCCTACTGCAAGCATACCAACTAACAATACACAAGGGTAGGCACTTGAGAGGTTTAGCCAATGTCTATGTGAAGTTTCTGGTAATGTGTTATCATACAGTGAAATCTATATTTTCAACACTGCCCTTATTGGACAGATCTGTGCGCACCTTGAGAAGTGTCTTACTGAGTTCCAGTGAATGTTGAGACATAACTCCGCCCCCCCCCCCCCCCCCCCCGCTATAGTGATGTGTGTGCATGGAATTGATTGGACATTAAAGGGATGCTTCACGGTGCTGGTGTTGGGGTGGTGTCAACCTGGCGCATCATGTGGCAGCCTGGGTGTACAGTGTCAAGTGAAATAAATCTGGCCATGGTGATGCCATCGCTGGCCTACCGGGCATCAATGTTGTCAGGGGCTGATGCCCTGTGTCCAGTGCAGCATCAGGTGATGGCAGAGAAGGTTGGTCATGTTGGTGATGTTGGTGTGCCTGGTGATATTGGTGTTGTGGCTGATCGTGGAAGGATTTGGTGGACCAAGGTCTGATTTTTTCAAGGGCACCGGTGTCGCTGCAATAGATGGCAGCTGTAGGTGAGATGACAGAAGCAATCTGTCAATGGTGAGAGAGGGTGTTCCAATGAGGTGGCACTGGACATGCCATTGCCTCTAAACACTTGCAAGCTAAAGAAATCTCTATGTATTACAAATGCAGTAACCAACAGTTTCTGCGCTCTGAAATTGACCATCTGCAACATGGCATCCTTTACACCACTTCTGCAGCTGTCAGCTTAACAGATACATCAGAGCAGACTCAACTCACGTCAGGGTGAGCTGGCGTGTTCCCTGAGCAGCAGTAACCCGTGGGGGAGCACATAAAATTGGAAAGAAGCCTCAAAATACCGTTAAATTGGCTCTTAACAAGCCATTTAATGAGCTCAATTGTCTCCCCCGCCGCTTGGTGTTGTGTCAGTTCTCTGCAGACAGACCCGACACCTGGGAGACTCGCGTGGAGGCGGGTTGACAGTGGACCCGCCTCCAAACCCGCCCTCTGAGCGCCGGCAAAATTCCGGCCTTTATGTTAACTGGTACTTAAATAACAATGATTGAATTTTCAGCTTTGCCTGTAGAAGAGAAGTGCTAATAATGATATTCCCAATTGTGGAAATAAGCACTTGGCCTATTATTTTCATCACGATGGAATATAAAATCATAGCCAAGTTTTTGACAACCGTGTGCTCATCACTCACCAGTCTGCAATTCTCTGGAACCCCCTAACTTTCCTTCTGAAACTTTTCAACACTTTTACATCCACTCGTCACAACAACCCTTGTTTCCACCAACTAACACCAACCTTTGTAGAGCCCAATTATTTCCTTCACCGATGTTTCACACATCCTATTACTTAAGCATTATGCCGCAATCTACTCTGCACATGTCCAACTTTCACTTGCATTCAAAACAACAAAGAAACAGCTACTCACCAGTTGTATTCTATTCATACTATTATTGTATCATTTATATACAAAAATGCTACCTATAAATTATGTTCAATACTTCATATCGATTATAGAAAAAATATTCAAAATATTAAAATCGGAGCCAGTAAGTCAGAGAGTCTGGCCACTCTCTTATCTATCCCTCATGCCGTTGTGGTTCTGGTTCTCTTTGTCTCTCCTCTTCTGCTTCTGACTTTCTCTTCCCTGAACTCTTTTTGCTTTCCTTTGTCATCCTGCTTCTCTCTTTCTGATTTTTTATTTTTTATTTTTCTTTCAGGTGGGAGGTATGGCATAGTGTGGCAGGAAAAGGGGCCATTAATGGCTGCAGGCTACATTTGGAGTGGGTTGTGGGAAAATGTGCCCTTCAGCGGCTTACATCCCATCCTCTCCCCCAACCATTAACGCTTCCCCCACCCTATTGCTCCCATTGTATCCCCACCTTTCACCTTCCCATTATCTTCTTCCCTTCCAACCACTCCCATCATCCGTAACTCTTCCCCTTCAAACTATCTGCTCAACCCTCCCGCATGCACCATTGTCACGCAGCTTACCCTTAATCCTTCCATTCCCCCCACTCCACTCGCTGTCTCCAAGATCAGGTGGCAAGAAGCCAGACTCCTTCACCCTCAACTATTTTGTCCTCCCTTCCCCTCCAACCTTATCTTCATGTCACCTTTCCTCACAGAGGCTTCGTTTGGTTTCAAAATTCAACTTTTTTTTTTAAAGAAGTCAAATTAGAATGAGGAAAGAAGCTACCTGCCTGGCTTACTCTCCATTTGTGTCTTTCTGTGTGTGTGTCTCTCTCTCTCTCATTGATATTAGAAATGAGAAGCTTACAGGTCTCACAGATGTGCACGATTAGCATTGACCTTTTCTAACTGTCAACAAAACATGGGTGAGATAATCATTTGGCTTCAAGATTCAACTGTTGTGTGTCACACAGTTTGACACCTTTAACATTGAAAATATGTATCAGAGTTCACCAACAGGCACTCATAATGAAACCCACACCCCATGTACAAAATTTAATATATAATAGATATTTTACACAGACACTAAACATAAACCTAAATATCAAGTTTGTTCAACCTAGGTACTCCTTTGGGTTGTGCTAACAAGGTTTCAGAGGGTGTGGTCCCGAACGAACATGGCACATGGCTGTATGGCAGAAATGGCTGGTGCGATGGACAGGATGTGGCACCATGGAGGAAAGACGTCACTAAGCAGGTAAACTGGAACTAATCATTTTGTCACTAGAGGTATATAAGGAAAAGGTGGGAGGAGAAATCACTGGATGTGAAAAAAATTGTAAACAACCCAAATTAATTACAGTCCAGTCTCTTATACCTCTACGGATTTAAATCAGATACTTCAAGTTATCTCAACACTTGTCCAATTGAAGAACATAATCCCTGGTGATCTGTTGACAAAAGGTGTGGCTATTGCCTGGCAGTCCAGCGCAGTCTGCATATTTATGTCTTGGGGTTGCATCCTGTTTTCCGGCTGTTCAGGAAGCTTGTGCACTGGCTACAATTTTGGTAGTCCATATAAAGCATTGAAAATGAAAAATTTAGGTCTTTTAAACACAGAAAAAAAACCTTTTTTGTCTTCATTTGGCAAGGCAAATTGAGATTTATCCTGGGTATTCAGGAACAATTAGAGGCTCATAGTAATAAAATTGTGGACTATTTTACAACCCAGATACTAGCTGGATTTTGGATACTTCATAGAATCATAGAAATTTACGGCACAGAAGGAGGCCATTTGGCCCATCTTGTCTGTGCCGACCGAAAAAGAGCTATCCAGCCTAAAATAACAACAGAAAATGCTGGAAACACTCAGCAGGCCAGGCAGCATCCGTGGAGAGAGAAACAGAGTCAACGTTTCAGGTCTGGGACCCTTCATCAGAACTGGAAAAAGCTGGAGATGTAACAGATATTAAGCAGGTGCAGAGACTGGGGGGGGGGGGGGGGGGGGGGGGGGTTAGGAGGGGAGGAAGAAATAGAAAGAACATCCTGTACTTTTGTAAGAGGCAGGAAAGATAAAATGTTGCAAATGGGAATGGCAAAAATCATACTGCATGAAAAATGGGGGCAGGGATAATTATCTGAAGTTGTTGAACTCCATGTTGAGTCCGGCAGGCTGCAAAGTGCCCAATCGAAAGATGAGGTGCTGTTCCTCGAGCTTACGTTGAGCTTCATTGGAACAATGTAATAGGCCGAGGACAGAGAGATCAGAGTGGGAGTGAAGCGGTGAATTAAAGTGACAGGCGACCAGAAGCTCGGGGTCACCCGTACGGACTGAACGGAGGTGTTCTGCAAAGCGGTCGCCCAATCTGCGTTTGGTCTCCCCAATGTAGAGGAGACCGCATCGTGAGCAGCGAATACAGTATATTAAATTGCAAGAAGTACAAGTAAATCGCTGTTTCACCTGGAAGGGGTGTTTGGGGCCCTGGACAGTGGGAAGGGAGGAGGTAAAAGGGCATGTGTTGCATCTCCTGCGCTTGCACGGGAAGGTGCCAGGTGAAGGAGAAGGGCTGTTGGGGGTGATTGAGGAGTGGACCATGGTGTCGCGGAGGGAGCAGTCCCTTCGGAATGCTGAAAGGGGAGGTGAGGGGAAGATGTGTTTGGTGGTGGGATCACGTTGGAGGTGGCGGAAATGGCGGAGGATGATCCGTTGAATGTGGAGGCTGGTGGGGTGAAAGGTGAGGACAAGGGGAACCCTATCGTGGTTCTGGGAGGGAGGGGTGAAGATATTGACATCATTCCATGAAGTAAAGTCATCTTGAACACTCATTTTAAGAAAATAACCCTCTGAGTAGTCAAGCAATCTTCCCCCACTCTGCTGTAAATGGACCCTTATTCTGGAATGTGCTTTATTTTCCTAACCCACATCTCTGTCTTCCTCAAAGAAGCTGGGAGAGGAACTCACTCTCCGGCAAACCGTCTCCTAGGCTGCCCCTGCCACCACCACCTGCTCCTCCTCACTGGTGCTGGATGCGCCAACATGTGTAGACCCCTCTAACTCACTGTCTGACCCATCCGGGGTGCCAATCTCTGTGCTGTGCTTGGGAGCGATGGAGCACATGATGGTGCCTCCTCAGAAGGATTTTCCTCCTCCGAGGTGTGTTCTTCTAACCCGAGATGTATTGTACTGTACTATAATTATTACAGTGCATTGTTAAAAGGTACGACTGCCTTCTGGTACCTTGGCTGCCTTGGAGAGGTCATTGAACTTTATTTGGCATTGGTTACCAGGGTTGCTCTCAGTGGCACTCATTGGCAAGGCTACTGCCTTCCACTGCACTTTGTGGGCTTCCCAACTCAGAGCTAAAAGCTGAGACTGCATGGTGGATTGCAAACAGTTACACCTCAACTGAAAGTAAAATTAGTGAGCTTGGTGCCATGAAAAACCACCAGCCTCTGACACTGCTGTGAGCCAAATTTGTTAAAGACACAAAATGATTGCCTTGACCCTTTCTGCAGCTACAACCAGTTTAATGCAGCACCACCACCCCCAGATTGTCCTCCCTCCCAGAGGGGCTTCCCTATAGTAGGCAGTAATAGTGCTGAGGATCTACAATGAACATTTGATGCAAATTGGGAAGAAGGAAAATTGGATTGAGATTTGGCAGAGTGATACCTCCAGGTGTAAGTACATTTCTCTTGTACTTCTGTGCTAAAGCGGACCAGGAGGAAAATCCAGGCTTGGGTTTTCTGTCAATTTGTGGGTGAAGTTTGCTTTCCTAAACAGAGCATATTATTTTAAAGGTGTGTCTCCTGGAATATAATTAAAAAGTCATTTTTCTCAATGATGAAAGGAAGTTTCTGAAAACAGACAAACTCCTCACATACATGTACCAGTCCATACAAGAGGTTTTTTTCTCCTTATGCAATCGTAACAGATTTAAAAAAAATCCCACTTGCATCAAGTCATAGGGGGGAATTTTAATCTAAAAAATGGGTGGGTTGTGATCGTGTGGGAAGTTAAAGTATTAAAAATCTGAATCCCAACCAGAACCCACCTCCAACCCGCCTACTTCCAGTTTTAACGAAGGCAGGACGGGGGCGGGCAGCCAACCCGCTGCCAGGAGGCAGGTCGCCCATTTAAATATTATAATGAGGCTGGCATGCCTCAGATTTAATTTCCATTTTGAATTTAACTCTGGCTGGTCGGGTTTTGTAGGCCTCGAGAAACCCGCCAGCTAAAGTAAGGCGAGGACCGCTGGATCCAGGAGGTAAGTGCCTTTACACTTACTTCCTGAATCCAGTGTCCCTGCCTAACCCATCCCCCGTGATAGGAGAACCCCCACAAGGCCTCCGATCCCCACCCAGAACCCCTCCCACCAAGAGGAATTCCCCCACACCCCATGCTCCTCTGGCCCTCCAATGTCGTCTGCCTTACCCCCCTCCACCGCCCCCCGCTCCTCCTGGCCCTCCGATGATGCTCCGAAACCCCCACTTCTCCTCCAGCCCCGGATCTGGCACTCCGGCACCCGATCGTTCCCAATCCTGCTCCTCCAGCCCCCGATCGTTTGCTCCAGCCGCCGATCTGACTGGCTGCAGGTGGGAAACAGAGGTTTCCCATGTAAATCAGGCCTTGCCGTTAAATTCGGCAGGGCCTGCGGGAAACCAGTTCTCCTGGGTTTCCCGACCGCTTCGGAGCACCCCCCGCTCCCAACCTGCCCCCCATTAAAATTCAGGCCATAATGTATAGTAATCTCAGGTTAACTGTGGCACAAATTAGTTGCTTTATACAAATTCCTACTCCTGGCATGGAGCTTTAGGTACCAGGAGCACATTAAATCATAGAAATTTACAACACAGAAGGAGGCCATTCGGTCCATCTTGTCCATGCCGGCTGACAAAGAGCTATCCAGCCTAATCCCCCTTCCCAGCACTTGGTCCGTAGCCTTGTAGGTTACGGCACTTCAAGTGCATATCCAAGTACTTTTTAAATGTGATGAGGGTCTCTGCCTCTACCACCCTTTCAGGCAGTGAGTTCCAGACCCATACCACCCTCTGGGTGAAGACATTTCTCCTCAACTCCCCTCTAAACCTCCGACCAATTTCTATGCCCCCCTGGTTATTGACCCTTCTGCTAAGGGAAATAGGTCCTTCCTATCCACTATATCTAGGCCCCTCATAATTATATACACCTCAATTAGGTCTCCCCTCAGCCTCCTCTGTTCCAAATAAAACAACCCCAACCGATCCAGTCTTTCCTCATAGCTAAGATTCTCTACTCATTGAGTATTCTAGCCTTGCCCTGCACCTCTAAGCATATATCACCTTCTTTGTCTCTAATAGGCCCCACCCCACCTCTTACTACCCGCTTACTGTTTACATGCCGATAGAAGATTTTTGGGTTCCCTTTTATGTTAACTGCCATTCTACTCTCATATTCTCTTTGCCAATCTTATATTCATCTTCACATCCACTCTCAACTTATTGTATTTGGACTGGTTCTCCCTTGAAGAATTCACCTGACATGCATCATACACCCTTTTTTTTTGTTTCATCATCTTCTCTATCTCCCTCATCATCCAAGGGGCCCTTGCTTTGGTTCTCTTACCCTTCCCTCTTGTTGGAATGTACCTAGCCTGTACTTGGAACATCTCCTCCTTAAAGATCACCCATTGTTCCATTACAGTTTTTCCTGTCAGTCTTTGGTTCCATTTTACCCTGGCTAGATCCTTTTGCATCCTATTGAAGTTAGCCCTATTCCAGTTTAGAAGTTCCACTCTAGATTGTTCCTTGCTCCTCTCCATTGCTAATCTAAATCTTATGATACGATGATCACTCGTACCCATGGGTTCTCCCACAGACACTTGGTCGACCTGGCCCACCTCATTCCCCAGCACCAGATCCAGCAATGCCTCCTTCCTAGTTGGGCCAAGAACATATTGGTGAAGGAAATTCTCCTGAACGCATTTCAGAAATTCCTCTCCCTCCTTTCCCTTTACCCTAGCATTATCCCAATCGATATTTGGGTAATTGAAGTCCCCCAATATCACCACTCTATAGCTCTTGCATATCTCTGATTTCCCTGCAGATTTACTCCTGTACCTCCCTCTCACTATTTGGAGGCCTATAGAATACCCCCAATTAGTGTGATCATACAGTTTTTGCTTCTCAACTCTAACCAAATGGATTCTGTCCTTGTCCCCTCAAGAACATCCTCCCTTTCCAACACTACAATGTCTTCCTTAATCAGCACTGCCACCCCACCTCCCTATTTTCCTTCCCTATCCTTTCTGAACACCTTGTACCCTTGAATATTAAGTGCCCAGTCCTCACCGTTTTTAAGCCACGTTTCCCGTATGCCTTCTTAAACACCTGGGCCTAGAAATTGAGTTTGCGCTGCGCCAGGGCTTTAGCGCCAGAAGTTAGCGCCGGCGCTAAGTCCCTTTGCGTGCGCCAAAAATTCAGTAGCGCCGCGCCCAAACGGCTGCCGGCGCTACTGAAGGGTTTTAGCGCCTGAAAACTGGCGCAACGCGCCGCATTGCGGCGCTATTCCGGCGCTGCGGCCTGCGGTGCGGCAGGCTCGGGAAGTGCAGGCCTCCTCCTTCCGTTAAGGAGGAGCTGCCTGCACCCGGCCGCGGCCCGCGCAAATGTCCTCAAAAATGAGCCCGGCACCTCGGACAAGTGCCGGGCTTGCATCTGTTCCGCGGGGGGGGGGGGGGGGGAGAGAAGTCCGGGGAGGGAGCTGCGGGCAGGCGGCCGGCGGGAAAGCGGCCGGCCGCCGCGCCTCCTTAAAGCGCCGGCGCAGACTCCGGCAGCACTCGTTTGCCGGAGTCTTAGTTGCGGCTGCCACTGGCGAGGCGGCCGCAACTGAATTTCGGCTTGGGGCCGGGTTACCACGGCAACCGGGACGCTGCGCACACCGATGACGTCATCGGTGCCGGCGCAGCGCTACCGGTCTACCGCCGCGGAAGGGCCCCAGGCAATTTAGGAACCGGCGCCAATTGCAGCGCTAGGCCCTCTAGCGCCGCAAAATCGGTGCTAAGGGCACTGAATTTCTAGGCCCTTATCTGCCTGTCCTGCTACCTTCAGGGATCTGTGGACATGCATTCCAAGGTCCCTCTAAATGAAGATTTATCCTGTCCCTCAGAATTTTTTCCACAGATCGGGAGTTTGCCCACTGAGTTCAGTAGCAATTTCCGTCCATTAGAATTCATAAATTCTGTCCTATGGAGCATCTGTTGTAAATTTATTGTCTACTTTCAATCCTGTCTTTAATGTGTCACCTCCATCCTTACTGGATAGCATTAAACTTAGATCGATAGATTTTTGGATATTAATGGAATCAAGGAATATGGGGATAGTGCAGGAAATTGGAGTTGAGGTAGAAGATCAGCCATAATCTTATTGAATGGTGGAGCAGGCTCGTGGGGCCGTATGGCCTACTCCTGCTCCTATTTGTTATGTTCTTATGTTTATAGACATTGGCCCGGATTTTCCGTGGCCTATGACCGCGTACACACCATAAGTGCCCCGCAAGTTCCGGGTTTAGGCATGCGGAGCGCATGCACGAAAACCTGGAACTTGCGATCTGTCAAGAGTCTTCTTGACAGATCCTCCGCATCCCCGGGAAATGGACATCCGCTGGTGGAGAGTTGGGCTATTTGCCCAAATGTTGCCCAGCGAATGCTCATGAAACTCTTACACCTGGTAAAAGCAGACGTAGGGTCTTCTTTTACCAGCGTAAGGGTGAAAATAAATACTAAAATTAAAATGTTTAAATCATTTTAACAATCAGAAACCTGTAAAATAAGTTTGTTATTTTTTGCCCCTTGAAAAATGTTTAATTAAATAGTATTTTCAGTCATTTTAAACATGTAATGATTTTTATTTTATTTCAGCGCTGTAAAAATGTATTTTTTGGGTGATTCCTATTAAGCTTATGGGGATTCCGTACGCAAATGGAATCTCCATAAGCATAATGGGAATCCCCTTTCTGATTGGTTGGGCCGGCCCACGTGATCCCAGGGTCGCTTGCGAACCGCTTGCACTCCCGGGATACGTGTGCCTCTATGCAGGCCGACACCTAGAGGCCCAGGAGCGCGAGTCTCCGTGGATCCAGGACCATCAGGTAGGTGCGTACCTTTATTGCGGTTCGGAGGCATCTGCCCGTGGGAAGCCGCCGACCGCAAATTCAGGCCCATTATATGTACCAAAGAAAACTTGAGTCACTAAGTTAGCTAAATTATTTAAAATCCTGAGAGATTTACAATAAAATGTCTTTCAAGTTAGTGTGTTTGGTGAAAATACAGATCTAATTAATATTTTATTGTAATTATTTTTGTATGCTGCTAGAAGGCTAAGAAGCAACTTAGTTTAATAAGGGAACACTTTCTAGCAAATAGTAATATCGCTTCAGGACAGGAAATAGTGGTATTAGCACATTTCTGGAATTGATTTATTTAATCAGAGATGTTTTTATTAAATAACAGAAGAGCATAATTTATGAAATTAACATAGAAAATAGACAGATGAGACCAAGGGGGAAAAATTCGGTTGGTTTGCGCCTCCCGTTAGCGCCTTAAAAGGGCGCTAATGGGGCGCAAAGCAACTAGCGCCTGTGCGCGGCGATGTTTTCGTCGCTCATAAAATTAACTAGATATTTTGCGGCGGTGCTAAACACTACCGCCACGATCTCCTGCGCCGGCAGATCGTGACGTCAGTCGAGCGTGCAACATCCCGGTAGCGCCCCGGACTGGATATTGAGTGGCGCCCCCTGTCTTTCCGCCTGCCGCTAGCAACGACAGGTTGAGGGGAGCGTTTTGCAGTTGGGAAGGGACTGGGGGAGCGCTATTTAAAGGTGACCGCTTCCTGCCTTTTTTGTCGGCGAAATCTTTGCACCACGCATTCTGAGTGAGAGAGAGAGACTGCAGGAGATATTCAAAGCTGTGTTGAGGAGTTTTGGGTACTGAGCAACACTTTGCAGGTTCTTTTTGATTTGATCTTCCTTGCATCGATTTAGAAGAGTCTATGGGGGCTGCACTCTGAGCTCTTTCCCTGGGCCTCTCCATTGTTCTTTCCAACAGATTTGATGTACAGGTCTCTCCAGGCCGAGATTCAAGGCTGCAATAAGCAGGGTGCGTATGGAGAGCAGGATCAACCCTCCCCTTTAAGAACTATCCAGCGTCAGTGTGTCTTGTGTTCCATTGCTGATTGACATCACATGAGCTTCGCCAGCGCTCTGAGGTAGCGCCTCGCTCCTCGGCGTTAGCGCCTTAAGAGAGGAGTGTAGCGCCTGATTTAGCACTCCAATCACCTCCAGGGGCGATAGAAGCCAAGTTTGCAGTCAGAGGCGATAATTAGCACCAGGCACTAAACTTTGTGCCTGGCCGATAATCGCGCCCCAAACGGGGCGATACCGAATTTCTCCCCCCAAGAATTTACGCCAGCCCTTTATGAACTAAAAGTATTTTCTTTTGCACCAAGATGAATTTAACTAAGCCAATAAAGATCCCCAGTTTGGTCTTTTACCTAAGAACGAGTCAGAAATCTCGGTTGCAACTTACTATTTAATTCTCCTCATGTCACAAAAGTAGGAGGAATTGATATTGACAATCTCTGCTCTTCCGGTATCTATGAATAGTTGCTTCTCATTTCAGTGACGAAGATGCATTTAAGTAAACCTGCACCAAATTTAATAGAAGATTTCCTCGCTATTGAAGCGGAACCATTAAAAAATAAGATCACTTCAGTATAAATTGGATTGTCTTTTTGCAGGTTTATCTGATCATTTTATGGATTCTACTTGAACTGCAATTGACCTGCAGTTGTAAAATTCAAGATGGTTGACTATCTTTACTAGCATTTTCCCAGTCACTTTAGGAATGGTTAAATTTGTATTCTTTAAAATGTAGGTTTCATACTTTCTTCACAGTCCTTTTATAAATTTACAATCTTAAAGGCTGGAGCCTTCAGGATTTAGAATACACTTTTCAGATTTATGGAGGTTTGAAGTGTTTGTAGCAAACTCTCTATCCAGTGTCACCTCCTTGGAACAACCTCTCCCACCATTGACAGATCGCTTCTGTCATCTCAACTTCAGCTGCCAGCTATTCCGTCAGCATCGGTGCCCTTGAAAAAATCTCACCTTGGTCCTCAATCCCACCACAATCCAGCTCCAACACCAACATCACCAGGGACACCAGCAGCACCAACAACAGCACCAACCTTCTCCGCAATCACCTAATGCTGCACAGGACACAGGGCATCAGCACCCGTCACATTGCTGCCCGGGATGGCCTCACCACGGCCAGATTTACTTCACTTGACACTGTACACCCTGGCTGCCACATGATGTGCCAGGTTGGCACCACCCCACACCAACACAATAAAGCATCCCTACAACACTCATCGCCATTGCGTCTCACCATTCATTGCAACTCACTAAGCCACTTCCAAAGGTGCACACAGATCTGTCCAAGAAGGCAAAGTGTTGAAAATAAAAATGTCATTGTTTGACAACACATTAACAGAAACTTTACATGAACACCCAATAACACCCAACTGCCTACCCTTGTGTGTTGTTAGTTGATATGATTTGACTAGGATGAGGGTGAGTATGAGGGGTGGCTAGTGAGATGGGGAAGTGATAATGTAGATAGAGAGGGATGGGTGGAGGTGCAAGGTAAGTTGGTGTGAGTAAGGATGTGCAGGAGTAGGGTAGGGAAGGCAGAGTGATGGGGATGTGATGAGTGGCACAGCAGGATGAGGTTGAGTGTGGCTTTCCAGTAACGTTTTATGATCTACTGTGATCATTGAAAGGTTTGCACCACTGCAGCCTGGTCCCCCTGACGACCTCCCTGCTTGTGTCCTCCTGTGCAATGTGAAACCAGGCTGTGTTGGTCTCATGGGGAGGTGTCTTTCGCCCATTGGAATGGAAGAGAACCTCCCTGTGTGCTGTGACTCCCTCCATAAGCATATGGAGGAAGTCATGGGAGAGCCTGGGTGCAGCCGTGCACCTCTGTACAGTGATTGTCAGTGTTTGCAGCACCTCAATGCTGCAGAACACTGACAGCACAACTGTCAAAATGATTGTGGACATTGTCTCTATAAGGAAACCGGCTGATGATGCGTCATCAAATGACGTCATCAGAACCGCTTCCTATTAATTGGCCGGGAACCTCACAGGGAGGGCTTAACAAGCCCCATCAACGGAATATCTTGTTGGAGGCCGGGATCGACACTCCATGGACCCGCCGAGGTTGGAAAAATCCAGCCCGTAATGTTTGAATCCCCCACCCAAAAAAAATGATAGCACCATTTCACTGTTATCATTGTTACTGTCATACTAGGCAAGAATAGCTGGGTGGGTAGTGAAGCAGGTAATCCTGTGCCCTTCAAATCTTTGGTACTCAAGTGAAGTAAGTAATGGATTTCAAGAAAATGAGTCATACCGATTGCTGCAAATGGATTGCAAAAAGCAGATGACGGATAGTGCTAGGAATCTAGACACACCATCCCTGCTTAGATGTGATCGGATTGAACAGTTCCAAAAGAAAGCCAGAAGAAAAAGCAGCCTCTGGCTAAAATGCAATTTGAAGCTTTGTTTTAAGACAGGATGGCAATTAAACCTATCTAACTCACTCCTTGAAAACTACTGCATCTCCAGCCTCCCTTTTCTCTCCAAAGTCCTTGAATGTGTTGTCTTTTCCCAAATCCATGCTCAACTTCTCCTAATGTTTGAAGCCTTCCCATTAGGTTTCTGCCCCTGCCACAGCACTGAAACAGTCCTTATCAAAGTCAGAAATGACTGTGACGATGGTGCACTATCCCTTCTCATCCTTCTCGACCTCTCTGCAGTCAACCATAGCAGCTTCCTCTAACACCACTCTTCCATTTTCCAGCTCAGTGGGATCACCCTTAATTTGGTTCCACTCTTACCATTGGATGATGAGATAAGTGCATTTAAAATTTAAAAAGGGGATATAACGGCCCAGAAATTCGATCGGAGGCTTCCCGCGGGTGCAAGCCTCCGACCTGCACTTACCTAGCGCGCCGGCCGTTGTGCTGTGGGCCCACGTGGGATTCCGATCCTGGGCCTGCTCCAACTGCTGGTGTGCAGTGCTTGCGTATCCCAGGGGCGCAGTTAGTTCGAAGTGTCCCCTGGGATCACGTGGGCCATGGAGAGCCAATTGTAGCAGGGAATCTCTATTCATAGATTTGACAGGAAGACCTGTCAAATCCATGATTTAGAGATCAGCCCCAAAACATAACTAAAACTTCAAATAATTTTTTTTTAAATCACATTTTAAAATAACTATAAATTACATAACATAACTATTTTAAACAATAATTTAAATTTTTGAAAAAATTAATTACAGTTTCTAACAGGGCTAAAAATAAACTTACCTTTCTTTAAAGTATTTAAAAATAACAAACATGTGGAAAAAATGTTTTAATTTTACTTAATTCACCACTTACCTTGTTAAAAGCAGGCCTTGCGACTGCTTTTTAAAAGCGTAGCTGCTGGAGACTTACCCTCCCGAAGAAACCTGCAAAAAAAACGGAAGTTCCAGGCATACGCACTGCCTCTCCGGCGCACGCGTTCGACCTGTGAACCCCTTCCTTTAAGGGAACGGAAGTTCCGGTTTCCCGCGCATGCGCAGTGCATGCACGAAACCGGCACTTTTGTTGGGCCTACGCATGAGTACCCAGCGCGTACTCACCCGTGGGGCCCCAATTTCTGGCCCATTAAATAAATTAATCAAACTCAAAGAGGATAAAACCCCTGGTCCAGATGGATTGCATCCACACATTTTAAAAGAATCTAGGGAAGAGATAGCAGAGGCGTTACTACGCACATTTAATAATTCGTTAGAAAAAGGTATAGTGCCAGAGGACTGGTGGATAGCTAACGTAATACCGATATTTAAGAAGGGGGATAGTACATCGCCAGGGAATTATAGACCAGTCAGTTAACATCGGTGGTAAGAAAAATAATTGAATCCCTACTAAAGGAGAAAATAGAAGAACATCTCGAAACCAAAAATATAATAAATAGTCTACATGAGTTTCAAAACGGAAAGTCTTGCTTGACCAACCTTATTGAATTTTTTGAAGAGGTAACAGAGAGAGAGTAGACAATGGTAATGCAGTAGATGTAATTTATCTGGGTTTTCAAAAGGTCTTCGATAAAGTACCCCATAATAGACTGATGAACAAGGTCAGAGAATGCGGAGTCAGGAGACAAGTAGCAGAATGGATTGCTGGCTGGCTTCAGGACAGAAAGCAGAGAGTAGGAGTAAAGGGTAGCTATTCACAGCGCCAGAAGGTGGGTAGTGGTGTTCCACAAGGATCCGTGATGGGACCACTGCTGTTCACAATTTACATTAATGATCTAGACTTAGGAATCAAAAATACAATTTCTAAATTTGTGGATGACACCAAATTGGGGGGTAGTCAATACTGAGGAGAACTGAAACAAGTTACAGGAGGACATTAATAAACTTGCAGAATGAGCATATAATTGGCAAATGAATTTCAAC
This sequence comes from Somniosus microcephalus, assembly GCF_052327205.1. Classification (NCBI taxonomy): domain Eukaryota; kingdom Metazoa; phylum Chordata; class Chondrichthyes; order Squaliformes; family Somniosidae; genus Somniosus; species Somniosus microcephalus. The sequence continues at coordinate 145,552,055 of NC_140991.1, read as the reverse complement.
ACAGATAAATGTGAGGTATTGCATTTTGGTAGGAAGAATAGGGAGGTCACTTGGAGGGTGCGACTCTAGGTGGGGTAGAGGAACAAAGGGATCTAGGAGTACAAATACACAAATCACTAAAAGTTGCGACACAGGTTAGTAAGGTCATAAAAAAGCAAACCAAGCACTAGGGTTTATTTCTAGAGGGATAGAATTGAAAAGTAGGGAAGTTATGCTAAACCTGTATCGAACCTTGGTAAGAGTTAGAGTACTGCGTACAGTTCTGGTCGCCATATTATAAAAAGGATATAGAGGCACTGGAGAGGATGCAGAGAAGATTTACAAGGATGATACCAGAAATGCGAGGGTATATATATCAGGAAAGGATGATTAGGCTGGGTTTCTTTTCTCTTGAAAAAAGAAGGCTGAGGGGTGATCTAATAGAGGTGTTTAAAAGTATGGAAATTTTTGATAGAGATAATGTTTCCACTTGTGGGGAACAGCATAACTAGAGATCATCAATATAAGATAGTCACCAAGAAAACCAATAGGGAATTCAGAAGAAACTTCTTTACCCAAAGAGTGGTGAGAATGTGGAACTCGCTACCACAGGGAGTGGTTGAAGCAAATGGTATAGATGCATTTTAGTGGAGGCTAGACAAGCATATGAGGGAGAAGGGAATAGAGGGTTATGCTGATAGATTTAGATGAGGAAAGACGGGAGGAGGCTCGTGTGGAGCATAAATGCCGGCATGGACTGGTTGGGCCGAATGGCCTGTTTCTGTGCCGCATATCCTATGTAATCGTAGTCAGACCAACTCCGAACAATGGCTCCCCTTCCCTCCCATACTGTTACTAACCACATGTGGATAATGGAGAATCCAGATGTTACTAATAACAATTCTGATTAGTAAATTAAATTTAGTAATAGACACTGTTGTTGAGCATATGATTTCAATACTCATATTCACACGGTGTATGTATGTGTACTTTAACTTTTTTGTGCATTTGTTGGTGAAATGGTAAGATAAAAAGCAGAGTATGCCAGTGCTTTTGATCATTGTGAGTGCTTACCTTCCTTGGTTACTAAATGATGGTTGATGTTAAGTAAATATACACATGTGAAGTAGGTTTACCTGTATTTAATAATAATAATCAACTTTATTGTCATTGTTAGTGCACAAGTGCAGTACAACGAAATGTAAGCTTGCGGCTCCCAAGAGTGTACATTTTGATTAAGACATTTAACATTCATTTGACTTGTAACATAAACATAATAAAGTGCATTGGCAGATGTGCAGGCTTTAGAGTTTATTTGCAGAGTTCAGTAGGATGACAGCCCTGGGAAAGAAGCTGTTCCTAAATCTGGTCGTTCGGGTGCGAATGCATCTGTAGCGTCTCCCAGATGGCAGGGGGGCGAACAAACTGTGGCTGGGGTGGGTAGGGTCTTTGATGATGGTCAGTGACCTCCGTAAACCGCGTTTCTGGTAGATGTTCTCAATGGTCGGTAGCCGGGTGCCGGTATGTAAGGCATTTTCTACTAAAATTAGTGCCTGTGGCTAAAACAGTTTTTCCACAGCCACTACTGTGGCTAGCCAACAATTTCTATTGGACACTACTGCAGTACAGGAGACAGACATTGTCCCTATATTCACCCATTTTAATTTTGCATCTTCTCTATTTGAGCTTTTGTTGGTCTTTTTCCTTTGCTGTTTTCCCATAATTTATCCTCTGTATTTAAGTAAAATCAGTTTTTCTGAAATCTGATCTATTCATTCTGTTGTCTCCTGTCTCTATTCACATTATAATAACAGATATAATTATATTTTAATCAGTGCTTCTGTGGTTCTGCCCATCTTTAAATTTTTCACTATCTCAGGCTAACTGCCCAGTACCACTTCCAGTAGCATCTCTATCAGTTTTCTAGAAGTAGAGTTTTAACACGTTTATAAATCAAGCTGTATATTTCCTCAACTAATACGAGGTCTGCATTTCAGAATGTATGAGGGAACTTGTTCCGTATTGCAATACAAATTTATATATGCACAGAATTAATGTTCCATGTAATTCTTTCATGTACGGTTCATATTTCTATTAAATGTGAAAAACAAAGCCTTTTTCATAAGCTGTTCAGGTTTTTATTGCATTATCTGTTTTCTTTTATCAAAAGCTATTCGTAAAATATGTCTTTTTAATAATATTAAAATACATGTGTCATGCAGAAGTAATTATATCTTGCAATGGCTGATTGATAAATTGAATTTTTGTAAAACTGATGGAATTAATTCCTTTTGTGTATATTGGTACATATGTGCATTATGTATGATTTTAGGCTACAGCATTGGATCTTGTTAGACCTTTTAAAATGGATTGGCTGCTTTGCAATAAGGAGAAATTGCTGGGTATGTACAGAGGTTCCAAGTGATGTCAAATAACTGATAGTATTCTTGTAATGGAGGCATTTCAGCTGCAGTTCTTGCAGTGTGCATTAAGGTAAATTACTCTGTAACAATCTCTGGTCTTACAGTGTCACAGATTGGTTTTTTCCACAATGAAAAGCTAGAATTGAAATTATACCTGGTGGCAGTTAAAGATAAAGGGCTAAAAATTCGGTTGCGTAGTGCCCGTTGTTTGGGCGCTGCGCGTGCGAATTAGGTCAAAAATGGCATCTGAGCAGCGCGTGCACACTTCTGGTGCGGGCCACGCCAGACGCCATTTTGGTGAGGGCGTTAGCATTGGCACTGGGAGCATGCGTCGTAAGTATGCAGAGTAGGCAGATTGTGACCTCAATCACCGTATAACACTGATTTGATGCCAGCGTGGCCATTTTCAACCTCAACGCTGGAGCTAGCGCCCTTGCTTAACCTCATACAGCTGAACATGCTTTCAGCAGCTGGAAGGACTCTCCATCAGCACTATTTAAAGGGGTCATCATCTACTTACAGGTTAGTTGCTGATTGATTTCTACTAGCTGTTTCTGAGTTTGTAGAAGTGTTTGGTACTTTCTAGACTTCTTTAAACTTGCCTAAAGTCTATAAGGAATGGTGTGGCACGTGCTCAAGGACTTGGTACTGACTTGCAAATTGGTCTGCTCAGACCAGTTCTCCCAGACATGGGTGCAGTAGTTCGTATCCCCCTTGGCCTGAAGCATGACGAAGAATGAGCAGAGGCGACACAAAGCAGGACGAGCTGCTCGAAGAGACAGGAGGAGGAGGGGGAGAAGGGCTCCCTGCAGGAGGCCATTTCCATCCAGGGTCTTCAGGGGGCAATTCTCTTACCTCAACCTCAGTGACGAATAATGCATGCAACGTCTCCGTTTTATTAAGGAGATGATCACTGAAATCTGCCCCCTGCTGCTTCAGACCTGCAGCTTCAGTCCAGGGCGAGGACGGCATTGCCAGTGACCGTGGCCTTGAACTTGTTCGCGTCAGGCTCCTTCCAGGCTGGAGCAGGAGATATCTGTAACATCTCCCAGTTCGCCATCCACTCCAGTTTAAGGGAGATGAGTGAGGCTCTGTATGCAAACAGGAGTGAGGCTCTGTATGCAAACAGAACTGATTACATTTCATTCTCTCTTGCCAGAGAGAAGCAGGCGGAGCGAGCACACGGCTTCGACAGGATAGCAGGCTTCACCATGCTGCAGGGTGCCATTGACTGCACACACATCGCTTTGCAGGCGCCGCATCTCAATTCAGAGATGTACCACAACCGGAAGGAATTCCACTCCCTCAATGTCCAGCTGGTGTGCGACCATACTCAGCGCATCATGCAAGTCAATGCTCCGCATCCTGGCAGGATGCCTTCATTCTGCGGCAGTCCGCTGTACCATCAGCATCTGAGCTGCCACAACAAACCAAAGGGTGGCTACTGGGCGACAAGAGCTACCCCCTAACCACCTGGCTCATGAATCCGCTGCGCAACCCACGTGCACATAGGCAGCATGCATATAACAAAAGCCATGCTGCCACACTGAATATGATAAAGCAGACCATTGGGGTCTTTAAACAACGCTTTCGCTGCCTGGAGGAGCCCTGCAGTACTCACCAGAACACGTCTTAAGGTTCGCCCCTTTCTGCCCAGGCTGTCCGTGATCAACTCAACTGACTGCGGTCTCAGTGACCACAATCCCAATTACACATTCAACAATAGTCCCACACCTTCCCTTCCCTTTGTTACTGACCATCACAGAGTCCTCTTGGCCACAATGCTACAATAAAAGCCACCACAAAATAAACATTCCAAAACAATTTTATGAATCAAACCATTACAATATTTTATTTAAAAGTTAACTAATCACCCTTGTGCATTCCCTCAGTGTGCCTTTGCCTGTCCTAGTGCGCCTACGCAGTGAATGCAGTATGGCTGGTGGAAGGCTGCTGACTTTCAGTGAGGGAGACTGCAGATGGCCTTGCAGGACGACCTCAAGCAGCTTTGGGCCTAGTATGTTCAACTTCGGACTGCATCACCTCGGCATGGGTGGCAGCAGTCTGGGCTGGCTAACCACGGAACTATTGCCATTCCCTCAGGGCGGTGCCTCAGAAATCCTAGTAATTCTAGTAAACAGGTCGCTGGACTGCTGTGACACCCTGCAAGCCCCTTTCCACACTGGTAAACGCAGCCACGATGGCAGCAGTCTGAGCTTGCATGGCAGCAACCTGAGCCTGCAGGAGAGCAGTCTGAGCCTGTATGACTTCAATCTGATCTTCCACTGCAGCACTCAGATGTTGGGTGGATGCTGCTTTTTTTAAATTCGTTTTTATGGGATGTGGGCGTCGCTGGCAAGGCCAGCATTTATTGCCCATCCCTAATTGTCCTTGAGAAGGTGGTGGTGAGCCGCTTTCTTGAACTGCTGCAGTCCGTGTGGTGAAGGTACTCCCACGGTAATGTTAGGGAGGGAGTTCCAGGATTTTGACCCAGCGACGATGAAGGATCGGCGATATACTTCTAAGTCAGAATGGTGTGTGACTTGGAGGGGAACTTGGAGGTGGTGGTGTTCCCATGCGTCTGCTGCCCTTGTCCTTCTAGGTGGAAGAGGTCGCGGGTTTGGGAGGTGCTGCCGAAGAAGCCTTTGCGAGTTGCTGCAGTGCATCTTGTAGATGGTACACACTACAGCCACGGTACGCCAGTGGTGGAGGGAGTGAATGTTTAAGGTGGTGGATGGGGTGCCAATCAAGCAGGCTGCTTTGTCCTGGATGGTGTCGAGCTTCTTGAGTGTTGTTGAAGCTGCACTCATCCAGGTAAGTGGAGAGCATTCCATCACACTCCTTACTTGTGCCTTGTAGATGGTGGAGAGGCTTTGGGGAGTCAGGAGGTGAGACACTCACCGCAGAATACCTAGCCTCTGACCTGCTCTTGTTGCCACAGTATCTATGTGGCTGGTCCAGTTAAGTTTCTGGTCAATGTGCAGTCATCAGCGAACATCCCCATTTCAGACCTTATCTTGGAGGGAAGGTCATTGATGAAGCAGCTGAAGATGATTGGGCCTAGGACACTGCCCTGAAGAACTCCTGCAGCGATGTCCTGGGGCTGTGATAATTGCCCTTCAACCACCACAACCATCTTCCTTTGTGTAGGTATGACTCCAGCCAGTGGAGAGTTTTCCCCCTGATTCCCATTGACTTCAGTTTTACTAGGGCTCCTTGATGCCAGACTCAGTGCCTTGATGTTAAAAGCAGTCACTCTCACCTCACCTCTGGAATTCAGCTCATTTGTCCATGTTTGGACCAAGGCTGTAATGAGGTCGGGAACCTGGTGGTCTTGGCGGAACCCAAGCTGGGCCTCAGTGAGCAGGTTATTGGTGAGTAAGTGCCGCTTGATAGCACTGTCGATGAAACCTTCCATCACTTGGCTGATGATTGAGAGTAGACTGATGGGGCGGTAATTGGCCGGGTTGGATTTGTCCTGCTTTTTGTGGACAGGACATACCTGGGCAGTTTTCCACATTGTCGGATAGATGCCAGTGTTGTAGCTGCACTGGAACAGCTTGTCCTGCAATGGAAGCTGAGACATCAGCATCAGACACTGCATGATGGTTGGGTCCACAAGTGCGTTAATGGATCCCCGCAGGAAAGGATGGGCTCCAAGCTCTGAACAAAGCCTTCTGCAAGGTTGGAGCTGGACTCCTCCATGCTCCTTGACATTGCATTCAGGCTTTCTGACAGGCCTGCCAAAGCACCAAGCATTTTGTTGTGCATACCCATCAGCTTTGTTCTGTAGGCCGCCCTGTCAAAGTCCTTATCTGAGTCTTGTGCAGCAGAGCTTGTGTGTGACCTCGCCCTCCAGGGAGCTGGCACCTGCGCTACCCTTTCCCCCTGTCCTGGCTGCAGCCCGCTCATGCCTGGTGACTCACCATGTACAGATCCCGCCTCTAAGCTACCCTCTAAGGTCCACGCAGTGCTAGTATCTGAGCTGGTGGCTGTGACTGTCAGATTGAGTGACTGTGTTTCTTCTTCATTATCACTCTCCTCTTCCTCTTGCACCACTGGCTGGCCAGGTTGGATTTCTTGGGTCGCTGAAATGAAAAAGGCAAAAGGGTAAGGTTGGGGTGAGCGGGGGGGGCGGGGATGGGTTGGGGGGTAAGCAAGAGGTGCATGCTTACACCATTTGCAGCTTGTAAGTCAGTCAGAAGATATTGTGGGATGTGAGAAGGAGGATTAGGTATGAGCATACCGTCATGTACATTGGTTTCAGCGCCGCCGCTGGCCACTGCTTCGGTCACAGCCACTCTAATTATGGTGAGCACTGTCTCCTTGAGCGGGGTTGGGATATGGAGGCGCGCTTGTCCCTCTCCAGTTAGCTGTCGCTGCTGACGGTTGTGTGCCACCTTGTCCTGCAATAGCGAGGGAAGTGTGTCAGTGAGTATGGTTCACTGTGTTTGGCTGATGTGGCTGTCATAGTTGAATAGTTCGCAGTGAGTGCAAGCTGTGAGATGTGTGTGTGAGGCTTGCAGCAATGGTAAGTGTGTGAGGGTGAGATGGAGCATGTGAATGTGAGTTATGAGTCGTGATTGATAGAGATTGTTGGTAGGTGAGTAATGGGGGTGTGGTGAATTGAGCAGTGTGTGAGGCTAGTGGTGCAGTTTGTGGCATATGGCCTTTGAAGATGAAATCACTGACCTTAGCCACTCGTGTGAGGTCATTGAGATCACTGCATCCAGGTCCTCGGGGCTACACTGCCTGCATTGACAGATTGGGACGGGACCAAGCGGGAACCGGCAACGGTCTTCGGCACTGCTATGAAGCCAGGAGGAGCACTCCTGCGCCTCCTGGCTCCACATTCAGGTAAGTATTTTTTTAAACTTACCTTTTTGGTGACGGCTTACAGCGGTCCCTTTAGGAATCTCCAGTTAGGGCGTGTGTAGACTAGGTTTTCCTGAACACAGCTGGCCCGGCGTTGACAGCATTCGGGGCAGACCAGATTTGAAACAGGCGTTAGGCCTCTTCTCTGCGTATGCAAAGGTCAAAACGCTATTTCAGGCACGGGCCCTGGACGCCTCTTTTCCTGCCTTCACCAATATGGCAGACGCCAGTCACCAAATTATTTGCTTAGGTGTCCTTGTTGCACCTATAAAACAGGCGCGGTGTCATGCAATTTCTAGGCCAATGTCTTAAAGTCTATCTTTGAGAGCACAAATGAACAATGTCATTTCTGGTGCTTCAAGGTTAGATTTTGCTGACTTGTGTTTTATGTTGCTGGACCTGGTGCCTTCCTACCATCTTTAGCCTTAAAGTAAAAACATGGAGGCCTCAACATCTGATTGCTGTTCCTCAACTGCCAACTCCACCTTCGAGAAAAGTGTGCTCATAGCTTTGGCACAATGCAAAAGTGCGTGCAAAAGAGCAATGGTTGTATAATACTTTAAATGGTACTTCCTAGAGGTTCCCGGTGTTCCCACGTTAGGTTTGTGCCATGGTTGAAGGGCCCCACAAGAAATGTGAGCTATGCTGAGGATCACTGCTGCTTTTGATGTTGAAGGGTTTGAGGTCCTGCTGCAGGAGATACACTAAAGAAAGAATGGGCCACACTTACCACCCTCCTTTTATGCAGCTGCTGCAGCAAGGGCCTCCAATCCTTCAACATCAAAGTCTTTATGTTGCTCAAATCTCTCCACTATACCACTGTGAATAATTAGGCAACGTTTCTGCCGTCACCACCAGAACTTGGCCTTTAATGGGAAAATGTATAGAACCATAGAAGATAGGAGTAGGCCATTCGGCCCCTCGAGCCTGCTCCGCCATTCGATGAGATTATGGCTGATCATCCAAACTCAGTATCCCGTACCTGCCTTCTCCCCATATCCCTTGATACCTTTAGCTCTAAGAAATATATCTAACTCCTTCTTGAATATATTTAAAGACTTGGCCTCAACCACCTTCTGTGGTAGAGAATTCCACAGGTTCACCACTCTCTGGGTGAAGAAATTCTTCCTCATCTGTCCTAAATGGCTTACCCCTTATCCTTAGACTATGACCCCTGGTTCTGGACTCTCCGACCATCGGGAACATTCTACCTGCATCTAGTTTGTCCAGACCTGTCAGAATTTTATAAGTTTCGATGAGATCCCCTCTCATTCTTCTAAAGTCCAGCGAGTATAAGCCCAATTGACCCAATCTCTCCTCATACGTCATTCCTGCCATCCCAGGGATCAGCCTTGTGAATCTTCGCTGAACTTCTTCCATGGCAAGAACATCCTTCCTCAGATAAGGCGACCAAAACTGCACACAGTACTCAAGGTGTGGTCTCACCAAGGCCCTGTACAACTGCAGCAGGACATCCTTGCTCCTGTACTCAAACCCTTTCGCTATGAAGGCCAACATACCATTTGCCTTCTTCACCGCCTGCTGCACCTGCATGCTTACCTTCAGCGACTGGTGCACAAGGACACCCAGGTCTCGTTGCACTTCCCCCTTCTCCCAATCTATTGCCGTTCAGATAATAGTCTGCCTTTCTGTTTTTGACACCAAAGTGGATAACCTCGCATTTATCCACGTTATATTGCATCTGCCACGCTTCTGCCCAATCACCCAACCTGTCCAAATCATCCTGGAGTTTCTCGGTATCCTCCTCGCAGCACACACGCCCACCCAGCTTTGTGTCATCTGCAAACTTGGAGATATTACATCTAGTTCCCTTATCTAGATCATTAATGTATATTGTGAATAGCTGGGGTCCAAGGACCGATCCCTGCGGTACCCCACTCGTCACTGCCTGCCACTCAGAAAAAGACCCGTTAGTTCCTACTCTCTGCTTTCTGTCCGCCAACCAGTTCTCTATCCAAGTCAATACCTTGCCCCCAATCCCATGTGCCTTAACTTTACACGCTAACCTCTTATGCGGGACCCTATCGAAAGCCTTTTGAAAGTCCAAATACACCACATCTACTGGTTCTCCCTTATCTATTTTCCCAGTTACATCCTCAAAAAATTCCAGTAGATTAGTCAAGCACGATTTAGCTTTTGTAAATCCATGTTGACTTTGTCCGATCCTGTCACTGTTTTCCAAGTGCTCAGCTATTACATCCTTTATAATGGACTTTAGCATTTTCCCCACTACCGATGTCAGGCTTACCGGTCTGTAATTCCCGCTTTCTCTCTACCACCCTTTTTGAATAGTGGGGTAACATTAGCTACTCTCCAATCCATGGGTACAGTTCCAGATTCCAGCGAATTTTGGAAGATGATCAGCAATGCATCCACTATTTCTAGGGCCACCTCCTTAAGTACCCTAGGATGTAGATTATCAGGCCCTGGGGATTTATCGGCCTTCAATCCCGTCAATTTCCCTAACACCATTTCCCTACAAATACTGATTTCTTTCAGTTCCTCCCTCTCATCAGACCCTATGTTCTCCAACATCTCTGGGAGGTTATTTGTGTCCTCCTTTGTGAAGACAGAACCAAAATATGCATTTAATTGGTCTGCCATTTCTTTGTTCCCCATTATAATTTCCCCTGCTTCTGACTGCAAGGGACCTACACTTGATTTCACTAATCTTTTTCTCTTCACATATCTATAAAAGCTCTTAGTCAGTTTTTATGTTCCCTGCAAGCTTACTTTCATATTCTATTTTCCCCTTCTTAATTAATCCCTTTGTCCTCCTTTGTTGAATCCTAAACTGCTCCCAATCCTCAGGGTTACCGCTTTTCTGGCCAATTTATATGTCCTCTCCTTGGATCTTATGCTATCCCTAATTTCCCTTGTTAGCCACGGTTGAGTCACCCTTTTTGTTTTATTCCTATCCCAAACTGTGATGAACAACTTCTGTAGTTCATCCATGCTGTCTTTGAATGTTTGCCATTGCCTATCCACCGTCAACCGTGTTTGAGGGATGGTTATCTGGATCAATATGTCGAGGAACCAACTCGGGAACAGGCTATATTGGACTGGGTACTGTGCAATGAGAAGGGACTAATCAGTAATCTTGTTGTACGGGGACCCTTGGGTCAGAGCGATCATAACATGATCGATTTCTCACTCGAAATGGAGAGCGAAGAAATTGACTCAGAGACTAAGGTCCTGAATTTAAACAAGGGGAATTATGATGCCATGAGACGGGAACTGAGTAGGTCTGATTGGACAACGTTCCTGGGAGGACTGGAGGTAGATAAACAATGGCAAACATTTAAAGATAGAATGACAAAATTGCAAAAATTGTTTATACCAATCTGGCATAAAAGGAAATCTAAAAAGGTGACTCAACCGTGGATAACAGGGGAAATTAGAGACAGCATAAAATCCAAAGATAGGGCGTATAAAATAGCCAAAAAAAGCGCCAGAGCGGAAGATTGGGAACAGTTTAAGATAGAGCAAAGGAGGGCAAAGGGCATAATCAAGAGGGGCAAAATAGCTTACGAAAACAAGCTGGCGGAAAATATAAAAACTAACTCCAAAAGCTTTTATAAGTATATCAAAAGGAAAAGACTGGTGAAAACCAAAGTTGGTCCATTGCAGTCAGATACGGGGGAATATATAATGGGAAATAAGGAAATGGCAGATCAACTAAATGCATACTTTGGGTCAGTCTTTACGAAGGAAGACACAAAAAACCTCCCTGGGATATCGGGAAAAATAGGGACATTGGCAAAGGAGGAACTGACGCAAATCAATATCTCTAAGGATATGGTGTTAAGGAAGCTAAAGGGATTGAAGGTGGACAAATCCCCAGGGCCTGATAACATGCATCCTAGGGTACTGAAGGAGGTGGCCCTAGAGATAGCGGATGCACTAAGGATGATTTTTCAGAATTCATTAGACTCGGGAACAGTGCCGATGGATTGGAGGGTAGCTAACGTTACCCCACTATTCAAAAAGGGGGGTAGGGAAAAAGCAGGTAATTACAGACCTGTAAGCCTTACATCAGTTGTGGGCAAAATGCTGGAGTCCATCATTAAGGATGAAATAGCGGAGCACTTAGCAAATGGGGACAGGATAGGACAGAGTCAACATGGATTTACAAAGGGTAAATCGTGCTTGACTAATCTATTGGAATTTTTTGAGGGAGTAACTGGTAGAATAGATGGGGGAGAGCCAGTAGATGTGGTGTACCTGGACTTCCAAAAGGCCTTCGATAAGGTCCCACATAAAAGATTAGCATGGAAAATTGAGGCTCATGGGATAAAGGGGAAAGTTTTGGCGTGGATAGGGAACTGGCTGTCAGATAGAAAACAGAGAGTTGGAATAAACGGCTCATTTTCTGAATGGCAGGCAGTAACAAGTGGGGTACCACAGGGATCTGTCCTGGGCCCCCAGCTGTTCACAATTTACATTAATGACCTGGATCAGGGAGTCGGATGCAGCATTTCCAAATTTGCAGACGACACTAAACTAGGAGGGGGGGTGGGCTCAGAGGAAGAGACCAGGAAGCTCCAGAGCGATTTGGACAGACTGGGCGATTGGGCGGATAAATGGCAGATGCACTATAATGTGGACAAGTGCGAAGTTATCCACCTTGGGTGCAGGAACGGGAGGGCAAATTATTATTTAAATGGCAATAGATTGGGAGAGGGGGAAGTACAGAGAGACCTGGGTGTTCTTGTACACCAGTCACTGAAGGCGAGCATGCAGGTGCAACAGGCGGTCAAGAAGGCAAACGGTATGCTGGCCTTCATAGCAAAAGGGTTAGAATACAGGAACAGGGATACCTTGCTGCAGCTGTACAGGGCACTGGTGAGACCACACCTCGAGTACTGTGTACAGTTTTGGTCGCCTCATCTGAGGAAGGATGTTCTTGCCATGGAGGGGGTGCAGCGGCGATTCACCAGGCTGATACCAGGAATGGCGGGAATGACCTATGAGGAGAGACTATGTAGTTTAGGGATGTACACACTGGAGTTTAGAAGATTGAGAGGGGACCTCATAGAAGTGTATAAAATTCTGACAGGTCTAGACAGACTGGATGCAGAAGGAATGTTTCCCTTGGCGGGTGAGAACAGAACTAGAGGACATAATTTAAGGATAAGGGCTAAACCATTTAGGACAGAGATGAGGGGGAATTTCTTCACTCAGAGAGTGGTGAACCTGTGGAACTCATTGCCACAGAGGGCAGTGTACGCCAGCTCATTAAATATATTTAAGAGGGAATTAGATATATTTCTACGGGCAAAAGGGGTTAAGGGTTACGGAGAGAAGGCGGGGACGGGATACTGAATTAAAGGATCAGCCATGATCTCATCGAATGGCGGAGCAGGCACGAAGGGCCGAATGGCCTACGCCTGCTCCTATCTTCTATGTATCTATGTAACCCTTTGAGTGACATTCCCCAATCAATCCTACCCAATTCGCGCCTCATACCATCGTAGTTTCCTTTATTTAAATTCAGGACCCTAGTCTCCGAGTCAACTACTTCACTCTCCATCCTAATGAAGAATTCTATCATATTATGATCGCTCTGACCCAAGGGGTCTCGTACAACAAGATTGCTAATTAATCCTCTCTCATTACATAATACCCAGTCTAAGATGGCCTGATCTCTGGTTGGTTCCTCGACATATTGTTCCAGAAAACCATCCCGTAAACATTCTAGGAATTCCTCCTCCTCAGTATTTTTACTAATTTGGTTAGCCCAATCTATATGTAAATTAAAGTCATCCATGATGACTGCTGTGCCCTTACTGCACGCTTCTCTAATTTCCCTTTTAATGCCATCCCCAACCTCCGTATTACTGTTTGGAGGTCTATATACCACTCCCACTAACGTTTTCTGCCCCTTGATATTTCTCAGTTCTACCCATACAGATTCCGCATCATCAGAGTTAATATCCTTCCTTTCAATTGTGTTAATCCCCTCTTTAACCAGCAATGCTACCCCACCTCCCTTTCTTTTTTGCCTATCCTTCCTAAATATTGAATACCCCTGGATGTTGAGTTCCCAGCCTTGGCCACCCTGGAGCCATGTTTCTGTAATTCCAATCAAATCATATTCGTTTACCTCTATTTGCGCAGCTAATTCATCCACCTTGTTCCGAATGCTCCTTGCATTAAGACACAAAGCTTTCAGGCTTGTTTTTTTAACGCTCTCAGACCTATATGAATTATTATTTACTGTGACCATGTTTGATTTAAACCATTGAGTTCTTTGCCTTCTAATTTTGTTTTTCTCCTTCCTGTCTTTTGCTTTTTTCCTTGTTTCCCTTTCCTCTGTCTCCCTGCTCAGGTTCCGAACCCCTGCCACTTTAGTTTAAACCCTCCCCAACAGCACTAGCAAACACTCCCCCTAGGACATCGGTCCCGGCCCTGCCCAGGTGCAAACCGTCCCGTTTGTACTGGTCCCACCTCTCCCAGAACCAGTTCCAATGTCCAAGGAATTTGAATCCCTTCCCCCTTACACCATTCCTCTAGCCACGTATTCATTTGAAATATCCTCCTATTTCTACTCTGACTAGCACGTGGCACTGGTAGCAATCCTGAGATTACTACCTTTGAGGTCCTATTTTTTAATTTACCTCCTAACTCCCTATATTCTGCTTTTAGGACCTCATCCCATTTTTTACCTATATCGTTGGTGCCTATGTGCACCACGACAACAGGCTGTTCGCCCTCCCCCTCCAAAATGTTCTGCAGCCGCTCCAAGACGTCCTTGACCCTTGCACCAGGGAGGCAACACACCATCCTGGAGTCTCGATTGCAGCCGCAAAAACGCCTATCTATTCCCCTTACAATTGAGTCCCCTATCACTATAGCTCTTCCACTCTTTTTCCTCCCAGCCTGTGCAGCAGAGCCACCCATGGTGCCAGGAAGTTGGCTGCTGCTGCCTTCCCCTGATGAGTCATCCCCCCCCAACAGTATTCAAAGTGGTATATCTGTTTGAGAGGGGGATGGCCACAGGGGATTCCTGCACTACCTGCCTGCGTCTCTTACTCTGCCTGCTGGTCACCCATTCCCTTCCTGCCTGTACACCCTTTACCTGCGGTGTGACCAACTTGCTAAATGTGATATTCACGACGTCCTCAGCATCGCGAATGCTCCAAAATGAATCCATCCGCAGCTCCAGTGCCACAATGCGGTCTATCAGTAGCTGCAGCTGGACACACTTCCCGCACACACGGTCGTCAGGGACGCAGGAAGCGTCCCTGATTTCCCACATAGAGCAGGAGGAGCATACTACGGGGCTGGGCTGTCCTGCCATGACTTACCCTTTAATTAATTAATTAAAATTAAATGAATCCCACCAATTTCACTTCAATTAAATGATATACTCAAAGGCCCTTGCTTAATAGTAGTCCCCGCTACACAACAGAGACCTTAGAAAACACAAAATTTAAGTTTAGAAAAATTTAGAAAGAAAATACTCACCAACCAATCACTTACCTGCTTCTTGGTGACGTCACACTTCGATTACTTTTTGCTTCCCTCTCCCGGAACCTGGATTGGTAAGCTCCTTAAATACCGCCGCCGCCTCTGGTACTCCCTCGCAGGTCCGCCGCCTCTCCGCTCTCTCGGGGCTCTGGGCCTCGCTGCTCGCTGCCTCGGGCTGCTCCTTAAATACCGCCACCGCCTCTGGTGCTCCCTCGCAGGTCCGCCGCCTCTCCGCTCTCTCGGGGCTCTGGGCCTCGCTGCTCGCCGCCTCGGGGCTGCTCCTTAAATACCGCCGCCGCCTCTGGTGCTCCCTCGCAGGTCCGCCGCCTCTCCGCTCTCTCGGGGCTCTGGGCCTCGCTGCTCGCCGCCTCGGGGCTGCTCCTTAAATACCGCCGCCGCCTCTGGTGCTCCCTCGCAGGTCCGCCGCCTCTCCACTCTCTCGGGGCTCTGGGCCTCGGGGCTGCTCCTTAAATACCGCCGCCGCCTCTGGTGCTCCCTCGCAGGTCCGCCGCCTCTCCGCTCTCTCGGGGCTCTGGGCCTCACTGCTCGCCGCCTCGGGGCTGCTCCTTAAATACCGCCGCCGCCTCTGGTGCTCCCTCGCAGGTCCGCCGCCTCTCCGCTCTCTCGGGGCTCTGGGCCTCGCCCTTTAAAAGCTGTTGCTTTGCCAGATTTTATGATACCTAGCCAAACTATTGACGTTAGAGGCAGGGCCTTCCTTTGGAAAATTCAACACAACCTGCCCCATAGATTGCTGGCATATATGAGTCTGTGCCTTAGGTCAACTTAAACCCATTTTTGCTAGATGTGGAAAATCAGGGCCATAAAGATCACTTCGGTTGGGCAGGCAAAAGCTAATTACAGGACAAAGGGAGAGTGAAAATAACAAAGTAAGGCAAGAAGAAAAACAGCTCAAAAATGGGTGGAATGAAGTGGACGATGGATGAGGAAAACAAGAAAATCGGATATATAACTAGGTTTGAAGTTGCTCATGTCAGTTTTCAGGCTAAAGGCTGCAGGGTACTAAGGGGAAAGATACTGTGCCTGAAGTTTCTGTTGAGCTTGGTTGTAACAGTGTAGGAGGGGAGTGCAGTGGGAGTTGAAATGGCTAGCCACAAGAGGGTCAGGATCATACCTATGGACAGAATAGAAGTCTTTATCAAAGTGATCACCCAATCTATGTCTCCCCCTATAGAGGAGAACACACCATGAGCAGCAAATACAGTATGCTAGATTGGAGGAAGTACACGTAAATTACTTGGGACCCTAGACAATGGTATATTAAAAGATAAAATAAAAACAAAATGCTGTAAACACTCAGCAGATCAGACAGAATCTGTGAAGAGAAAAACAGAGTTAACGTTTCAGGTCGATGACCTTTCATCAGAACTGGTTTTGTTTTGGTATAGTAAAAGATAACTGGACAAGAATTTTGTGTAAACTTGAGATTCATTTGCTAAGAGAGCATGGTATTAGTGAAATAAATGAAAAAAAATCAAAAGAACTCTTGGCTGTGTAAGGAATTCAACAGGACTGAAGATGGGTTTTACAACATCAAACTCTCCAAGGATGTCAACAAACTGTGCTTGTCTTTTGACAAGTATTAAAATTCTAAGTATAATAGGCCGAGTGTGCAACTAGCTCCTATTAGAAAGTAATTTGTATATTTTGTTTCTTGAATCAATTCATGTTTAGTTTTGGAAATTGTTCTTCTGTGGTGGCATAAGACTGATGATGTATTTTACTAAGTGCACAGAACTAAAACAGTGCATTAACTTACAAAACTAAATTCTTTGTTTTCATAATTGTTAAACTTAAATATTTTTGTGATAAATGAAATCTGTGTACATTATGTTCTAACCTACTGTTAAGATGCCCTATTTTGCGCCACATTTTTGAATGGGAACACATAGAAATAGTACTCTGCAGTAGGAAGATTTTAACTATCCACAGGAATAAAAACATTATAAAAATGGGAGCACTGGCACTGGGTTGAAAGCTTCCCTTCTAACAATTGCTCCTAAGATAAATGAGTTTGATTAGCTTCAGCCCATTTTCTAGTGGGCATGAATTCACAACGTACAGCTTGCTATAAATTATCAATAAATAGCAGTCTCATTGAAAGGCTACAAGACGTCTTGTATGGGAAATGTCACACTGGTGCAATAAGAGTTGCTGTTCAGCTTATGGCTAAGCTCCATTGTTGGGACAATATAGAGGGATATTTATCTTTCAGTAATAGTAAGAGTAATGTGCTGTGCTATCATGCTCC
This sequence comes from Somniosus microcephalus, assembly GCF_052327205.1. Classification (NCBI taxonomy): domain Eukaryota; kingdom Metazoa; phylum Chordata; class Chondrichthyes; order Squaliformes; family Somniosidae; genus Somniosus; species Somniosus microcephalus. The sequence goes on along the minus strand of NC_140991.1, from coordinate 145,535,015 downwards.
CATTGTGTTTGGGTAGATGGGGGAAATTCTTCAAGAGTTAAATAACTAATAAAAATCAAGCAGTTCTCAAGAGTATGGTGCAAAGTAGTGGATTGTTCGAAAATATAACTAAAATATTGGGGATATCAGAAAGCCTACAGATCTTGTGTACTTCACATAAAAGCAGCAGAGACAAAAAACGGTTTGAAGCGGTTGAAGTTTGGGTTGTATCCATTTAGTAAAACCTTTATTAATTCATTTTTGATCCCCTTCCTCCTACCCAGGTGAACATGGATGGGATAAACAGCATCGTGTATTTTGGTTGGTTTAATGGCAAGGACCCAGACCCGAAACAGAACCCTGGAGAAATTATAATGTATTCCTACCTTGTATTCTACAAGTAAAATCGCAAATCATTACTAACCAGGACTTGAAATTAATAATAACTCAGAAGCAGTTTGCTACCAAACCCTGGAAGTTTATGACTGAGGTAACAAGCTGTTGGCTGAATGTTGCTGTCTGTATTCAGCTGGCATGTTTGTTGATGTTGCTGTATTTAATGATCACTGTCAGAATGTTCTAGAATGCATATCTGAATGTCATTCGGGCCAGCTTCACAGGGCACTATTCCATAACTTAAGTGGCTATTTTCAGCCTCATGTTTTCATGGAAGAACATTAGCATTCAGAATCAAAATTGACCAGATCTGCTACAGAAAGCTTAAGCTTAGTCAAGGAGCAACCTTTTCTACAGTTAATTTTTAATCCTGGTTACTATACTTTTCTTCTACTTTTGTAATAGATAAAGTCAGAATACATGCAATTGTTGCAGCCTGAGTTGGATTTTATTTTACTCCATGCATTATGACAGTATTACCTTTTTTAAAAACTAGATGTTTCCTCACTTTCTAATCCTTGTGATTTGTAAAAATACTGCTAAACTTTGCTGTTATGTATCCACGTACATTACAATGGCAGTGGGGTGTGTATTACCTTGTTCATTGCATAAAAGGTCTAAATAAAAGTGAAAGCTGGCTACCGAAAATAAGGCTGACGAATAAACCTGCCTCTTCACACTGCTCAGCAAACTAATATACCTTCTCTGTTAATTATATCACCACTGCCATTAAGTCTTGCCGCTTACCACAAAGTAGCACTGTGAGAATTCACAGTTTTTTGCATCATGTTTCTATTCTCTTATTTTATGCCCTCAGTTGTGTGCTGTGATGAATTGTTTGAGTGTTACTTTTTAAAAGATATCTTGCTAGTTTGGTCGCAGTCTTTCAGTTTTCTGTATTTATCTACATTGTAATTGGAAAAAGAATATTTCTGTTCAAATGACCTGTTTTCAAGTTATGTGTCAGTTGTATCCTGACTACAGGGTTAAACTTGGAGGTTTACAGACTACAACTGCCAAATTGCATTGCACAGCCGCTTGTACACAATAAGAATGGGTCTTCCTGTGACAGCTGCTTAGCAACTGCAAGTCTTGGGTTTTACAGCTCCGCATTCGCTTAAGAATAGATGGCTGCAATTTCCATTATATATCATCAAATGACTCCACAGATGAGATGTTTTTGAAATCTTAGGGTAACTAAAACTACACTGAACTTTATCACAATGAAATTCAGATAGTAGGCTAGATAACTTTTCCGACAGATACACCTTTCCAGGGCGATGTCCAAACTGTGGCTAGTGGGTCACACACAACCCCTGAACCCTAGGAATGTGACCTTCAAAGTCCTTTTTGTGTTTATATTTCTTATCTGCTGGTTTGTCCTATTTGAATTTAGTTGGCCTGAAGCTTTAGAAAGAGCTGGTCTTCATGTTATTGCCTCATTCATGGATATATCCTTAATCAGCTCATCCAGATCTGCTTGTATCAATAACTTGAGATACATGTAAATTAATGGGAATATGGATTTTGAACTTTGTGTGGCCCTCAAGGTTCCGTGGTACTAATCTATACGGCCCACAAAGACAAAAAGCTTGAACACCCCTACTTTACCTGTGTCCAGAAGCCACCTTGGAAGAGCCTGACCAAAATATAGCAATTTCATGGCATTGGCTGACTGTATCAGGAAATTAAAATACATTCTCCCAGTTTGAAAATAGTAATTTGGAGCTTTTGAGTTGGAAGAGGAAGTGTTGTTTTATATGCACAAGTTACTTGGGTCTATTTAGCATAATAATTACTTTTATGCATCTCTACAAATTATACTAATCTTTCTACTGAACATAATTTAAACTCAGAATTTTAATGTTGCTTGCTCTTTTAAAGCTATTGTATTGAAACCTTTCATATTGGTTTCTGATTACAGTAATTCACTGTAAGCTACACAGCTAGACTGTCATAGTCACTGTCATTTACAACAGGAAATAGGTTTTTCCAGGTTTATTTTGTAAAGTTGGGACTTTGTTGCCATGGACATATATGGCACATGTAGTAAAACCCAAACTCCAGCTAATGGTTTATACAGATGTTTAGCTGTTTTTGATTTATGGTAGTTGAACAGTTAATCATCAAAACACGAGCTATAGGCTTTGGGGGACATCGAATTATGACAAAGATTGCATACACAAGCCCAAAAATTGGCATTGTTATATATATTACAGAACAGGCATACCGTACAAAGCTTGTGGGGATTTTAAAAAAATTATGAGTTGAATTTGAGTATTTTTTATTGAATCATCCTTCAGATTTCCTACTAGTCTTCCTTGCATGTACTAATGATGAAATTCTAATAAATAATTTGCATTTAAAATTTTAAACTCTCATCAGATGTTATTCAGGTATGAACAGTGATACATGTGAAATAACTAGTTGTGTTTAAAGGTCTAATTGGAAATGCATGGGACTTGCTGTAGGTAACTGCCTTCATTTTTTGCTTTATCCCATTCCTGTGGAGATCAAGTGGTTTAAAATATTCTCTGGCCTGCTGTAACACTTGTCATGGGGGAGTATTAGAACATAAGAAATAGGAGCAGGAGTAGGCCCTTCGAGCCTGCTCCGCCATTCAATGAGATCATGGCTGATCTTCTGCCTCAACTCCATTCACCGGCCCTAACGCCATATCCCTTGATGCCTTTGCTAGTCAGAAATCTATCGACTTCTGTTTTGAATATACCCAATGACTGAGCCTCCACAGCCCTCTGGGGTAGAGAATTCCAAAGATTCACCACCCTCTGTGAAGAAATTTCTTCTCATCTCAGTCCTGAATGGCCTACCCTTTATCCTGAGGTATTGAAGCTCATAGCACCACATTCTCTAATATTTTTCTTTAAGAAGGCTTTTGGTTGCAGCTTTTCATATAACACACCACAATACAGATAATCCTGATTTATGACTCTTACAAATTTCGGTCAGTGTTTTCAATTTTAAGGGGTGGAAAGTAAATCAGGATGATCTTTTCTGACTGGATTTAGAAGCATAAGTCATTCAGGACTTTTGTGTATTTCAACTGATTTAATGGGCTTATAGAATGCTGCTGCTTGGGGCAAGTATTAATCAGAGTGGATAATAACAGCGTGTATGAGTCACTTAGGAAGAACACTGGCTATTTTGTTTTTGGCCAAAGAAGGAGTTGAACATAGGCAGCAAATTTGGTGTGTGGACTGTTACTGTACTACAAGGAGTAACATTTTCTAGAACCATTTTACAAAAATCCTATTTCCAAAAAGATCCACAAGGTATTTCTCAAAAATTGAAAACTAGAAACATTTGGGTTCCTGATAGCGCACAGATTAAAATAACAGCAAAATTTTACATGAATGTGTTAATGTAGTTTCAACCCAATAAGTGGGTTAACAACTGCACTGAAATAGTGCACAAAGGAATTTTATGGGAATGCAATAACTGATGCACTACCAGAGGAAATTAAACCTGGTTATTATGAATTTGATGTTGCACAGAGAATAAACTAATGTCCACAGAAGTTACACAGTAGAACATCAATTTGCAGTGATATATGATTTCTACTGCATAAGAAAAGTCTAAAATAGTTCATTTTTAGTTTTAATCAGGTCTGAAAAGATTAGTCTTTGTCCATTTGTGCCTGTGTGATTTCAAATAATTTGCATGTACAGGAAACTTTCGATTTACCGGCACCTAAATAACCGGAAATCTCAGTTAACCGGCAAAATTCAGGAGTAGGTTCAGGTAAGTTTTACTTCATATTGTACTTGCCTTCCTCGATCTGTTGCTGTGCAAGGGTGTGGCTGCAGCTGTTGCTAAGCTACAGAGATGCTTGGAACTTGTGGCCATTGTTCTGCACTTGTTGCTAAGCAACAGGGTTTGTTGCTTTATACGGAGCTGTCAGCTCTTCGTACCTTTTACTATAGCTTTCAGTTATCCGGAATTTTTGATGAACCGGCACCACGTCGGTCCCGTCGGTGCCGGATAAAAAAAAGTTTCCTGTATATTAGTTTACTGCAGTTGATATAAAATTGGTATTGCTTTTGGGTCTCAGTGACTTAAACCATGGCTATCAAGCTTGGAATGTTACTGCAGCAATCGAGGGAGCAGCAGCTGCTGGTGTGACATCACAATGTAATTACGTTGATGAGTTTGACCCAAAGCCTTATAGATTTTACAAACAGTGTCAACTGATGAAAAAGGACAGACGAAAGAATGAAGTAACAACAAACTGGTGCTATATTGATGGTTCTGCTTTTTTATTTAATCATTTTCACCCCACAGAAAGTATTTCAATATTTTTCGTGATGTGTCATGCTTTTAAAAGGGAAATTGATCAATATTTGAGAACAAAAATGTAAAAGGGTATATGGAAAGGGCAGGGAATTGGATAGCTCTTTGAGAGTCAGCACCAGTGCAATGGGCTGCATCACCACCTCCTGTGCTGTAAAATTCTGATTCTATGTACTCCCAACTCTTTTCTCAAAACCTCTCACTTTGTAGAGAAGTTTCTTTGAATTCCTCTGGCTAGAATAGTGTGGCGTACTATATATTAAACAGTAACATAGAAATTACAAAATCCAAAATGAAGTCATTTTAACAAAACATAAAAAACCCTAAAGGAATCACTACGATATACATTCTTGCAACATATCAAGACATCCACTGCTTTGCTGTAGGTTCTAACAATCTTTCTCCAAATGTTATGTCTAAAGAAAATACTTTCTGGCAACAAACATATTGGCACCTTCAAGTTTATCTCTGTCCCCTTATCAGATACTTCCAAGGACAAGGATTCCATACTTATCAGAACACAGGACACTCTGAGGGGGGAGGGTGAACAGCCAGAGGTCATTGTTCATATCGGTAATAACATAGGCAGAAAGAGGGATGAAGTCCTGCAGGCAGAGTTTAGGGTGCCACGTGCTAGTGAGTACAGGAATAGGATAGAACATAAGAAATAGGAGTAGGCCATTCGGCCCTTTGAGCCTGCTCCGCCAGTCAATGAGATCATGGCTGATCTTCTGCCTCAACTCCATTCACCGGCCCTATCGCCATATCCCTTGATGCCTTTACTAGTCAGAAATCTATTGACTTCTGTTTTGAATATACCCAATGACTGAGCCTCCACAGCCCTCTGGGTAAAGATTCACCACCCTCTGAAGAAATTTCTTCTCATCTCAGTCCTGAATGGCCTACCCTTTATCTTGAGGCTCTGGCCCCTGGTTCGAGACTCCCCAGCCAAGGGAAACATTCTCCCAACATCCACCCTATCAAGCCCTGTAATAATTTTGTATGCTTCAATGAGATCCCCTCTTATTCTTCTGAATTCAAGAGAATACAGGCCTAGTTTACTCAATCTCTTCTCATACGACAGTCCCGCCATCCCAGGAATCAATCTCGTGAAGCTTTGTTGCACTCCCTCTATGGCAAGTATATCCTTCCTTAGGTAAGGAGACCAAAACTGTACACAGTACTCCAGGTGTGGTCTCACCAAGGCCATATATAATTGGAGTAAGACTTCTTTACTCCTGTACTCAAATCCTCTTGTAATGAAGGCCAGCATACCATTTGCCTTCCTAATGGCTTGCTGCACCTGCACATTCACTGTCAGTGACTCATGTACACGGACACCCAGGACCCTTTGAGCATCTGCATTCCCCAATCTTTCACCATTTTTGAAATACTCTGCCTTTCTGTTTTTTCTACCAAAGTGGATAACTTCACATTTATCCACATTATATTCCATCTGCCATGTTCTCCCCCACTCATTGAGCCTGTCGAGATCCCCCTGAAGCCTCTTCACATTCTCTTCACAACTGACACTGCCACTTAGCTGCAAATTTGGAAATGTGCTGATGAATGCGTGGCTGGACAAATGGTGCAGGAGGGAGGGCATTAGATTCCTGAGGCATTGGGACCATTTCTAGGGAAGATGGGGCCTGTACAAGCCGGGCAGGTTGCACCACAACAGAGCCGGGTCCAATATTCTCGCAGGGAGGTTTGCTAGTGCTATTGTTGAGGGTTTAAACTAGCTTGGCAGGGGGATGGTCACCAGCATATAGGGGTAGAAAAGAGGAATAAGGTGCATAAAAGAGTGAGAGTGTGTTGGATAGTACTAGAGAAGAAAGTAGTACTAGAGGCAGAAGTTGTACCATATTAGATAGGAGCAGACTAAGAAAGACTATGAAGAATTCAAAAATGGGTTTAGAATGCATGTACGTAAACGCACAAAGTGTGCTGAATAAGGTTGGTGAGCTACAAGCACAATTAGCCTTGTGGCAATATGATGTCGCAATAACGGAAATGTGGCTTAAAAATGGTGATGACTGGGCACTTAATATTCAAGGGTACAAGGTGTTCAGAAAAGATAGAGAAGGAAAAAAGGGAGGTGGGGTGGCAGTGCTGATTAAGGAAGGCATTGTAGTGTTGGAAAGAGGATGTTCTTGAGGGGACAAGGACAGAATGCATTTGGTTAGAGTTGAGCGAAAAGGGTATGATCACACTATTGAGGGTATTCTACAGGCCTCCAAATAGTAAGAGGGAAGTAGAGAAGCAAATCTGCAGAGAAATCGCAGAGATATGCAAGAGCTATAGAGTGGTGATATTGGAGGACTTTAATTACTCAAATATCAATTGGGATAATGCTAGGGTAAAGGGAAAGGAGGGGGAGGAATTTCTGAAATGTGTTCAGGAGAATTTCCTTGACCAGTATGTTCTTGGCCCAACTAGGAAGGAGGCATTGCTGGATCTGGTGCTGAGGAATGAGGCGGGACAGGTCGACCAAGTGGCTGTGGGAGAACACTTGGGTACGAGTGATCATCGTATCATAAGATTTAGATTAGCAATGGAGAGGAGCAAGTTACAATCTAAAATGGAACTTCTAAGCTGGAATAGGGCTAACTTCAATGGGATGCGAAATGATCTAGCCAGGGTAAAATGGAACCAAAGACTGACAGGAAAAACTGTAATGGAACAATGGGTGATCTTTAAGGAGGAGATGCTCCAAGTACAGGCTAGGTACATTCCAACAAGAGGGAAGGGTAAGGGAACAAAATACTGGCCGTGCTAGACGTGCTCCTATCTAGTTATCCAGCAAGTTAAACATTCTATTCAAAATAATTCTTCTGAAGCCGGTTGCTGTTTTGAAGCTTTACTTGAACAAATTTGTGAAACTGTAAACAAAGACAAAGTATGTTTTGTACATAAACTGAGTACTACACATTCGATCGTACACAAGATATAAACATATTTACAACAGTAGAATAGACTAATTGTATAACTAACTAACATTTGAACTAACTTCTGTAACTATTAAATATTAACCTTTTATAAACATAGTATTATCAAAATATTACTCTGACAACATTGCTATTATGCTAAGAACTAAAGATACTCACAGATATTGCGTTTGGCCTAACATATGAAGTCAGATTACACTGGATTGAAAATCCCTCATGGAATTCTCCATTACTCAAGTCAGGTTCTTCCTGGTAAACTGCTTCCTGGGGTCAACAGGAAGAAAGGTAAGAAGGTCAAATGACCTCTCACAGGAAGAAAGGAACAAAGGTCAAATGACCTCACACAGGAAGAAAGGTCAAATGACCTCACACAGGAAGAAAGGTCAGATGACCTTTTCAGCATACAAACTGTTAACACAATAACTGCCACCAGAGGGTGCTATCTGCACACATAAAATGTTCAGAATGTCACATAATGTCCATCGGTCCAGAACAAAAAGCAAGGGCTCCTTGGATGATGAGGGAGATAGAGAAGATGATGAAACAAAAAAAATAGGGTGTATGATGCATGTCAGGTGAATTCTTCAAGGGAGAACCAGACCAAATACAATAAGTTGAGAGGGGAAGTGAAGATGAAAATAAGATTGGCAAAGAGAGAATATGAGAGTAGAATGGCGGTTAACATAAAAGGGAACCCAAATATCTTCTACCGGCATGTAAAGAGTAAGTGGGTAGTAAGAGGTGGGGTGGGGTCTATTAGGGACAAAGAAGGTGATATATATTTAGAGGCACAGGGCAAGGCTAGAATACTCAATGAGTACTTTGTATTGGTGTTTACTAAGGAGGTGGATGCTGACAAAATATTGATAGAAGTGGAAAAGGTAGAAGCAATGGAAGGGGTAAAAATTGATAGACAGGATGTACTAGAAAGGCTGGGTATGCTTAGAATGGATACGTTGCCTGGTCCAGATGGCTTGCATCTCAGGTTGCTAAGGGAATTAGGGGAGGACATAGCGGAAGGGCTTGCCATAATTTTCCAATTTCCCTAGATGTGGGGGAGGTGCCTGAGGATTGGAAAGTGGCAAATATGACACCATTGTTCAAGAAAGGGTGTAAGGACAATCCTAGTATTTACAGTTTAACATCAGTGGTGGGTAAAGTTTTAGAAACAATAATCAAGGAAAAATTTATGGGCACATGGAGAGGTTTAAGCAAATTAAGGAGAGCCAACACAGATTTGTAAAAGGCAGATCGTGTTTGACTATCTAATTGAAATTTTTGATGAAGTAACAGAGAGGATTGATGAAGGGAATGCAATGGATGTTGTCTACATGGATTTTCGGAAGGTGTTTGACAAAGTACCAGATAGAAGGCTGGTTAACAAAATTGAGGCTCATGGAATATGTGGGTCAGTGGCAGCTTGGATAAGGAATTGGCTTAAGGACAGAAAACAGCGAGTTGTGGTAAATGGCTGTTTTTCAGACTGGAGGATGGTAGACAGTGGTGTTCCCCAAGGGTCAGTGCTGGGGCCACTGCTTTTTTTGATTATATATATATAAATAAATGACCTGGATATTGGAATACAGAGTAGAATTTCTAAATTTGCCAATGACACCAAACTTGGGGGTGTGGGAAACAGTGAGGATGATACCAATCGCCTGCAACAGGACATAGAAAAGCAGAATGGGCAGACAAGTGGCAGATGGAATTTAATACAGAGAAGTGTCAGGTGATGCATTTTTGGCAGAAGAAACAGGGAGAGGCAATGTACACTTAATGGCACAGTTTTAAAGAGTGTGCAGGGACAGAGGGACCTGGGAGTTAATGTGCATAGGTCCCTGAAGGTGGCAGGACATATTGAGAGAGTGGTTAACAAAGCATGTGGGATCTTGGGCTTCATAAACAGGGGTATTGAGTACAAAAGTAGAGAAGTTATGCTGAACCTTTATAAAGTGCTGGTTAGGCCACAACTGGAGTATTGTGTCCAGTTCTGGCCACCACACTTTAGGAAGGATGTGAAGGCCCTTGAGAGGGTGCAGAGGAGATTTACCAGAATGGTTCCAGGATGGGGGATCTTAGCTACAAGGACAGGTTGGAGAAACTGGATTTGTTTTCATTGGAGCAAAGGAGGTTGAGGGGTGATTTGATAGAGGTGTACAAGATTATGATGGGTTTGGATCGGCTAGACGGGGAAAGGCTGTTCCCATTAGTTGATGGTAGAAGGACTAGAGGACACAGATTTATGGTTTTTGTCAAGAGATACAGGGGGAATGCGAGGGAAAACCTTTTTACACAGCGAGTGGTGATGACCTGGAATTCGCTGCCAACGGAAGTGGTGAAAGCGGAGACACTCAATGTTTTCAAGGGGAGACTGGATAGGCACTTGAGGGAAATAAACTTGCAGGGCTACGGGATAGAGCGGGGAATGGGACTGACTGGATTGCTCTACAGAGATCTGGCGCAGACTCAATGGGCTGAATGGCCTCCTATGCCATATGACTCTTCCCTCCTCCCCTGCAATCAGTCATTGCTGGCTTTTCAGGTGTCTACAAATTGACTTGACTATCCTATTTGGATGCTCAAAGCTCCCAAGATTGAATTGAGGTTCTTTTCATTACCTATTCTATACCCGAATTATTGCTCAGAACCTCCTGGATGAACGCTGCTGGTTTCTACACGGTCTGACCCTGACACTCCGTTGCATTTTCAACCCACAGCATTACTTTAGCAACATTATTATTGCTGGTCGTGAAATTCCACAGGGGCTATCCTATTGTCCCACCATGAATGTGAGAAAGCCACAGGGGCAATAGAAATAAAGAGACAGAGGAAAGAAGGAAGGGGTTTACATAAAGAGTGAGACAAAAATAATGGAAAATAGAGTTGAACAAAGCAATACTGACATGAAAACATTATGAAAGAAAGAAAAAGGGTGGAAGATAAAAACAAAGAGCAAAACAAAAAGAATTAAGAGTAGGAAAAGAGCAGAGAACCAGAAGATTTTTTTTGTCCCTCAACTATTATAGTACATTGAATGTTCTTTATAATATAGTCCATCTCCAACTTACCCTGAGCAATGCCACAGGACATCCATTAATATAAAGTAGGAAAAACAATCTTTTTATCAAATGGTAAAACCTTGTATTATACTGGTTAATTGTACCTGAATTCAACTCTTAAGGAATGGGCTTGAACCAATCCTGTATCCCAGGGTGATTTATAACTTTGCCACAAATAACACATGTATTCTCCCATGTATTTGCCATTACCACGTATTTGTCATTACCATGAGTTGAATTCAACTACTGCCTAATACAAATCATAGTAATTTACAGCAAAGGAATCATTTCCCTTGCAATTCACTGCCACCATTTTCAGCTTGTGTCAATAGTTTCTCTGTCAGTGAAATCTCATTTTAATGGGATACAGGTCAGTAAAATTCCTTCTGGTGATAACTTTAGTAAAAAAGTTGGCATGAGTATAAAACAGGAATCCATCTTATACGCATGACAACTTTGTTGCTAAAGTTAACAGGAGGACTTTCATTCTTGTATTGAAAAATGCAGTCTATGGTATTAACTTTGTAATAGTTGGGTTAAAATACTTAATTTCATTTCCATCAAAGTTGATCTGCAACAACTTCCCAACAGATTTTAGATTCTTTTTGGACAAGGGAAAGGGCTGCGACTCATTTGTGTGCCCATAAACAGTAAGTAAATCATCACCATAACCAATTCAAGTGTACTTTCTGCTTTTCACCAAATTCAACATTTTACAAGATATTGCAATGTACATACAATAAATCAATTAATATTAATTGTTTCCCAAGTCCAGAAAACTCAGAAAACCAACCAAACCCCTATATCTTTACCATCATAAAAATCAATTAATTAGGAAGCCAACCAATCAATGTTGGAAATAAAATTCAACCTTTTTTTGGTTGCCTGTTCACCATTCCTTTAATCTTCCACTCTGGGCATTTTATCAATTACTGCCATGTACCATTTTTGGACTCCCCCCGCTCCCACATATCTAAGGGGTCTCGCTGCTTACCCCACCCTTTGCATTTCTGCCCCTCTCCAGTGTTCCACATTATTGGCAGACCTGGCACCATTCTCTGTATTCCTTCTTCATCACGCCCCAAGCCCCCAAATCTGTTATACGTGTAATCTCTGGACCAACATGATGAGCACAACCTGAGGAGCACTTTCACTTGTTCAAGAACCTTGGGCCCATCCTAACCAATGACTATAATTCATGGTCCTCCATTCCTTGGCCAGTCTCTTCTTTCCATAAATACACGCTGTTGTGCCTTGCTGTTGGATCCCCCACCCAAAGTGATGAGTGACACTCATATATGGGCAGGCATATTGAGCTGATGAACAAATGATGGAATTACATTGTCCAATGTATATTCCATCATTTGATCCATTGTAACACTGGATCATCTCTGCAGCGCTCAGTGGGTGGGAGGTCCAGATCACTGGGATAGGCAAAAACAGAGAAGACACATAAAAAAAGAGGTAAAATGAGAAATAACTGGGGACATGAGGGTCATATGGAGAGAAAGAGGGAGCCAGAAAGAATCAGACAATGGATGACAAGAGACAGTGGTCCAAGGAGATATGGGTGCATTATAGGACAGGACCAATTTTCAATGGGTCTCCTAAAGAAATTCCACCAGAAGAGTAGGGCCTGTCACTTTTACAGCAGGTGTAAGCAAATTACCAGAATGATCACATGAAACATAATTCCTGTCATTTCCGCTTCTGTTGCCCTCAGCTTAAAGGACATTGGTGTAAAAGAGGTGTACTGGGCTGCCAGGACTAGCTGATCATGGAAGAAATACTTAATTTAAAGAGGTCAAGTACAGGTTGGCCTGTACCTCTACTAGTTGTGGGACAATTTTCTTTTTTGTTGCTGAGTTGCTAGTTCAAAGTGCCTGAATGATGAAATCTCTGGAGACCACCTATTTCACACCCCATCCCATACAGTGAACCAGTGTTCACTATAGGTTTCCCTCCATACACTATGTTCATGGAAGAAAAACAGTCCCAAAGGGAGCAAAAAAAATTCTGCCAGTATTGGAGAAGTTTGAGACTCACTTGCCACTGCCTATCCATTACCTTTTATAGACCTTTGAGCTCATACAAAGGCATGAGCGAGGAGTTGTACCTCAGAAGACTTTGTTTCATCAAGGAAGCCCTAAATGACCCATAACACCTTCCGGTCCCAGACCTGCAACCCAGATCCAGTGTAGATACAGCACTGCCAGTGTTAGTGAAGTAACCACTGCTCTCAATTTTAATGCAATAGGCTCCTTTCAGGTCGTAAATGGGGACTATTAGCCAGGACACAGTGTGTACCTACCTTTGTTGGCTTACAGATGGTCTATTTACCATTTTTAGTCTGACGGCACAGCAGCAGAACAGGGCAATACAATTTTATAATGTGGTTGAATTCTCCTTAGTACAGAAGGCTCTGGATAGAACCCACTTTCTCTTGCATGTATTAACCCATTGAATTTCTTTAAATGAAAGGGATTCCACTCATGTCCAGCCGATACATATATGGCCAGCAATAGCAAATCCCGCACATGAATATTTACTTTGCTGGTAGTTGTCATTGTACCTTTGTCATAAGAAAACATTTGCATAGAGCACCTTTCACAACACCAGGACATCCCAAAGCATTTTACTGCTAATTAAGTAGTTTTGAGCACACAGCAGGGTCCCATAAACAGCATTGAAATTAGTGACCAGACAATCTGTTTTTTGTGTTAGCTGAGGGATAAATATTGGGCAGGAAACCAGAACTTCCGTGATCTACTGTGAATAGTGCTATGGGAACATGAGGTCCGCGAGAGGGCAGATGGGCCCTTACTTTAACTGCTTATGACAGTGCAGCACTCCCTTAGTAATGCCAGGCTAAATTATTCTAGACAGCAACATTAAAATGACCACATTACTCAGGATATTTGTACATTTGTTTTCTATTCAAATTACATTTCAGCAGATTCAACATCCTGGGGGTCACCATTGACCAGAAACATAACTTGACCAGTCACATAAATACTATGGCTACAAGAGCAGGGCAGAGGCTGGCTATTCCATGGCGAGTGACTCACTTCCTGACTCCCCAAAGACTTTCCACCACTGACAAGGCACAAGTCAGGAGTGCGATGGAATACTCTCCACTTACCTGGATGGGCGCAGATCCAACAATACTCAAGAACCCCGACAGCATCCAGGACAAAGCAGTCCCCTTGATTGGCATCACATCCACCACTGGTGCACCATGGCTGCGGTATATACCATCTACAAGATGCACTGCAGCAACTCGCCAAGGCTTCTTTGACAGCATCTCGAAAACCTGCAGCCTCTATCACCTAGAAAGACAAGGGCAGCAGACGCATCGGAACACCACCACCTGCAAGTTCCCCTCCCCCTCCAAGTCACACATCTTCCTGACTTGAAAGTATATCGCCATTCCTTCATCGGCACTAGGTCAAAATCCTGGAGCTCCCTAACAGCATCGGGAGTACCTTCACCACACAGACTGCAATGGTTCAAGGCAGCAGCCTACCACCACCTTCTCGAGGGCAACTAGGGATGGGCAATAAATGCCAGAGATGCCAGTAAGGCCCACATCCCATGAATGAATACATTTTTTAAAAATTGCTAAAACAATGACCTAAGGTTGAATTAGATTTAGTTTTAACATTGGGGCTAAATTTAATTTTAAATGGGTATATATTCATTTTATAGGCAAGTTCCTTCTCAGTATAAGAAGAAAGATATTCCATGAAAACTGCAACCATAATCAATTGTTCAATGGCATAATCATTTAACTGAAGCAATCTGATTCTTTGCATACTTTTTACAAGATTACAAATTGCTCAACATGCATTGTCACAAAACTTTGTTTCTCTAATGTGTGGCTCACAGTGGTGTGGGAGGAAAGGGTTTTGATTCATGGGGCATTTGCACCAGTACTGGGGAAAGAGGGAGCTGTTCCATTGGGAAGGGCTCCACTTAAACTTGGCTGGGACCAGTGTCCTGGCAAATCAATAACGAGGGCTGTAGATAGGGCATTAAACTAAAAAGTGGGGGGGGGGTGGGGGGGGGGGGAAAAAGAGAAGGGAGTCGAGAAGGGGGTCAGGTGAGGGGAAATTTAGAAATCTAAAGAGGAAAGTCAAGGCAATAGAGCAGTGTGGCGATTTGGGTAAAGATAAGCAGAGTGTGACAGGAAGCAACAGAGAGATCAGCGAATAAGGTGAAAGCAGGGAATAATGGTAAGTTAAAATTAAAAGCTCTTTATCTGAATGCACAAAGCATTCATAACAAGGGATCTACAAGAAATGAAACCAGCCTAAATATAAACAGAACAGGAAAGGAGAGCATAGGAAAGATTAAACTAAGGGAGGACATAGATGGCCAGGGAATGATATAGAATAGCAATGGGAAACATTTAAAACAGCGTTCAGAGTCCAGGAAAAATATATTCCGCTAAAATACAAGAACAAGCTAAACACTAATGAGACACCATGGATGAATAAAGACATAAGGGAAAAATTGAGGGTAAGGAAAGAGACATACACTAAGTACATGGACAGCAGGGGGAGAGCATGACAAGGGAGAATACAAAGAAATTAGGAGAGAAGTCAAAAAAATTAGGAAGGCAAAGAGAAACTATGAAATTAAATTATCAAGGAACATAAAAAAATAGTAAAATATTCTACAGGTACATAAATAGAGAGTCAGGATGGGAATAGGGCCATTAAGGGATGGTCAGGATAAAATCACAGGCAGCAACAGTGAAATGGCAGAAATGTTAAATAATTACTTTGCTTCAGTATTTACCAGGGAGACAGATCAGGTAGGTATGACATTGGATGATGAGATTAGAAAGGATATAACCGCATTTAAAATAAAGGAGAAATATTAAATAAACTAATCAAACTCAAAGGATAAAACCCCTGGTCTGGACAGATTACATCCTCGCATCTTAAAAGAATCTTGGAAAGAGATAACAGAGGTACTATTACACGTATAATAATTCGTTAGAAAAAGGTTTCGTGCCAGAGGACTGGCAGATAGCGAACATAATACCTATATTTAAGAAGGGAGATAGAACATGTCCAGGGAACTATAGACTAGTCAGCTTAACATTGGTGGTAGGAAAAATAATGGAATCCCCACTAAAGGGAAAAAAAACAGAACATCTAGAAATCAAAAATATAATGAATAGTCAATATAGATTTCAAAAGAGTCTTGCTTGGCCAACTTCATTTAATTCTTTGAAGAGGTAACCAAGTAGACAAGGGTAATGCAGTAGATGTACTGTATCTAGATTTCCAAAAGGCCTTCGGTAAGGCACCACATAACAGATGAATGAATAAGGTCAGAGAATGCGGAGTCAGAGGACAAGTAGCAGAATTGCGGATGACAGTAAATTTGGGGGGGGGGGGGGGAAGCAATAGTCGGTACTGAGGAGGACGGCATCAAATTACAAGAAGACATCAATAAACTTGCAGAATGGGCATATAAATTGGCAAATGAATTTCAACACAGATAAATGTGAGGTATTACATTTTGGTAAGAAAAATAAGACGGTCACATATTACTTAGAAAATAAGAATCTAAATGGGGTAGAAGAGCAAAGGGATCTCGGAGTTCAAATACACAAATCACTAAACGTAGCAACACAGGTTAATAAGGCTATAAAAAAAAGCAAACCAAGCACTAGGGTTTATTTCTAGAGGGATAGAATTGAAAAGTAGAGAAGTTATGCTACATTTGAAGTACTATGTACAATTCTGGTTGCCAGATTACAAAAAGGATATAAAGGCACTGGAGAGGGTGTAAAAAAGATTTACAAGGATACCACCAGAAATGTGAGGTTATACCTATCAGGAAAGGATGAAGAGGTTGGGTCTCTTTTTCTCTTGAAAAGAGAAGGCTGAGGGGTGACCTAATAGAGATCTTTAAATTTCTGAAAGGTTTTGATAGAGTAGACAGAGGGCTAGATTTTGCCAGCCCTGGGGAGGCGGGACTGCCAGGAAAATGGCAGAATTTGCCAGGAGGCGGGTAGCCGAACCGCACTGGGTCCCGCTTCCTCGAGGCGGGAAGGGGATTAATGCCAATTAACTGCCTGTTAACAGGTAGTTTTTTGGCTAATCCCTATTTTGAGCCCTGAAGCGAGTGCCGTTTCATCTGTCAAAAGCTTTTGAAGTGTGGGCTTCCCAATGGCTCCGAACCTCGCCAGGGTCAGCGAGGCGGGCCGTCGGTCTGCGGGGGTCAAGATGTCCGTAATGGGTGCATGTGTGCAGAGGTAAGTGTGTGAGGTGTGTGTAAAGTGTTTTAATAATTTTACTTACCTTTACTTTTTCCTGCAGGCTTCCTCCCTTCAGGTCTCGGGAGTCCCTCAGCTCACCCGCACAGAAAGCAGAATGGCCGCTGAACTGTCAAAAGCTGCAGCCTTCTGCTTTCTGGTCAGGAAGGCTTTCTAATTGAGTCTTGAGTAAAGACACAACTTAGAAGACAGATTGTCAGTGTTTGACAGCTTCACAGAGCAGTCAAACGATGACATTTCATCTGTCAAAAGCTCTTAACAGATGAAACACCACTCGCTGACGTCACCTGTAACTGGCTTTCCCTTAATTGGCCTGCTAAGCCCGTTGGGCAGGCTCAACAAGGTCAATCAAGGGAAAATAGCGTGGGTTGGCCACAAGTCGATGGAGGCGGGACTAAAACCCAACAAGTAGGAGTCCCGCCTCCAAAAGCTCCCCATTGACAAAATCCAGCCCAGAGTGTTTCCACTTGTGTGGAACAGCAAAACTAGAGGCCAGCAATAGAAGATAGTCACCAAGAAATCAAATAGGGAATTTAGAAGAAACTTCTTTAACCAGAGAGTGGTGAGAATGCAGAACTCGATACCACAGGGAGTGGTTGAAGTGAATAGTATAGATGCATTTAAGGGGAAGCTAGATAAGCATACGAGGGAGAAGGGAATAGAGGGTTATGCTGATAAGAGTTAGATCAGGAAAGATGGGAGGGGGCTCGAGTGGAGCATAAACGGCAGCATGGACTGGTTGGGCCGAAAGGCTTGATAGCACAGAAACAGCCAATGTAATCCATGTGGGAAAATTTCTTTGCACAAAAATAGGCCTATGATTTTGATACAGTTTTACACAAGAATTGGTTCAATATTCAGGTATTTATTATTAGAAAACGTTGAACTGTTTTTTGATTGCTCTTCCGAAATACATATTGTAAAAATCCATTGATCTGGTCACCTGTTTACAATCTGTCATGCTAAAAGCAAATGGGCTAATCACTAAACATCGCTGCATACAGGAAAATTACACTTTAAATTTTCAAGACTTTATTATTTCTAACAGAGACAAACAATACATAGAAAGCAGGTACAACAGATACAATTCCCCAGTTTGTTAAGTACACAATGTTGTGGTAGTTATTAAATTACTTCTTGTGATAGGGGTCATCTTCAATATTGAACTGGTGATTAGGTTTTGTGGCTTCTTGCATCAGTTCATACAGCTGTCCAATCTGTTCTCCACTAAAGCCTTTTAGTTTATTTGTTGTCAGGTGGGCTCCATAGTTGACCTTCTGCGTTGGATGCATCACACTCTCCATAGTCTGAGCTTGTAGTACATCTGCATACGCCTGAGCAAAGACAAAATAGAACGCTGCATCAGAGGTCTTTAGGTTAAAACTGAAGAGTGCTTATTAGGCACACTAACAATGATATTTTATCAAACAGGCTGAGATTAAAGACAGCACACAGACCAACAGTTGCACTAATGCATTAGAAACTGGTTTATCCATCAAGAAATTAACATATAGCTTCCTATAAAGGAGAGCATCTATTTACAGTAGATGTCCCTCCTAAAAGTTAAGAGTACAGTATTCAGAGACTTATTTTAATTTGTTTGGAGATTAGCAGAAAATACCAGTTCACACTCCTGCTCTCAGCTTAAATTGTATTTTCAATGTTTTTTAATAAAAAAAGCTACATAATTCAGAGATAATTTAAGCTGTTTTTTTTAAACTGCTGTAAGAACATTTTATTTTAAATAGATACATTTGAGTAAAAAGCTTTGAGTAGTTAAATTGAAATTGGGTACAAATCTAAAAAAATTATTTTACTGAATTAAGGGACTTCAATTTAGCTTTACCTATTTTGTTCTGATGAAAATATCTATGTGTTCTAATAACTGAAGACTGTTTTAATGTACTTCTTCCAGACTTTTGTTGTAAATCTAGTTCAAAAAGGTAAAGAAAGTGATTTGAAGATTTTCTTGAAATAGGTATTGAAGTATCTATTCAGGCAATGGTTCTGCAGATACTGAATTTAATTAAATTTAAGATGCTAGCTGGCTGGCTCTTGGCACATTTTTTTTATAAATTTGGAATTTAAAAAAGGTACAGGAAACTCTTTCATATCCGGCACCGACGGGACTGGGATGGTGCCGGTTGATTAAAAATTCTGGATAACGGAGAAGTATATCTACCAAGGCTATTTTTAAGAAACAAAAATTTTAAAAATCAAGAAATGTGCAGTATAATTGGGTACTCCCCTACAGAATGTTGTGTTAAATGGATGGTGGAAGATGCTTGATTAAGTTTGTGGCAGTTTGGAGAACTAACCCCACTGACTAACTCGGCCACCGCGGGAGACTCGGACTCGGCAACATTTCCAGTTATTGAGGTGTTCGGATCGGAAGAGGCTTCCGACGGCGCCAAGAAGCCGAGTCGTGGCAGTTTGGAGAACTAGCCCCACTGACTAACTCAGCCACCGCGAGAGACTCTGACTCGGCAACATTTCCGGCTATTGAGCTGTTGTTTTCGGAGTATGAATTTTGGTGGTTATTAGAGAATTCCGGATATTTAGGTGCCGTTTAAATGAGAGTTTCCTGTATTATTGCAATACCAAAAGGGGATGTGAAAAATCATTAAGATTGGAATTTATATTAAATACATTTCTGTGACCTGCTGAAAAACTGTACAGCACTTTGACTAACTGAACAATGGTAGTCAAAAGTTAAATTAAATAAACCACCATTGCTGGAATAGAAAATTAGTACTAGCTGTTAACATATTAGTCAGGTTATACAAGTCTTTATTATATTTTCTATTAAAGAAAATATGCATTTGAATGTGTGACATAGCATAAGTTTTTGGCAGAAGAGTCCGTTCATTCCACCTTACTGGAATATTTAACCTTCCCATCAATCACTGACACATCAGGCGGAAAGCAGTTAGGATTAGCTCTCGACTTATTCTGAATGTGAATCCTTGTATGAGATGGTGGCACTGCAATAATTCAAGATCGACTAAAAAGCTTTTTCCTTGTGAGATACTCCATTAAGAAAATGTAATTAACAGCCAGACAGAATATTAGAAATGTGTTATTTTAAGAACATAAGAATTAGGAGCAGGAGTATGCCCGACAGCTCCTCGAGCCTGCTCCGCTATTCCATGAGATCATGGCTGATCTTTGATCTCAACTCCACTTTCCCGTCCGATCCCCATATCCCTAGATTCCCTTAGAGTCCAAAAATCTATCGATCTCAGCCTTGAATATACTCAACAACTGAACAGCCAGAGTCCTCTGGGGTAGAGAATTCCAAAGATTCACAACCCTTTGAATGAAGAAATTTCTCCTCATCTCAGTTCTAATTGGGCAACCCCTTATTCTGAGACAATGCCTCCTAGTTCTAGACTTTCCAGCATCCAGGGGAAACAGCCTCTCAGCATTTACCCTGTCAAGCCTTCTCAGAATTTTATAGGTTTCAATAAGATCACCTCTCATTCTTCTAAACACCAGATAATATAGGCTCATTCTACTCAATCTCTCCTCATAGGACAACCCTCTCATCCCAGGAAATTAATCTAGTAAACCTTCGTTACACCCCCTTCCAAGTATATCCTTCTTTAGGTATGGAGACCAAAACTGTGCACAGTACTCCAGGTGTGGTCTCACCAAGGCCCTGTACAATTGCAGCAAGACTTCCTTACTCTTGTACTCCAACCCCCTGGCAATAAAGGCCAACATGCCATTTGCCTTCCTAATTGCTTGCTGTACCTGCATGCTAACTTTGTGTTTCTTGTACGAGGACACCCAAATCCCTCTGAACACCAACATTTAATAGTTTCTCACCATTTAAAAAATATTCCGTTTTTCTATTCTTTCTACCAAAGTGAATAACCTCACATATCCCCACATTATATTCAACCTGCCACCTTATTGCCCATTCACTTAACCTATCTATATCCCTTTGCAGACTCTGTGTCCTCCTCACAGCTTACTTTCCCACCTGGCTTTGTATCATCAGCAAACCTGGATACATTACACATGGTCCCATCATCCAAGTCATTAATATAGATTGTAACCGCCTGCTAACCTGAAAATGACCCATTTATTCCTACTCTGTTTTCTGTCCTCTATCCTTGCTAATATATTACCCCCAACCCATGAGCCCTCATCTTGTGCAACAATCTTTTATGTGGCACCTTTTCTAATGCCTTTTGAAAATCCAAATATACTACATCCACTAGTTTCCCTTTATCTATCCTGCTAGTTACATCCTCAAAAAACTCTTAATAGATTTGTCAAACACCATTTCCCTTTCATAAAACCATGTTGACTCTGCCTAATCATATTATGATTTAAGTGCCCTGTTACCACTTCTTTAATAATGGATTCCAGCATTTTCCTGATGACTGATGTCAGGCTAACTGGCCTGTAGTTGTCTGTGTTCTCTCTCCCTCCTTGCTTGAATATTTTATTAGTTGTCATTCCATCTTTCCCCTGCTCTGGGATATTCACTTCTGCATTCAAGAGGCAGGATTGCCATGCTCGCAGGTAACTACTAATTTGTGGCAACTCCACTGCTCCAACATTCAGTGTTGTGGATTTACAGTTACAGATAACTAGTAGGATAAGAATTAGCTAGAAAAAAACAAACTGATGTACTATGCACAAATTATTCTTCAAATACAAGCTGTCTCAATGGTTTGGAAATAAAGGCCCCACTTACCGGGGGAGCACTTTTGTGGTTGGAAAACCAGAAAAACGGGTTTCCTTTAGGCCCTCCGAATTTAACAGCAGGACCCGGTTACCATTTTTGAAATCAGTTTCCTGGCCGCAGCCAGATACATCGAGAGGCTGGCTAGGTCTGTGGCACCAGGCCGCAGTGGGACGCGTAAAGCAGGGAGGGAAAGATCAGGGTGGGGGGGGGGTGGGGTGCGGTGGTGAGATCGTGGCTGGCCCGTGGAGGACATGGGGGGGGGGGGGGAAGAGATCGCAGGGCGTGGAGGATATTGGGAAGGCATTGGATAACGGGGGTGGGGGTACGATTGCTGGAGAGGCTAACAGATTTGCTTGGTGGGCCAGGGGGGGGGGGGGATTGGGGGAGCACTCCTGCTCCCCCCGGCCAACAAGCAGTGCTGAAAAGCCTCTTACCTCTTCCACGTAGCAGTCATAAGAAATAAGAGTATGTAATGATCAATAACATGTCATTCTGGAGTGGTACACTAGATGGAGCCGTAGAGCTGTATATTTAGTTGTATGTGTTTAAGACTACACTACCCACGATGCACTAGGCTACCCAGGAGGCAGTAGTCAAGATGGAAGCCTGCACACAGAAGTACACATGCTGAATCTCGACAGATGCTGTACCTAGAGAACGTGTACTGAATAAATGTCTAGCTAGAAGCTAGCTGTTCATAAGAATGTCTAGTTATTAATGAACATAACATGGTACCAGGATTGGTGAAGATCTGCTGAAAATTGTGAAAAGCGACATGGAGAATTTGAGGCCACCGGAGTTTTTGAATCTCACGGGAAATGTCGACTACAATTGGCGGACTTTCAAACAATTCAAACTCTACATTGCTGCCATCGGATTCGGTACGAAGCCAGACGCAAGAAAAATAGCGTTGCTGCTCACGGTTGCAGGCCCACAGGCGATAGAGGTATTTAATACATTTGTATTTAATCCAGAGGAGAACAGAGAAAATTTAGACGATGTGCTAAAGAAATTTGATACATATTGTTCTCCCAAAAAGAATGAAACCTATGAAAGATACGTGTTCCGTTCAAGGACACAGCGGCAAAATGAGACTTTTGATAGCTTTGTGACCGATCTGAAACCGAAAGCACAGACATGTAATTTCTCTGAGCTGAAAGCATCCATGATTCGTGACCAGATGGTGTTTGGTATTCATGATAAAAAAGTCAGGGAACGTCTGTTGAGAGAAACCAAACTAACATTGGAAAATGCTGTGAATATATGCCAAGCCAGTGAGCTAGCTCGACAGCACGCGAAGACTTTCAGTGAAATCAATAATGATGCGATTGTAGTAAGTGCTGCTGTCGGTGCTGTGTTCTACAAGGGGAAGCAACATGAGCAGAACAGAAATGAAAAGCAATCGGAGGAAGGAATTTTTAAATTGTAAACGCTGTGTAATGAAATCCGTTTGTCTTGATCCTGTATTCGTTTTGCACTCATGTATATTACCCTCCCCCACTGTGTATAGTTTCACTTCCTCTTTACCGACTAACCTGGGAGGTTCCAGGTCTTGGCTCTTGGCTCCGCCCCTGACTTCTCTTACATAAAGATCCCAGGATCTGTATGACTCATTCCTGTGAACCAGTCGGCGTGTTGAGATGTTAGCTCTGATCTTAGTGATTAAAAGCCAACTTGTTTAAGTCTATAACTTCTAGTTTTGTGGTTATTGAAGGCCCATCAATTTTAATCACTAAAGAATACTAGGAATGGATCGACTCCTAAAACCAGAGCGTCTGGACTTGGATCCACATTCTGCTGAAGCATCAAATCAATTTGGACACTGGCTCAAATGCTTTGAACTCTTCGCGGGGGCCTCATCCGCTAGCGAGGTCGATAAACTGAGTCTACTGACTACTCGCGTAAGTCATCGGATTTATTCGTTCATCCGGGACGCCACCTCTTACATGGAGGCCATCACTATCCTGAAGGCCCAATACCAGAGGCCGGTAAACGAAGTGTACGCCAGACATCTGCTGGCTACACGCAGGCAGCGACCAGAGGAATCAATGGACGATTTCTTACAGGGCCTAAAGGACCTGGTCCGGGACTGCAACTGCAAGGCCGTGACGGCCAACGCGTACTCTGACGAATTGGTCCGCGATTCCTTCATCACGGGCCTCAAATCGAATTATATCCGGCAGAGACTGCTGGAGAAGGAGGTCCTGGGCTTAAAAAAGGCAGTGGCCACTGCGCGATCGCTGGACGTGGCCCAGAGAAACTCTGACTCTTATTCTTCCGGCCATGCGGCCCTCACCGCCTTGTGCGCGCCGAGGGTGCCGCCATCTTGGTATCAACCATCTTCCCCATCCAGGTCTCAGACCAGCTCTATGCCGCCGGAGTCCCCACACAGAAGTTCACCCAGGAGTCCTACTACAGCGGCAATGGTTCGAGGCCCGAAATGCTACTTCTGCGGCCAGGCCAAGCACCCCAGACAACGATGCCCAGCGAAGGACGCTACATGCTTCAAATGTAAGAAAAAGGGGCATTTTAGCAAAGTCTGCAGGGGAATCCGATTTCCAACTCCGTCACCGCCTCGTGCGTGCTGTGCAGGCCGCCATCTTGGGATCGGCCATCTTTTCCCGACTCAACGGCCGCCCAGGGCCCAACAGTGGCTTTGATCACGGTGGATCAATCCAGGCCACACCCGTTGACAAAATCCATGATGGACATACAGGTAAACGGGAATTTAACGAAATGTTTAATTGACTGTGGGAGTACCGAGAGTTTTATCCACCCTAGCCTGGTACGGCGGCACTCATTAACGGTAACCCCTACACGGAGCAGAATTGCTATGGCTGCTAAGCCCCACACTTCGGACATTTTGGGCTACTGTGTGGTAACACTGACTGTAAAAGGCACGGACTACAAGGATTTTAAACTCCTCGTGATGCCAGAACTCTGTGTTAATGTAATCTTGGGCCTGGACTTCCAGTGCCACCACGAAAGTGTCACGCTAGCATATGGCGGGTCCCAGCCGCCACTCAGTCTGTGGCCTATCAACCTTAAAAATCAGCCCGCCCTCTTTATTCGCTAATCTCGCTCCGAACTGTAGGCCCATAGCGACCAAAAGTAGACGGTACAGTCTGGAAGACAGACACTTTATCAAGGCAGAAATGGACAGACTCCTGCGGGAAGGCATTATTGAATGCAGTACCAGCCCGTGGCGTGCCCAAGTAGTCATAGTTAAAAATAGCGAAAAGAAACGGATGGTAATTGACTACAGCCAGACTGTTAATATTTATACCCAGCTGGATGCCTACCCTTTACCCCGCATATCAGAAATGGTCAACCAGATTGCGCAATACCGAGTCTTCTCGACTATCGACCTCAAATCCGCGTATCACCAGCTCCCCATTAGAACGGAGGACCGCCCATACACCGCCTTCGAGGCGAACGGGCGCCTCTACCATTTTCTCAGAGTGCCCTTCGGGGTAACAAATGGGGTCTCGGTCTTCCAACGTGAGATGGACCGCATGGTTGACGAGAATAAACTACAAGCTACCTACCCCTATCTGGACAATGTCACTATCTGCGGGCACAACCAGCAAGACCACGATCTAAATCTTGCGAGATTTTTAAAAACTGCCCTAAAGCTGAATCTAACCTACAACGAAGACAAATGTGTCTTCAACACAACCCGTCTCTGTATCCTCGGCTGTGTGGTGGAAGATGGGGTAATTGGACCGGACCCTGACCGATTACGCCCCCTAAAAGGAACTGCCCCTGCCACACAATCCCAAAGCTTTAAAAAGGTGCCTGGGATTTTTTTCGTATTATGCCCAATGGGTGCCCAATTACTGATAAGGCCCGACCCCTCATTAAATCGACGTCCTTCCCACTATCAGCTGAAGCTCGGGAGGCTTTCACCAGTATTAAACAGGACATTGAAAGGGCTGCAGTGTGTGCAGTGGACGAATGCATTCCCTTTCAAGTCGAAAGCGATGCGTCAGACTTTGCCTTAGCTGCGACCCTCAATCAGGCTGGGAGACCTGTGGCCTTCTTCTCCCGAACCCTTCACGGACCTGAAATCAGGCACTCTTCTGTCGAGAAGGAGGCACAGGCTACAGTGGAGGCAGTGCGGCACTGGAGACACTACCTAGCCGGCAAACGTTTCACCCTGCTCACCGACCAGCGGTCGGTGGCTTTCATGTTTAATAACAAAGGGGGAAAATCAAGAATGACAAAATACTCAGGTGGAGGATCGAACTATCCACGTTCGACTATGATATTATGTACAGGCCGGGAGCCCTTAATGAACCCCCAGACGCCCTATTGCGGGGAATGTGTGCCAGCCTTCATACGGACAAATTACAGGGTCTCCACAATGACCTCTGTCACCCAGGGGTCACCCGACTATACCATTTTATAAAGTCCCGCAATCTGCCCCACTCCATCGAGGAGGTCAGGGCAATGACCAGAGCCTGCCACATCTGTGCGAAATGCAAGCCTCGTTTCTACAGGCCTGACCGTGCACACCTTATCAAAGCCACACGGCCATTCGAGCGCCTAAGTCTGGACTTCAAGGGACCCCTTCCCTCTGCCGACCGTAGCGTATACTTCCTCAATATCATTGATGAATATTCCCGCTTCCCCTTCGCCATTCCCTGCCCAGACATGACCAGTGCCACGGTCATAAAGTGTCTCTGTAATCTATTCTGCATGTTTGGCATGCCGAACTACATACACAGCGATAGGGGGACGTCATTCATGAGTGACGAGCTGCGCCAGTTCATGCTCTCGAAGGGGATAGCCACTAGCAGAACCACCAGCTACAACCCCCGGAGTAATGGGCAAGTGGAAAGGGAGAATGCTACTGTTTGGAAGGCTGTCACGTTAGCCTTAAAGTCAAAAGGCCTTCTGACCTCCCGCTGGCAGGAAGTCCTCCCAGACGTGCTCCACTCCATAAGGTCTCTGTTATGTACTGCCACTAACGCTTCCCCTCACGAAAAGATGTTCGTTTTCCCCCGGAAATCCACCTCGGGCATATCTCTACCCGCGTGGCTGATGTCTCCGGGGACAGTACTATTGCGGAAGCACGTGAGAGGCCATAAAACGGACCCCCTTGTGGAAAAGGTACAGCTCCTCCATGCAAACCCTCAGTACGCCTATATCGAATACTCTGACGGGCGAGAGGACACTGTTTCCATAAAAGACCTCGCTCCCTCGGGGAGCGGAGAGAACGATGGGAGACTACCCGATGAAGACCTACACTACAAAGAGACAGGACGCCCAGAGGTATCGATACCCAACTTTAACCTGGAGGACACTGCAGATAACCTGGAAGACACTGCGGAGGCCCGGACAGCGGAGGAGCCAGAATCCACTCCCCTAGAGGCACCCCAACCGGCTTTGCGCCGATCACCGAGAACTGCAAAACCTCCTGACAGACTCACTTATACCAACTTTTAAGAAACATCACCCCGATGGACTAAATCTATAGAAGGGGTGAATGTAATGAAATCTGTTTGTCTTGATCCTGTATTCGTTTTGCACTCATGTATATTACCCTCCCCCACTGTGTATAGTTTCACTTCCTCTTTCCCGACTAACCTGGGAGGTTCCAGGTCTTGGCTCCGCCCCTGACTTCTCTTACATAAAGATCCCAGGATCTGTATGACTCATTCCTGTGAACCAGTCGGCGTGTTGAGATGTTAGCTCTGATCTTAGTGATTAAAAGCCAACTTGTTTAAGTCTATAACTTCTAGTTTTGTGGTTATTGAAGGCCCATCATACCCCCAACCCCATGAGCCCTAATCTTGTGTAATCTTTTATGTGGCACCTTATTGAATGCCTTTTGGAAATCCAAATATATTACATTCACTGGTTCCCCTTTATCTACCCTGCTAGTTGCATCCTCAAAAATCTCTAATAAATTTGTCAAACACGATTTCACTTTCATAAAACCATGTTGACTCTACCTGATCATGTTATGATTTTCTAAGTGACTTGATACCACTTCCTTAACAATGGATTCCAGCATTTTCCAGATGACTGATGTCAGGCTAACTGGCCTGTAGTTCCCTGTTTTTTCTCTCCTTTTTTGAATAGCGGTGTTACATTTGCGACCTTCCAATCCGCTGGGACCATTCCAGAATTTGGGAATTTTGGAAGGTCAAAACCAATGCATCCACTATCTCTTCAGCCACCTCTTTTAGAACCCTAAGATGTAGGCCGTCTTGTCCAGGGGATATGTCGGCTTTTAGTCCCATTAGTTTCGCTAGTACTTTTTCTCTACTTATATTAATTACATTAAGTTCCTCACCCTCAGTAGACCCTTGGTTCCCACCATTTTTGGTATGCTTTTTGTGTCTTCTACTGTGAAGACAGATACAAAATATTTGTTTAACGTTTCTGCCATTTCCTTATTTCCCATAATTTCTCCTGTCTCAGCCTCTAAGGGACCAACGTTTACTTTTGCTTATCTTTTTCTTTTTATATACTTGTAGAAACTCTTACAATCTGCTTTTATATTTCTTGCTAGTTTTCTCTCATTCTATTTTTTCCCCTTTTTATCAATTTTTTGGTCAACCTTTGCTGATTTCTGAAACTCTCCCAATCCTCAGGCTTACGATTATTCTTTGCAACATTATAAGCTTCTTCTTTCAATCTAATGCAATCCTTAACTTCTTTCGTTAGCCACGGTTGGATCACTTTTCCCATGGAGTTTTTGTTTCTCAATGGAATGTATTTTTGTTGATAATTATGAAATATTTCTTTAAATGCTAGCCACTGCTGATCTACCGCCATACCTTTTAATCTATTTTTCCAATCTGCCTTAGCCAACTCGCCCCTCATACCTATGTAATTGGCTTTATTTAAGTTTAAGAGTCTAGTTTCGGACTTAGGCAAGTCACTCTCAAAATTAATGTGAAATTCTACCATATTATGATCACTCTGCCCCAGAGGATCCTTTACTATGAGATTGCTAATTAACCCTGTCTCATTACACAATACAAGATCTAAAATAGCCTGTTCCCTGGTTGGTTCCATGACGTATTGTTCCAGGAAACTGTCCCGAATGTATTCCATGAACTCGTCCTCCAGACTACCTTTGCCAATTTGATTTGTCCAGTCTATATGAAGATTAAAGTCCCCCGAGATTATTGCATTATCTTTGTTGCAAGCTCCTACTATTTCTTGATTAATATTCCGTTCAACGGTATAGCTTCTGTTAGGGGGCCTATATACTACGCCTACCAATGTTTTCTGCCCCTTGTTATTCCTCATCTCCATCCATACTGATTCTACTTCCTGATCTTCCGAGCAGAGATCCTTTTTCGCTACTATCCTTATGCCATCCTTTATTATCAAGGTTACTCCCCCTCCTTTTCCATTCTGCCTGTCTTTTCGAAAGGTCAAGTACCCTGGAACATTTAGTTCCCAACCTTGGCCACCTTGCAACCATGTCTCTGTAATGGCTATTAGATCAAACCCATTTATCTCTATTTGTGCCACTTGCATCCCTTTAGCCTCTGGATTTCCCGAAGCCCATCCGGCCAGTGTTGAAAAACAATTGGAGGCCCGCAGCCTCATTAAAATATTTAAATGAGGGACCAGTCTTGGGAGCGGGTTGGTTTTCCACCGCGCCTCCATTAAAACTGGAAGTGGGCGGGTTTGAGGCGGGATGGGCTCGGGTTTGAAATTTTTTATAATTTTAATTACCATCCGACCCAAACCCACCCCTTTTCAGGGGTTAAAATTCCCCCACAATCCATCCCTGAGCCATACAAGGTTCCAACAGTGACGACGCTTCAAAAGTACTTCATTGTCTGTAAATACTTTGGGACGTCCTGAGGTCATGAAAGGCGCTATATAAATGCAAGTCTTTCTTTTTTTCCAGATTTGACTCCTGGTCTGTGCTAAATTAGCTTTCAACTAAAGTAACAGTGGAGTGTTACAGTTAGCCTATGGGTTACCACCTGCAGTTTCTATACACTGACCTCTACTGAAACACACATGAATGGACAAGATCATGTTTGGCTGTGATGTCCATGCAGTCGAATAACCTGCTCAGTGTGTGTTAAATATCACATGACTGAAGGCCACTTGGGTGTGGTACCGTAATCCAGCATGAGTGGTGAAGGTGAAGAAGGGAGGGAAATTGGAAGAGAAAGGGGATTTTTAATAAAGAAAAAGATAGAAAAACTCTTTTCACTAGTCGATGAATTAGTAACTAGAGCTCAGACATTTTAAGATCATCAAAAAGGAGGAAGGGAGAGGTTAGGAGAATTGTTTTTAAATAGAGAGGGTTGTTAGAATGTGGAATGCCCTACCAAGAATCCATAATAGCTTTTAAAAAGGAAATGGATATATATTTGTAAAAGAAAAAAATTAAAAGGTTATGGGCAGGGAAATGGGACCAAGTGGATAGCTCTTTCAGAGTAGGTTCAGGCATGAATGGATCAAATTGCCTACTTCAGTCCTGTACTGTAAATTGCTATGAATGAAAAATGTTTTAAAAATTCAAATAGTTACAAGTACTAGGTTTGATTAAGTGACTGTAAATATCTGCAAAACTGGAGAGAAGTAGGGTGGGAATATGTTTGTATTCTTTTTGAAGCTTTAAAGATACAATGATCAGGATACTCAGTACTTGAGCAGGAAGAATTACAATATTAGTCAGACTGTTTATGGCTCAATCTGTTGATAGATTAGGTTTTGTAGCAATCCAATAAAACTCAGCCTGAAAGGAAGGAGGGTCAATGATTGAACAGGCGATTGTAAAAAAAAGTTATTTGGATGCTGAGCTATCCAATGCCAAAGCAAAATACTGTGGATGCTGGAAACCTGAAATAAAAACAGAAAATGCTGGAAATACGCAGACCAGGCAGCATCTGTGGAGTCAAAAACAAAGTTAACGTTTTAGGTCGATGACCTTTCATCACTTCTGCCTGGTCATATATATGGAGATATATATGATACCTATGCTGTTAAAACAATGGGAAGTAAATCAAATACTGTCTATGACCTTAAATGAGCAGCACAGAGCTGGGGATGCACAGTTATCCATTGGAGTCTGAAGCACGTAACGATTACTGACAGGCACCTTGAGCACTGAAGCAAGGTAAAGAAGTGGTACCATTTGCAAATTGAGCTGCTTTCTATTGCACTCTGTAAAGTCAGTGGATATTAGTCAGCCTCCAACATGAGGGACATAGTCATACTGTTGCAGTAAGAAGCTGAAATAAAAGCCACATGTTTTATAGAAATTTAGGTTGGAGAGGAAAGTTTCTAAGTGCTGCTTATGAAATCTAACATAAATTTTCTGTGTCTCAAACTACCAACAGAGGAAATACAAGAGTTCACTTGTTTTACATCTTACAAGTCAGCAAACAGCGATATTAAGAAGTAAAAAGAATGTCATTACAATGTCAAATCGATAACAGTGGATCAGTCAGTGAATGGCTTTCAGGCATGACATCAGATTGATTTACAGCCAAGCATTCACAACATGCTGCTAGTTATCAGACTCTCCTAATTTAGAAACATAATACATCATCCAGCACCATTAAAATTCCAGATTTTTCAGTTCTCAATTTATAGATTCTAGGATTGCACTGGGTTATCTATGGTGCTGTCTGAGTCTGACAGGATTTAATCTACAGATGGAATTAAGTTTTTTAAAAAAACAGCATGACCACCTAATGTCACTTGTGCATGCCTGCATACAAAAATATTGGATGCGGTTCAAACAGTTCAAGCGTTTCCTAATTTTAAAAGTAGTAGCATGTAGTCCAGCTGGGTCCCCACTGCCAATATGTAAGTGCATATTGATTTGTGGGTTAGAGGAGGGACATAGTAGACACTCGGACTGGCAGTACAAGCACTCGTAATTAATCAAGAAGTTTCAGACCAATCAAAAAGCTATACTATGCAATCTAATTTTAGGTGAGCGCTCCAGCTAACAATACCCAGGCCCTGAAATTTCCAGGACTGGAGAGCACGCATGTAGGAGTTACACCCAGCAGTGGGGCCATCAGGAACACCAAGGAGCCATGTTGGGGGGAGGAGGGGGGAATTCCTCCCTTTACACCTTTGAAAGATCTTAGTGGAACTCACACCAGTAGAATCCTGGTATAATTCCTTCTAAAGCCCTTAAATCTTTAGTGGAGTGGGGTAATCAATCCCACAAGGGATCAATTACCTTTTCTTGACACATTGGTCTTGATTTTAAATTCCCCGACGGGCAGGAGAGGTTCGGGTTAAAATATCTGGATCAAGCAACTCGACTCCATTCCTGCCAGTTTAGATTTTTACAAACACAAATCAGGTTATTGACTAGTCTCCCGCAAAAGGCAGGTGGGGGCCTCATTAACATTCAAAAATCTTGGCCCGATGACATCATCGGGTCCGCCACTTAAATTTAACAGTAAGTCAGGGGGAGGCCCGGCAGCAGATCCAAGGCAGGAAATACTGACTGGCATTGTAAGTGCTTAGGATCGGCTCTTAGTGTTTCTTGTGGGCCAAGAGGATTTGGAGTGCTCCCCACAGGCCTCACAAACAAGCCTTTCCCCAGCCCCAATGTCCTGGCTTCCCCTCCAGAATATACCCTGATGTCCTGCCCCCCCAGCCCCAATGTCCTGCCCCCCCTCCCCCCCAAGATCACAGCCCCAATGACCTGGCTCGTCCCCACCCCCCAAAGCCCCTGGCTCCTCCACCCCCAGTTGGAAAGGCCTGTGGCATCTACTGCACAGATAAAAGGTCTCAATGTACTAGTTTCCAAAACCTGCCCTGGGGAAGGGAAGAGAGGAGCACACCTGCTCCTCCCAGCTCCACCTTCAGTATTTTGATTTTTTTTAAACTTAGCTGTTCGGTGGCAGCTCCCTTTAAATGCCACTAGTTAAGCCGCTCGTAGACCACAATTTCCTGAACGCAGCTGGCCTTGTGCCAGCTGCAATCAGGGCAAACAAATTTTGCAAAGGGGGCCTCAAACAGGCATATGGTCCCCTATTTGCATATGCAAAGAGGCTAACTCATTTCAGGCGAGTGCTCTAGATGTCTCTTTTTCTGCCTTTACCACATATGATGGGAAAAGCTTATAATGGGATGTCTAATTTGGCTATCCAGTCAATGGCCCCCTGAGATGCTGAGTGGAGAAATGAGGTGCCTCTTACAACAGATCTTTGTGGGCAGGTTGATGTGATGTGTTCAATGGTCTGGGACTCGTGGCCACAGTCGCACTTCGGTTTGTCACTCATCTTCCACTTGTGGAGCAAGTGGCTGCATCGTCCATGCCTCGAGTGGATTTGGTTGAGCGCCGTCCACTATCTTTGAGGGAGGTCGAAGCCAGGGACCTCTGCTGTTGGGTCAGTGATGAGGTGTTGGTTTTTTATGTTGCATGTGTCCCACGATTCAGTCTATCTGGACAGTGGGTCGATATGAGCTGCATAAATATTGGCTGCTGTTTCCCAAAATGGCCGGCACGATTTTAAGCACTTTTGTGGTGGGTTTTTCCAAGTCTTCGTGAATGGGAAGGTCAACGTTGCTCATGATTTTTCCAGCTCACGGAGCACGGTGGCGTCGTGGCGAATGGCAGGCGGGACAATGTGGGAGCCACTCAGTTGGAGTGGACTTGAGCATCCCTGACACTGTCCTCATGGCGGCGTTTAGCTGCACGTCCACGATCTTTGTGTGGTGGCTGCAGGACCCTGAGGCAGAGCAGTATTCTGCAGCAGAGTAGACTAGAGGCACTGTTGCGGTGCGAAGTGTTCTGGCTGTGCTCCCCTATGACATTCCAGTGAGTTTCCAGACCAGGTTCACTCTGGTTTTTACTTTTTGGCCAGTGTTGGGAGATGGGGCTGATAGGAGAGTCCTGTCCAGGGTGCAGGTATACCATTATGGGGGCAGTGCACTTCTAGTGTGTAATGAGCGCACACACCCTGTCCGCCATATTGAATGCTTAGGCGCCCATTTTGCTGAATCTGATCACAGCACTATATCACAGTGACAGATATTTACAGTATTTGAGTAAAAGCAGAGTAATAGTTGAATGAAAGTGGAAAGCAGCAAAAAAAAGCTAATGGAGAATATCTCCTCGGTCAGCCTGTCTCAGTGGCAGCATCTGAGTCACCACTCCAAACTTGAGCACATAATCTAGGCTGGCACTTCAGTGCAGTACTGGAGCACTGAACTGCATTGTTATCGGTGTCGTCTTTTGGATGAGACCTTAAACTGTGGACCTGTCTGTCCGTTCAAATGGATATTAAAAAAATCCTATGGCACGATCTGAAGAGCAGGCAAGTTTCTCCTGGTGTTCTGGCCCACATTCCTCCCTCAACCATCAAAACAAATTAACTGGTCATTTATCTCAGTTGCTGTTTGTGGAATCTTGCTGTATGCAGATTGACTGCCATGTTTGCCAACTAAATAATAGTGACATATATATGTAAAAAGCACTCATTCCCACCTGTTACGTTAGTTTCTGAGTTGCGAAAGATCTACGTTGTTGCAAGTTGCAGGGTTATCTCCAAACAGCTTCAATTGAGCTGAGTGAGGATTGGGATCATTCCCTACCTGGATGCTAAACCTGCTATTTGAACTCAACTACAAAGTCCAAAATAGCTGGAATGTGAGAATTTCAAAAATATACATTTTAAAAAGATGCTCCTCTTACTGTACAAAGTAAACATTTATTGCAAGCTAACTTTCTGGTACTTTATGAAGAGTTTAGATAAAATCCTTTATAATTATGATTCAAGAAAGTTTTGGGATAAAGATCCACTGTAGAACTCCTACAATAAAGTTCTAGGGCGCAAAATTGGGCGCTAGGTGGCCCCTTAAGGTTTCAAAAATGGCGTCCGTGGCGCGTGCACACTTCTGATGCAAAGTGTGCCGGACACCATATTGGCAAAGGGGTTAGTGCACGATCACCTAACATCCGCCAGCAGCGTGCAGAGCAGGCAGATCATTACATCAATCAGCGTGCAATGCTGATCTGACACCAGCACTGCCATTTAGGAGCTCCACGCTCCAGCCTACGTCCTCTCAACCTCCCACAGCTGAACACGCATGCAATGACATGAAAACCCCCACATCAGCACTATTTAAAGGGATCATCAACTACTTACAGGCTAGTTGCTTGATTATTTCTTCTGGCTGTTGCTGCAATTCTACACATTTTAGGTGCTTTTCCATACTTGTTTGTCTGCTGGCAGTGGTCTGGCTGATGTTAAAGTACTTTTTTGGTAACTTAAAGGCTTGTGCACAAACCAGTTGCTACCAGACATGGGTGGCCTAGTCGGGCTTCCTCTTGGCATGGAGCATGACTGAGAGAATGAGCAGGACACTCAGACCAGGACAAGCTGCTGGAAGAGGGAGGAGGAGGAGGGAGAGAAGGGCTCTCAGCAGGAGGCCATATCCGCAGAGGATCTTTAGGAAGCAGATCTATTGGAGAACAGATTGCAGGAGTTCTGTGGTGCCCTGGCGGCCCCTTTGCACAATGTTATCCAGAGCTATGCTAGCAGCTGTCTGAGCTTCCATGGTAGCAAGCTGAAATTTCATGACAGCAGTCTGTCTGAGCTTCCACTGCAACACTCGAGACACTGGGTGGGTGCTGCTTATGCTACAATGGAAGCTGAGACATCAGCCTCAGACACTGCTCCACAGGTGTTGATGGAGGTGGCCACTCACACGTTCCATGTTGGAAAGGATGGGCTCCAAGCTCTGCGCAAAGCCCTGTGACAAGTTGGTGCCGGTGGATGAATTAGCTGCGCAAATAGAGGTAAACGGATATATGATATGATTGGGATTAGGGAAACATGGCTCCAGGGTGACCAAGGCTGGGAACTCAACATCCAGGGGTATTCAATATTCAGGAAAGACAGGCAAAAAGGAAAAACAGGTGGGGTAGCATTGCTGGTTAAAGAGGAGATTAACACAACAGTTTTGGAAGGATATTTGCTCTGATGATGTGGAATCTGTATGGGTAGAGCTGAGAAATACCATGGGGCAGAAAACGTTAGTGGGAGTTGTATACAGACCCCCAAACAGTAATGCGGAGGTTGGGGATGGCATTAAATGGGAAATTAGAGAAGCATGCAATAAGGGCACAGCAGTTATCATGGGTGACTTTAATCTACATATAGATTGGGCTAACCAAATTAGTAACAATACTGTGTAGGAGGAATTCCTGGAGTGTATACGAGATGGTTTCCTGGACCAATATGTCGAGGAACCAACTAGAGATCAGGCCATCTTAGACTGGGTATTATGTAATGAGAAAGGAATAATTAGCAATCTTGTTGTGAGAGGCCCCTTGGGGCGGAGCGATCATAATATGATTGAATTCTTCATTAAGATGGAGAGTGAAGTATTTGACTCAGACTAGGGTCCTGAATTTAAATAAATTAAACAACGATGGTATGAGGCGCGAGTTGGGTAGGATGGATTGGGGAATGTTACTCAAAGGGTTGATGGTGGATAGGCAATGGCAAACATTTAAAGATCGCATGGATGAACTACAGAATTTGTTCATCCCTGTTTGGCATAAAAATAAAACAAAATAGGTGACTCAACCGTGGCTAACAAGGGAAATTAGGGATAGCATAAGATCCAAGGAGAGGACATATAAATTGGCCAGAAAAAGCAGTAAACCTGAGGATTGGGAGCAGTTTAGGATTCAGCAAAAGGAGGGCAAAGGGATTAATTAAGAGGGGGAAAATAGAGTACGAGAGTAAGCTTGTAGAGAACATAAAAACTGACTGTAAAAGCTTCTATAGATATGTGAAGAGAAAAAGATTGGTGAAGTCAAGCGTAGGTCCCTTGCAGTCAGAATCAGGGTAATTTATAATGGGGAACAAAGAAATGGCAGACCAATTAAATACACACTTTGGTTCTGTCTTCACAAAGGAGGACACAAATAACCTCCCAAAGATGTCAGGGAACATAGGATCTAATGAGGGGGAGGAATTGAATGAAATCAGTATTTGTAGGGAAATGGTGTTAGGGAAATTGACGGGATTGAAGGCTGATAAATCCCCAGAGCCTGATAATCTACATCCTAGGGTACTTAAGGAAGTGGCCCTAGAAATAGTAGATGCATTGCTGGTCATCTTCCAAAATTCTAGAGACTCTGGAACTGTTCCCATGGATTGGAGGGTAGCTAATGTTACCCCACTATTCAAAAAAGGTGGCAGAGAGAAAATGGGGAATTATAGACCGGTAAGCCTGACATCGGTAGTGGGGAAAATGCTAGAGTCCATTGTAAAAGATGTAATAGCAGAGCACTTGGAAAAACTGTGACAGGATCGGACAAAGTCAACATGGATTTACAAAAAGGTAAATCGTGCTTGACTAATCTACTGGAATTTTTTGAGAATGTAACTGGTAGAATAGATAAGGGAGAACCAGTGGATGTGGTGTATTTGGACTTTCAGAAGGCTTTCGATAAGGTCCCGCATAAGAGATTAGCGTGTAAAGTTAAGGCACATGGGATTGGGGGCAAGGTACTGACTTGGATAGAGAACTGGTTGGCAGACAAGAAGCAAAGAGTTAGAATAAACGGATCTTTTTCCGAGTGGCAGGCAGTGACTAGTGGTGTACCGTAGGGGATCGGTCCTAGGACCCCAGCTATTCACAATATATATTAATGATCTAGACGAGGGAACTAGATGTAATATCTCCAAGTTTGCAGACGACACAAAGCTGGGTGGGCGTGTGTGCTGTGAGGAGGATGCCGAGAAACTCCAGTATGATTTGGACAGGTTGGGTGATTATACTGCATCTGCCATGCATCTGCCCAATGCGGATAAATGCGAGGTTATCCACTTTGGTGGCAAAAACAGGAAGGCAGATTATCTGAATGGCAATAGATTGGGAGAAGGAGAAGTGCAACGAGACCTGGGTGTCCTTGTGCACCAGTCGCTGAAGGTAAGCATGCAGGTGCAGCAGGTGCTTAAGGCAAATGGTATGTTGGCCTTCGTAGCAAGAGGGTTCAAGTACAGGAACAAGGATGTCTTGCTGCAGTTGTACAGGGCCTAGGTGAGACCACACCTCGAGTGTTGTGTGCAGTTTTGGTCACCTTATGTTCTTGCCATGGAGGGAGTACAGCGAAGATTCACTAGACTGATACCTGGGATGGCAGGAATGACGTATGAGGAGAGATTGGGTCGATTGGGCTTATACTCGCTGGAGTTTAGAAGAATGAGAGGGGATCTCATTGAAACATAAAATTCTAACAGGACTAGACAGACTAGATGCAGGAAGGATGTTCCCGATGGCGGGGGAATCCAGAACCGGGGTCACAGTCTAAGGATAAGCAGTAAGCCATTTAGGACAGAGATGAGGAGGAATTTCTTCAGCCAGAGTGTGGTGAACCTGTGGAATTCTCTACCACAGAAGGCAGTTGAGGCCAATTCATTAAATATATTCAAGAAGGAGTTAGATATATTTCTTAAGGCCAAAGGGATCAAGGGATATGGGGAAAAGGCAGGGACAGGGTACTGAGTTTGGATGATCAGCCATGATCTCACTGAATGGTGGAGCAGGCTCGAGGGGCCGAATGGCCTACTCCTGCTCCTATCTTCTATGTTTCTATGACTTCTCCATGTTTCTCAATGTTGAGTGCAGGCTTTCTGGCAGGGTTTCCAGTGCACCAAGCATTTGGGTGTGCATACCCTTCTTCTCTAACCTGGCCCATCGAAGTCCTCATCTAAGTCCTCTGCAGCAGGAATAGTGTGCGACCTCGTCCTTCGGCGAGCTGGCACCTGCGCTATCCTTTCCCCCGCCTTGGCTGTAGCGCACTTGTGCCCAGTGTCTCACCATGTGCAGATCCCGTCTCTATCTTATCCTCTCAATTACGCAGTGTCAGTATCGGAGCTGGTGGCTGCGACTGTGAGATCGAGTGACAGTGTGTCTTCATCTTCACTGTCTTCTTGCTCTTCCTCCACTGCCTGGGCAAGTTGCAGTTCTTGGGTATCTGAAAGGAAAAAGGGACAAGGGTAGGGTTGTGGTGAGGGAAGAGGAGAAAGTAAGAAGTCTATGCTTACACCATCAGCAGCTTCTCAGTCAGAAGAGACTGTGGGATGAGGGGGAAGAGAGAAGGAGGATTAGGCATGCGGATACCCTCATCTTCAATGGCTTCAGCCCCGACGGTGACCACGGCCTTAGCAATGGCGCTTCCCATAATAGCCAGCACCGTCTCCTCCGTGGCGGTTACAGCATGCAGGTGTGCCTCTCCCCCTCCAGTTAGTTCCTGCTGCCTCCAGTTAGTTCCTGCTGCCTCCAGTTGTACACCACCTTCTCCTGCAAGAGAGGGGAAAATGTGTCAGTGAATGTTGTGCAATCTGTTTGGGTGACGTGGCTGTCATGGTTGAATAGTTGCCATTGTGTAAGCAGTGGGATTTGGGTTTGAGGCTTGCAACAGTGCTAAGTTTGTGAGGGTGAGGTGAAGCATATGAATGTTAGGTATGAGTCATGATTGATAAGAGATTGTTGGTGTAAACTGAGCAGTGGCTGAGGCTAGTAGTGCTGATGTTAGGATATGGCATTTGAAGATGCATTCACTGGCCTTGACCACTCGCGTGAGATCATTAAACTTCTCCCGGCACTGCATCCAGTTCCTTGGGGTTATACTCCTAGCACTGACTTCCGCGCGTTCTGTTCCTACTGCCTTCGCATCATGTGTCCGGAGGGCCTCCTGCCCTCCTAAGGATACAGGACATCTCTCCTCCTTTTCACCTCCTCCACCAAATACTCCAGTGCAGTGTCGGAAAACCTGGGGGCCCGCTCTCTCCCATGGTCAGCCATTCTTCACTCTTTCCTAGGTTAGATTCACTTGTAGAACGACTCCCAGCACCTACTCCAGCCACAATGCACCTCCCCTTTTAAGAGGTGCAGGCTAGCTTTAAAGTAATGCAAGTTAGTAACAATATTGGGCATCCTGCTGATGTGTGTAGCCAATGAACAGCGTGGAGAGCGCTGGCTGCATGCAGAAATCATTGGCCCAAATATTCCGATCCCTACGGGTGTGTACGCGCTGTGCACCGACCCATAGGGACATCGGAAATGCCGGTTTCAGGCATGCACAGCGCATGCGCTGGAAACCGGCATTTCCGATCTGTCAAGAATGGCCTTGACAGGTCCTCCAGCTGCCCGGGAGAAGGGCCTTTGCGGGCGGATAGTTCCGCTTTTTGGAGACCCTCTGCCCGCAGAAAATCCTTACAATTCTTACGCCTGGTAAAAGCAGGCGTAAGGCCTGCTTTTACCAGGGTAAGAGTTGAAAAAAGTAAAAAAAACATTTTTTCACTGATTTATCACTTAAAAAATATTTTTTTAAAGTTTATTTTTAGCCCCGTAAAAAACTCATTATTTTTTTCAAAAAATTAAATTTATTTAAAATGCTTAATTTATTGTAATTTCAAGTCATTTTAAAAATGCGATTTAAAAAAATGTCTTTAAAGTTTTACAGTACAGGAAACTGTGCGCTATCCGGCACCGACGGGACCGTGCTACTGCCGTTCCCTCAAAACTGCCGTACACTCCAGAGCTAATATTGAAACACATCTCCGTATGAATCAACAAACCCTGTTGCTTAGCAACAACCTCTAAACAGTCGGCTAGCGTCTCTAGCTGAAGCTGTTGCTTAGCTACAGACGTTGCAGAGCTTGACTGTTCAAAAAAAGCAAAGAAAAGAAAAGAATAAAAAACGACTCCTGATTTTTGCCGATGGCTTGAGCTGGCCGGACGGTTCGTCTCCGGATAACACAAAGTTTCCTGTACTATGTTTTTGGGGTGATCGCCATTCACATATTTGACAGGTCTATCTGTCAAGTGTATGAGGGGAGATTCCCTTCTTTGATTGGCTCTCCATGGCCCACGTGATCCCAGGGATGCTGCAAACTACCTGTGCCTCTGGGATAAGTGGGCCCTGCGCAGTTGGAGTTTGGAGAGGCCCAGGATCGGAAGCATGTGCATCCTGGGAGCCCTCAGGGAAGAGCGTAGATTTTTCCAGATCGCAGGCCTCTGTCCACGGGAGGCCTGCGATCGGAAAATACGGGCCATTATAATAAGCAGGCAGCACGAAGTTGCCGTGCTGCCTGTATTCCACTCAATGGGTGTAGGTTAATTGCGCATTGTGATCCCTGCGCTCGTTTTCAGGGGCTAAATTTAACCCCCTAGTTTTATATGTACTTTCAGCTTCTGTACTTTATGCATTTAACTGCATTATCCTGATGTTAATCTATACTGTATACTTGCAGGAACTGAAGTCAGAATGGAGTACAGCTACAAGCTTTTATGAAAAGCACACTTTAAATACAGCTGCCAGTTCATTCAAATAATAAAGAGCTTCAAAAAGATCAATCAGTATTGACATGATTTAATTGTTCTACAATTTTATAAAAGGGAATAATTGAGTACATAAAACATTCAAGAAACTTCAGCTGAGTCACGGTAATCAGTTTCTCAGTAATGCATCAGATCTGACAACTCCCATGACTTTATTCTGTGTCACTGTACTATACTTGTCCGCCTGCCTGCACCCCACAGTGATGAAATCAAGACTTCTGCTCTATCGGACTCTTTTCCAGGACCTCAAAACTGTGGAACTCCTACATTCCTCTGCTTTTAAAGCCTAAGCTTGGCATCACCGAATCACGATCTGATTTATTTTATCTACTCTCTTCAACTTTGGTGTACTGCACTATGGGGCAGGATTGTAGTCGGGAAACCCGGGAGAACGAGTTGCCCTCAGGCCCTGCTGAATTTAACAGGTACGTCTGCAGCACTAGGCCACAGCTGGGGAGAAGAGAGAAGGATCAGAGGTCGGGCGTTTGGGGGCTGGGAGCCGGAGATCAGAGTGCCGGTGGGAGGGTCGGAGATGGGAAGGCCGGGGGAGGGGGGGCTGGGGGCTAGGGATTGGAGAACAGAGAGATCAGGGGCCAGGGGGGTAGGAAGAAGAGGGTCAGAAGGCTGTGGGGAGGGGGGGGGGGGGAAAGAGAGGAGGAGGAGAGGTCAGAGTCCTCGTGGGGGAGATCAGGGGGAGAACAGAAGGGTCGGGGGGGGGGGGGGGGTGGTGAGGCAGGATTACTGAATCCAGGCACTTACCTCCTGGATCCAGCAGTCCTCACCTTTCTTTAGCTGCCGGCTTTCCTAGAGGCCCAGGAAACCAGGCCGCCCAGAGTTAAATATAAAATGGTGCTTCAAAATGAGGCACGCAGCTCATTATAGTATTTAAAGTACCAACCCGCCTCCTGGGAGCGGGTTGGCTGCCCGCCC
Organism: Somniosus microcephalus; assembly: GCF_052327205.1. Taxonomy (NCBI): domain Eukaryota; kingdom Metazoa; phylum Chordata; class Chondrichthyes; order Squaliformes; family Somniosidae; genus Somniosus; species Somniosus microcephalus. The sequence goes on along the minus strand of NC_140991.1, from coordinate 145,493,069 downwards.
CTGACCCGCCTCCGTCAAAACTGGAAGTGGGTGGGTTGAAGTCGGGAATTCAGTTTTCTAACACTTTAAACTCCCACCTGACCCAAACCCACCTGTTTTTTGGGGTTATAATCCCCCCCCCCACCCCAATGGAGTTTAGCCCTTCATCTAGGTTTCTCTAATAAATAAGGGACATTTCTAGGGAAGCAATGAGTACCTTGTCAAAAAAAAAGTTTCAGCAATATTTTGCATTTTATCTATTAATATACATGAAATTATAAAATGAATAGTATAACCTAGATTTTAAAAATTATTTCTAATTTGATTCATTGAGATTTTTACCTGCAAATTGACTTAGTTACTGAGATTACACACTGAAATTTTTCACCCACATATTTGGTTCTTATGGGCACCTCTGACACTGCAGCACTTCTTCAGTACTGCACTGAAACATCAGCCTAGATTATGAGCTCAAGTCCAACAGTGGGGCGTGAACCCACAACTTTCTGACTCGGGTGACAGTGCAATCAACCGAGTCAAAATGGCTCTTAAATAAAGCATAAGGGACGAACTTTGAGAGTCTGCAGTGAACTGATCGTGATGATCCTGTAGCTGACAACAGTGTAACAGATCTCCATATGTATGTGAACTAATGAAATTAGATGCATTTTCTATTAAGTTGGAAGCTTTTGAACAAGTTTCTCACAATATCTACATTCTCCTACACTTCCTCCTCCTTTAAGTATCAACTTGTGAGTATGCTATGCTTATTTTCTTCCTCTCATCTCCTAAAGGTGCTAACTCATGCTAGGGTACAGCTGCCTTGCCCAAGTGGCCATTGGTAAAATAAATAACTGGCAGGCTATTTGACAATGGGGAACATCAGAACCGGGCTTGAACCCATCTTTATCCAATTCCCACAAATGCAGTTTACAGCTGTGGTCATTCGATGGTGATCAGAAGGAGAAATCGTGTCCGATTAGCTGCTAACAATTTTTAACTTGTACTGATGAGATCATTATCCTTTATGTAAACATACCTTAATATTGGAGCACAAAAGGCATTCCATTAACACCAGCCACCACAACCGCTGCTTGCAAATACATGTGCATTAAAAAAATGCTGGTGATGATCAATTAGGCAAATTTTGCATACAGCAAGATTCCCACAAACAGGAATGAGTGTTAACCAATTAATCCATTTTAGGAGGTGTTGATTGAATGAGAAATGGTGGCTCGGTCACAGGAGAATTATCTACTATTCTTTGAATAGTATCATGGGATCTTCAACGCTTAACTACCAGAACAGACGAGGCCCTGGTTTAACATCTCATCCAATGGAGAGGACCTCAGACAATGAGATGGCACTGGAGTTTCAGCCTAGATTATGTACTCACATCCTGGATTTACAACTTGAACGTACACCCTCTGAAGCAGAGGTGAGCATGCTAAGCGAACACTTACCCCAAAAAAATGGCCACATTAAAGTCAGAGTTATAAGAATCATAAAATGATACAGCACAAAAGGAGGCCATTTGGCTCATCATGCCTGTACCAGCTCTTTGAAAGAGCTATCACATTAGTCCAACTGCCCTGCCCTTTCCCCACAGCCCTGCAAATTTTTCCCCTTCAATTATTTATCCAATTCCCTTTTAAAAGTTACTATTGAATCTGCTTCTACCACCCTTTCCACCAGAATTTTTATTTCCTTATATTGCCTCTGGTTGTTTTGCCAGTTACCTTGTCCTCTGGTTACCGACCCTTCTGCCACTAGAAACAGTCTTTCCTTATTTACTCTAACAAATCTGTCTTGCGTCTGCCCATTTCACCAGTCTATGTCCTCCTGAAGTCTGTTGCTATCTGTCTCATTGTTTACTACATTTCCGAGTTTCGTGTCATCTACAAACTTTAAAATTGTGCCCTGAATACCCAAGTCCTGTTCATTAATGTGTGGGGGGCAGGGATGGGGAGTAGGGTGTCTCAGGACTCAGAGCTGGATCCATACTGGTTCTAATTTACATAAATAAACTAGATTCAGAAACTCAATGCAAAATGGTCATGATTTTGAACACCTCTATCAAATCTATCCTTAACCTTCTCTGCTCTAAGGAGAACAATCCCAGTTTCTCCACATGACTGAAGTCCCGCATCCCTGGCACCATTCTCGTAAATCTCATCTGCACCCTCTCTAAGGCCTTGACATCCTTCCCAATTGTGGTGCCCAGAATTGACCACAATACTCCAGCTGTGGCCTCACCAGTGTTTTATAAAGGTTTAGCATAACTTCCTGGCTTTTGTGCTCTATGCCTCTATTTATAGAGCCAAGGATCCCATGTCTTTTTAACAGCCTTCTCAACTTGTCCTGCCACTTGCAAAGATTTGTGTACCTACACCCCCAGGTCTCTGTTCCTGCACACCATTTAAAGCTGTACCATTTAGGTTATACAGGTAGACTATCCTTTATCTGAACTTCCGAAAACCGAAAACCTCTAAAAACCGAAAGTTTTTTCGTTCAGCGTAAGTCGTGCGCACGACACCGACCCCGACACCCTGCTGAACCCCCCGCCAACCCCGACCCCCGCCCCCGGCCGACGCCGAACCCCACCCCCCCCGACAAATTTCCCAGTCTTATAAAATACCTTCTGAAATCCGAAATTTTCCGAAAACCGAAACACGGCTGGTCCCGAGGTTTTCGGATAAAGGATAGTCTACCTGTATTGCCTCCCCTCATTCTTCCTACCAAAATGGATCACTTCACACTTCTCTGCGTTAAATTATATTTCTCTTGCGTCTACCCATTTCACCAGTCTATGTCCTCCTGAAGTCTGTTACTATCTATCTCATTGTTACTACATTTCCGAGTTTTGTGTCATCTGCAAACTTTAAAATTATGCCCTGAATACCCAAGACCAGTTCATTAATGTGTGGGGGGCAGGGGGCGGGGACGGGGAGTACGGAGTAGGGTGTCTCAGGACTCAGAGCTGGGTCCATACTACTTCTAATTTACATAAATAAACTAGATTCAGAAACTCAATGCAAAATGGTCAAATTTGCAGATAATGCCAAATTAATAGGGGGCAGTGGAATTACAGGAGGCAGCAAAATTACAACAACTTATATTTATATTAAGCACCTTTAACATAATAAAACATCCCAAGGTGATTCGCAGGAATATGAAAAAAAAAGAGACAGCCATATAAGGAGATGTTAGGGCAGATGACCAAAAGTTTGGTCGAAAAGGTAGGTTTTAAGGAGCGTCTTAAAGGAGGAAAGAGAAGTGGAGAGGCGGAGAGATTTAGGGAGGGAATTCCAGAATTTAGGACCTAGGCAGCTGAAGACAAGACTGCCAATGGTGGAGCATTTAAAATCAGGGATGTTCAAAAGGCCAGAATAAGCAGAGCGCCACGGTCTAGTGGAATTCTAGGGCTGGAGGAGATTCCAGAGATAAGGAGGGGCGAGGCCATGGGGGGATTTGAAAACAAGGATGAGAATTTTAAAATCAAGGCGTTGTTTAACTGGGAGCCAATGTAGGTCAGCAAGCACAGGGGAGATGGGTGAGCAGGACTTGGTGCGAGTTAGCACACAGGCAGCAAAGTTTTGGATGACAAGTTTATGGAGGGTAGAACTGGGGAGGCCGGCCAAGAATGCAGTGTCGAGTCCAGAGGTGATAAAGGCATGGATAAGGGTTTCAGCAGCAGATAACTGTTAAGGTAAAGGCAGAGTTGGGCGTTATTACGAAGGTGTAAGTGGGCGGTCTTAGTGATTGAGATTCCTACCTCATATCCGTTCTATGCGATCAAGTAGGACACCAAGGTTGCGAACAGACGATCAATTACAGAATGAGTTGGACATGATATGCAAGTGGGAAGAACAATGGCAGATGAAACAATGCAGAGATGTGCAAGTGCTACACATAGAAAGGAAAAATAGATGACAAGCGTATCCCATGAATGGTGTTGAAATTGCTACAGATCAAGTTGAGAGAAATTGAGGAGTCTTAGTCGACTCAATGCTAAATATGTCTAACCAATACAGAAAAGAAATCAACAAAGCCAATAGGATGTTGAACTACATAACCAAAACAGTACAATATAGGTCAGAGGAAATAATGATCAAACTTTATAGTGTCCTGGTCAAAATGCACCTTGATTCAGGTCTGATCAACAACAACGACGTCCCAAGGCTTGACAGGAGCATTATCAGACTAAACGGGTCTGTTAAGAGATGAGAAATAAGAGCTATCCAACACTAGAGGCAGTGCAGAGACAAGTTACGGGGCTGATCCCCCAATATCAGGGGTCTGAGTTATGAGGAATGGCTGGAAAAACTTGTTTTTTTCAGTCTGGAATGGAGGTGATCAGAAATATACAACAACTTGCAGTTATATTGCACCCTTAACATAGTAAAACGTCCCAAGGAGCTTCACAGGAGTGTTATCAAACAAAATTTGACACCAAACCACATAGGGAGATATTAGGAGAGGTGACCAAAAACTTGGTCAAAGAACTAGTTTCAAGGAGCGTCGTAAAGGAGGAGGTGTAAAGAGGTTTAGGGAGGGAATTCCAGATCTTAGGGGCTGGACAACTGAAAGTACGGCTGCCAATGGTGGAGCAAAGAAAACTGGAGATATGCAAGAGGCCAGAATTGGAGGGCCGCAGAGATGGAGGGTTGTAGGGCTGGAGGAGGTTAGAGATAGGGAGGGGAGAGGCCTTGGAGTGATTTGAAATCAAGGATTAGAATTTTAAAACCGAGGCGTTGCCGACCAGGAGTTAATGTAGGTCAACAAGCACAGGAGTGATAGGTGACCAGGACTTGGTGCGAGTTAGGATCTGGCCAGCAGATCTTTGGATGGGCTCCAGTTTACGGAGGGTGCAAGGTGGGAGGCAGCCAGGAGAGCGTTGGAATAGTCGAGTCTAGAGGTAAAGGCATGGATGAGGGTTTCAGCAGCAGATGAGCTGAGGCAGGGGCTGATACAGGCGATGCTACAGAGGTGAATGTAGGCGGTCTTGGTGACGGAGAGGATGAGGTTGGAATCTCAGCTCAAGGTCAAAGAAGACATCAAGGTTGCAAACCGTCTGGTTCAGCCTCAAGACAGTGGGCTGGAAGAGGGATGAAGTCAGTGGCTAAGGAACGGAGTTTGTAGCAGGAACCAAAGACAATGGCTCCTGCCTTCCCAATATTTAATTGGAGGATATTTCTGCTCATCTATTACTGGATATCGGACAAGCAGCATAACAAATCAGAAGCAGTGGAGGGGTCAAGAGTGGTGGTGGCGAGGTAGAGCTGGGTATCGTAAGTGTACATGTGATACAAGATTGTTACGGGTATACAAAAAGTTAATTCAGAATGTTATTTCAGATTAAACTGCGAGAGTAGCACTAGGGGACACATGTTCAAACTAGTAAAAAGCAAACATTAGGACTGATATTAGGAAATAATTCTTCACACAGAGTGATCAACATGCAAAATAAACCTCCAGATAAGAGTAATGAAGGCACAAAAAATCCTGGAACCAATTACAAAACAATTAGATATAATGGGAAGAGGTTATTAAATTCCCTCTGGATGGATGCACGAAGACGGGCCAAATAGCCTTCTTCAGCTGTAATTATCTTGTGATTGTTAGTCAACTTGAGCTTTGTCGTCACGGTTTATGGCATCATCTTAATATCACTCCCACGTCCAACACTGAGGAGACAGCCTTGCTTTTTAATTTCCATAACCATTAAGAAAGGGAAGACCTTCAAGCTTTAAATTTATTACAGTTGTGGAGTTATATCTGTATAAAAAAAGGTACAACTTTTCCTCGTTGCATGTTTAAATTTTCAATGAAACATCTCTTAACATTCCCATCATGTCAATCACAGATAAGGCCATCTCTGGCCACTTCCTTGTATCGCTCTCCACCCACATCCTCCTTCCAACCCTACTTCCTTCTGCATCCACCCTGGAAAAAACTCTCTCCCAACTCACTTACAACTGTACTTTCAAAATCCCAACTGTCCAGCCTTTGGCCCTCCATTCACGACATTTCTGCAGCTATCGATCTGCTCAACCACACCCTCACCACCATCTTTGATGCCCTAGTCCCCAATAAAACTATTACTCTCTCTCACCCTGGCCATTCCCGCTGTTACGGCCCTCACCTCCACTCCCTAAGTCCAAGGGACACAGACTTGAACGGATATGGCGAACAACTGGTTTAGCCATTCACCGCCAGATCTGACCACAAAGCGCCATCAGGTCCTGCTCTCGTCTGCCAAAACTGCTCACTTTTCCAGGATCATTTGGGAATGCAAAGATAAACCCCGGCTTCCTTTCTCTACTGCAAACCATCTTCTTAAACCTCTCTCCTCTGTCTCCTCCACCCTCACCTCCAACAACAAGTGCGAGGAGCTCATGGAGTTCTTTGTCTCGAAGATTGAGACTATCTGATTAGCAGCCTCTGCCACTTCCCTTCCTTCTCCTAACCCACAGGGCCAAACTTCTAAGGTTCTCCCCTGCCCTAGCCCTAACTCAGATCTTTCTCCAGTTTCTCTCTAATCTCCCCATATGCCCTCTCCAAGCTCATCTTGTCCACGAGACCCACTTCCTGCTCCCTTGACCCTATTCCCACCAAACTGCTGACCACCCAACTTCCTTTTCTGGCTCCCATATTAGCTAATATTGTGAACGGTTCTCTCTCAAGTACTGTCTTCCCTATCCTTCAAATCTGCCATCATCACCTCTCTCCTCAAAAAAACAACCCTTGACCCCATCAGTTCTTGCAAACTACTGCCACTTCTCCAACCTCCCTTTCCTCTCCAAAGTCCTTGACCATGTTGTCGCCTCCCAAATCCGTGCCCATCTTTCCCGGAACTCCATGTTTGAATCCCTCCAATCAGGTTTCCACTTCTGCCACAGTACCGAAACGGCTCTTATCAAAGTCACAAATGACATCCTATGTGACTGTGACAAATGTAAACTATCTCTCCTCGTCCTTCTTGACCGGTCTGATTGCGGTAATTACAGAGGAGTTTCCCTGCTATCTGCCACAGGGAAAGTCATCGCAAGAATCCTCCTCAATCGCCTTCTCCCAGTGGCCGAAGAGCACCACCCAGAGTCGCAATGCGGATTCCGCCCACTAAGGGGCACAATGGACATGATCTTCACCGCATGTCAATTACAAGAGAAATGCAGGGAACAGCACCAACCACTGTACATGGCCTTCTTTGATCTCACAAAGGCCTTCGACACTCAACCGTGAGGGATTATGGAGTGTCCTCCTCAAATTCAACTGCCCTCAAAAGTTTGTCACTATCCTCCACCTGCTTCACGACGACATGCAAGCCGTGATCCTGACCAATGGTTCCACCACAGACCCAATCCACGTACGAACCGGGGTCAAGCAAGGCTGTGTCATCGCACCAATGCTCTTCTCAATCTTCCTTGCTGCAATGCTCCATCTCACCCTCAGTAAGCTCCCCACTGGAGTGGAGCTAATTTACAGAACAAACGGGAAACTGTTCAACCTCCGTCGCCTCCAATCCAGATCCAAGGTCGTCCCATCCTCTGTCATCGAATTACAGTATGCAGACGATGCTTGCGTCTGCGCTCACTCGGAGGTCGAACTCCAAACAATCGTAAACACCTTCACCGAAGCATACGAGAGCATGGGCTTTACACTAAACATCCGTAAGACAAAGGTCCTCTACCAACCTGCCCCCGCCACAGTGCTGCCCCCCGATTATCAAAATCCACGACAAGGCCTTGGACAACGTGGACCACTTTCCATACCTCGGGAGCCAACTGTCAACAAGGGCAGACGTCGACGACTAAGTCCAACACCGCCTTCAGTGTGCCAGTGCAGCCTTCGGTCGCCTGAGGAAGAGAGTGTTTGAAGACCAGGACCTCAAACTCGGCACTAAGCTCATGGTCTACAGAGCAGCAGTGATACCTGCCCTGCTGTATGCCTCAGAGACATGGACCATATACAGCAGGCACCTCAAAGCACTGCAGAGGTACCACCAACGCTGCCTTCGCAAGATCCTGCAAATCCATTGGCAGGATAGGCGCACCAACGTCAGTGCTCTTGCTCAGGCCAACATCCCCAGCATCGAAGCTCTGACCACGTTCAATCAGCTCCGATGGATGGGTCACATTGTCCGCATGCCCAATACGAGACTCCCAAAACAAGCGCTCTACTCAGAGCTCCGGCACGGCAAGAGAGCCCCAGGTGGGCAGAGGAAACGCTTCAAGGACACCCTCAAAGCCTCCTTGAAAAAGTGCAACATCCCCACCGACACCTGGGAATCCCTGGCCCAAGACCGCACAAAGTGGAGGAGAAGCATCCGGGAAGGCGCCGAACACCTCAAGTCTCTTCGTCGGGAGCAAGCGGAAGCCAAGCGCAGGCAGCGCAAGGAGCGCACGTCAACCCAAGCACCCCACCCACCCGCCCCTTCAACCACCGTCTGCCCCACCTGTGACAGAGACTGTAGGTCCCGCATTGGACTTATCAGTCACCTGCGAACTCATTTTTAATGTGGAAGCAAGTCATCCTCGGTTCCGAGGGACTGCTTAAGAAGCAGCCTTTAACACTGTTGACCACACCATCCTCCTCCAACCGTCGTCCAGCTGGGTGGGACCGCATTCGCCTGGTTCCAGTCTTATCTATTTAATTGAAGACAGAGATTCACCTGCAATGGCTTCTCTTCCTGCTCCCACATCGTTACTTATGGTGACCCCAAGGATGTATTCTCGGCCCCCTCCTATTTCTTATCTATAAGCTGCCCCTCAGCGACATCATCCGATAACACAGTGTCAGTTTCCACATGTACGCTGACAACACCCAACTCTACCTCACCACCACTTCTCTCAAACCCTCTACTTGTCTGACATCCAGTGCAGGATGAGCAGAAATTTCCTCCAACTAAATATTGGGAAGACCGAAGCCATTGTCTTTGGTCCCGCCACAAACTCCTCTCCCTAGCCACCAACTCCATCCCACTCCCTAGCATCTTTGAGACTGAATCAGACTGTTCGCAACCTTGGTGTCATATTTGACTCTGAAATGAGCTTCCGACCATATATCTGAGCCATAACTTGTAAAGTCTGTGTGTTCTAGTTGTAATTACTAACAGACTACAAGATTAAAGTTCAACAGGTCTTTACTAGTTGGAGGTCAGGACTATACTAAATACAATATTACTACACAGTGCTTATATACCGGTGGTCACCACCGGTATTACGTATACAGCAGCCAGAGAAAGTAGTACATTTCTTAAGGTGGGACAGGCTTAAGTTCTCTTAAGGTGGAACAGGTTACATACACCACAATCCTCCCTTTTTAGCTTAATAGTCATATCCCCATTTAACATAACATCATAACATATATACATATATAACTTCAGGTATAAACAGTTCAAAGGTTCAGTCTCTCAGGAGGCCTTCTGATTCGGTCTGGATAACGCCTTTCAGTGGTCTCTGATTCTTGTTGCTGAGGTGACTCTGCTTGTTGGTTCCCTATGTATTGGACGTCATCATCAGGTACAGTCCCTGCCGAGGTAGATGCTTCAGGTTCATTAACGTCTTCCACAGTTGTCTCTGTCGCAACCATGGGTTCGACTCTTGCTCTTGATTCTACCAATTGATCCGCATGACGCCTTATCACATTGTTACCAATATCTACTGTGTACATCAGAGGTCCTTGTCTGGCCCGAATTGTTCCAGGCTGCCATTTTTCGTTCCCGTAGCCCCTTGCCAACACTGGTTGTCCTACTTCGAAACTTCGCATGGACTTGTTATTAATATGCCGGAACTGTTTGTTTTCCACTTCCCTCCGCACATTTGGTTTTAACAAGTCCAACCTGGACCGCAACCTCCTGTTATAAAACATCATGGCAGGACTTTGGTTAGTCACTGCATGAGCGGCGTTTCGATACGCCATTAGGAAATTGTCCACCTTGTGCTGTAGCGGAATCTGATCATCGTTCATGGCCTTTATTGCCTTTTTGAATGTTTGGACAAATCTCTCGGCCAACCCGTTTGTCACCGGGTGATATGGGGCAGAGGTATAATGTTTCACCCCATTCTTCTTTAAGAATTTTTGGAATTCTTCTGACACGAACTGTGGTCCGTTGTCCGAACAGATCTGTTCTGGCAATCCGTTCCTTGCGAATATTGTTCTTAACACCGCAATTGTCTTTTCTGAAGTAGTGGTATTCATCTTGATCACTTCTGGCCATTTGGAATGTGCGTCCACCGCAATTAGGAACATGGAGTCCATGAATGGACCAGCAAAGTCAATATGTACGCGTTGCCATGGGGCTGAAGGCCATTCCCATGGGTGTCGTGGTGCGATCGGAGGTGCATTTTGCACTTTTTGGCACCCAGCGCAGCTTTTCGTCAACTCCTCTATCTGTTGGTCAATACCCAGCCACCATACATAAGCCCTAGCAAGACTTTTCATCTTAACTCCCCCCAGATGACCTTCATGCAGTTCTTTTAGAACTCTTTCCCTTAACTTGGGAGGAATAATCACTCTTGTCCCGTACATCAAAGTACCATGGCAGACGGACAGCTGGTCTCGCCTTGCCGAGAATGCCGGTAACAGAGGATCACCACGTGTTGGCCATCCTTTCACTGTCACCTCGTAGACTCTGGACAGTGTCGGGTCGTTCCTGGTTTCCCTTTCAATACTTGCATTGGTGACTGGTAAACACTCGATGATGGTCGAATGAAATAACTCAACAGGGTCAACTTTCGTCGTTTCTTCTTCAGGTAGTGGCAGGCGCGACAGCCCAGCAGCATTGCCATGCTGCTTCGTACCTTTGAATTCTATTTGATATTGATGTGCCCCTAGGAAAAGGGACCATCTCTGGAGATGCTGTGCTGTCATCACTGAAACACCCTTCTTAGGGTTAAAAATGAATACCAACGGCTGATGGTCTGTCAGAAGTGTGAATTTTTGGCCCTGCAGGTAATGATTAAACTTCTTCACTCCCCATACAAGGCTGAGAGCCTCCCTATCGATCTGGATGCAAACGCGACTGGCCTTTCCGTGCCATTTGGCAACTTGTGTGAGAGTACTGCCCCAATACCATATGGAGAAGCATCACAGGCCAACCGAATAGGCAGTGTCGGGTTGAAGTGAGCCAACACTTCCTGAGGTGATCAATTCTTTGCTTTTGCGAAATGCCTTCATACAGTTTTCGCTCCATTCCCATGGTACCCCCTTCTGTAAAAGAGCGTTTAGCGGGTGCAGTACCGTGGATAGATTTGGTAGAAATTTATGGTAATAGTTAATCAATCCTAGAAACGACCTCAATTGAGAGACATTATCCAGAGCGGGAGCCTTTACAACTGCCTCTATCTTGTCAGGAGACTTATGAAGCCCCTCCCGGTCAATGACATGACCACAGTACGAGATCCGCTTCTGGAAGAACTCGCATTTCTGCCGATTAACTCTAAGTCCATACTCTTTCAGTCTGTTGAGCACCAGTTCCAAGTTTGCGAAGTGTTCTTCATCACCATCACCTGTAATCAGAATATCGTCCAGGTAACATTGTGTGCCTGGAATTCCCTGTAATACCTGCTCCATGGCCCTCTGCCAAATTGCTGGAGCCGATGCCACTCCAAAAACCAGTCTATTGTACCGGTACAAACCTCGATGCGTGTTGATCGTGAGGTATTGGCGTGACTCTTCTTCAACCTCCATCTGCAAGTACGCCTGCGCCAGGTCTATCTTGGTGAAGTGTTTCCCTCCAGACAACGAAGCAAAAATATCCTCAATCCGCGGAAGCGGATACTGCACCGTGTGAAGCACCGGATTAACGGTGATTTTGAAATCTCCACAGATGCGAACCTTCCCTGGTTCTCCTGGCTTGTTGCTCGAAGGACGTTTCATAACGGGAACAATGGGCGTAGCCCACTCACTCCAATCTACCTTAGACAGTACACCTGAACGTTCTAGCGCTTCCAGTTCCGCTTCTACAGTAGGTCGCATTGCATAGGGTACCGGTCTGGCTTTAAAAAATTTTGGCTGTGCATGTTCATCAATCTTGATGTTTGCCGTAATTCCTCTCAGTGTTCCCAGTCCCTGCTGGAACACCTCTTTAGCATCATCCAATATTCTGGACAATCGTTTAGGTTTGACATCTGTTTCCCCGGAATCTACCGTTAGTGCCTTCAAGGAGTGCCAGTCCATATTCATTTTCCTAATCCACTCCCGTCCCAGTAGTGGTGGACCTCCTTCAGGTAGCACATATAAGTCCATTACTTGGCTTTCTTCGCCCTTGTGGACCACTTTTACCTCTATCTTTCCGACGGGGTACACTCTTTGCCCCGTGTAGGTTTTCAATATAATCTCCGTATCCCGTAGGGGAATATGTTGGAATAACCTTTTGTAATCTTTCTTATTCATGACCGTCAATGCCGATCCAGTGTCCAATTCCATCTTTACTTGGACTCCTGCTATCTGAAGGGTGACCCAAATTGTCTGGAGATCTGCATGCTTACCAACGTTGTGTACTCTTAAGCTACCCAGTTCATTACTGCTAGCATCTGAATCTGACTTCTGTTCGGTCGAACTGTTCTTTGTCACCTTGTGTACCTTTATGTATTTTCCTTGCGGTGACTTTTTGTTGCTGGTCTTCTTTCCTGACCGGCATACTTTAGCTATGTGGCCAAGCCTGCCACACGTTCTGCATTCTTGGTTTTTAAACCAACACTGGTTCTGATCGTGCGTTGTCTTTCTGCAACGATAACATTTTACAGTACTCAAAGCCAATTTATTTGTACTGAGTTCCGGTGACCGTAGCTGCATTACTGCCGTGCCTCTCGCTGCGGCTTCGTGTGCTGCTGCCATAGTGACCGCTTTCTCAAGCGTCAGCTCATTCTCCTCGAGCAATCGCTTTTGTGTATCTTCTTTTAATAAACCACACACACATTTATCTCATAGCGCCTCTGTCAATCTCGTTCCGAATTGACAGTACTTTGCTAGCTTACGCAATTCAATTAAATATTCAGCATTGCTTTCATCCTTCAGCTGCCTTCTGCTGTAAAATTTAAATCGTTCCGCTAGCATCAGCGGCGTGGGGTTTAGGTGATTTTTCAGGACAGTAACAATCTCCTCGAGCGTCTTATCCGCCGGTTCATCTGGTGATACAAGGTGTTTCAATTGCCCGTATGTCTTCGCACCCATTAAGTTTAATAATGTTAGTGCTTTCTCTGCATCTGGGATTTTATTTGCTTTACAATAATTTTGTATGCGTTCTACATACATAGCCCAATCTTCGATGTCGCTATCAAAGGTATTAATGTTCCCATGTTTAGGCATCGTTGCAATTTAATTTCTTTTTATTTTTATCCAAAATGGCGGCTTCCGCGCTCGTCTTCGTCCTCCGCCTACAAAATGGCGGTTTTCCCGCGCTTGGCGGTCTTCACCCTTCCCCCGACGCTGTCTCCGCTTCACCGCGGCTCTCACGCCTTCAGTTGTCCCCAGACGCTGCGCCTTTTTAGCCCGAATGCGGCCCGGCCCTTATCACCAGCCGCGATCGATGTCCCCGCGCTGCGCCTTTCAGCCCGGCCCTTATCTCCGGTCGCGATCGATCTCACCGCCCTTATTCCTCCGTCTTCCCTCCCCGTCTGTACAGCCAACGTGGCCGATTTTCTGGTCGCGTCGCTGCCCGGCTTACCCACTACCGAGGTAGAAAGAAGATAGCCGACAGCCGCTGATGGAGGCTTCGAGTTCAGGGTGTCTTCTGCACTTTGGTTTCTCGATGTCTGCCGCGCGACGTGTCTTCCAGCAGGGTGATGAGGGTGGAAACCTCTCTTCGACGTCCGTTCAGTGGACGAAGCCGCCGTGGATATAACTGCCGCAGGGTAAGAATCTGACTCGTCGCCACTGTAAAGTCTGTGTGTTCTAGTTGTAATTAATAACACACAGGCTACAAGCTTAAAGTTCAACAGGTCTTTACTGGTTGGAGGTCAGGACGATCTGCAATACATCTTACTACACAGTGCTTATATACCGGTGGTCACCACCGGTATTACGTATACAGCAGCCAGAGAAAGTAGTACATCTCTTAAGGTGGAACAGGTTACATACACCACATAACTAAGACCATCTATTTCCACCTCTAACATCGCCCAACTCTGCCCCTGCCTCAGCAACCCTCATCCATGCCTTTGTTACCTCTAGACTTGACTATTCCAACACACTCCTGGCCGTCTCCCACGTTGTACCAGACATAAACTTGAGGTCATCCAAAATTCTGCTGCCCGTGTTCTAACTCGCACCAAGTCCCATTCACCCATCACCCCTGTGCTCGCTGACCTATATTGCCTCATTTTAAAATTCTCACCCTTGTTTTCAAATCACTCCATGGCCTTACCCCTACCCATCTCTAATCTCCTCCAGCCCCACAACCCTCCGAGATATCTGCACTCCTCTAATTCTGGCCTCTTGAGCATCCCTGATTTTAATGGCTCCATCATTGGCAGCCGTGCCTTCAGCTGCTTAGGCCCTAAGCTCTGGAATTCCCTCCCTAAACCTCTCCGCTTCTCTACTTTTCTTTCCTCCTTATGTGGCTCGGTGTCAAATTTTGTTTTATAACGCTCCTGTAAAGCGCCTTGGACGTTTTACTAAGTTAAAGGTGCTATATTAATACAATTTGTTGTTGTACTAACACATTCAGGTAAATCACTGAGTTATCTAAAAGTCTTTAATGCCATCCTATGGAAAAACAGTGGAACTACAAGTATAATTGGCACCAGATCTTGCTCATATTCTGAGGAAACTATGGCCCAGATTTTGCGGTGGCAATGACGGCAAAACGGTCAGTGTTTGCTGTCATTACCCGTCTGAAACTAACCGCAACTTCAGGATTTAATGCATGCACAGATAAACGTAGAAATCCTGAAGTTGCAGTCAGTTATTCACTGCTCCGCCACAGGTTGCGCTGTGGAACTCCCCAGAACTGGCAATCAATTGAAATCACATTTGGGTTTCGGCAGGACCTCTCAGCTCCAGACCTCAGTACAGCCTTGGTCTAAACATGGAAAAAAGAGCTGAATTCCAGAGGCGAGATGAGTGACTGCCCTTGACATCAAGGCAACATTTGACCGAGTGTTGCATCAAGGAGCCCTAGTAGAATTTAAGTCAATGGGAATCAAGGGGAAAACTCTCCACTGGCTGGAGTCATACCTAGCACAAAGGAAGATGGTTGTGGTTGTTGGGAGGCCAATCATCTCAACCCCAGGACATCGCTGCAGGAGCTCCTCTAGGCCCAACCATCTTCAGCTGCTTCATCAATGACCTCCTCTCCATCATAAGGTCAGAAGTGGGGATGTTCGCTGATGATTGCACAGTGTTTAGTTCCATTCACAACTCCTCAGATAATGAAGCAGTCCGTGCCTGCAATGCCGCAAGACCTGGATGACATTCAGGCTTGGGCTGATAAGTGGCAAGTAACATTCGCGCCACACAAGTGCCAGGCAATGACCATCTCCAACAAGAGAGTCTAACCACCGCCCCTCGACATTCAACGGCATTACCATCGCTGAATCCCCCACCATCAACATCCTGGGGAGTCACCATTGACCAGAAACTTAACTGGACCAGCCACATAAATACTGCGACTACAAGAGGAGGTCAGAGGATAGTGACTCACCTCCTGACTTTCCAACATCTGCAAGGCACAAGTCAGGAGTGTGATGGAATACTCTCCACCTGCCTGAATGAGTGCAGCTCCAACAACACTCAAGAAGCTCGACACCATCCAAGACAAAGCAGCCCGCTTAATTGGCATCAGATCTACCACTTTAAACATTCACTCCCTCCACCACTGGTGCACCGTGGCTGCAGTGTGTACCATCTACAAGATGGTATATTCAAGGAGTTGTTGGATATATTTCTCAAGGCTAAAGGGATCAAGGGGTATGGGGAGAAAGCAGGGACAGGGTACTGAATTTGGATGATCAGCCATGATCGCATTGAATGGCGGAGCAGGCTCGAGGGGCCGAATGGCCTACTCCTGCTCCTATCTTCTATGCACTGCAGCAAATCAGCAAGGCTTCTTTGGCAGCACCTCCCAAACCCGCGACCTCCAACACCTAGAAGGACAAGGGCAGCAGGCGAATGGGCACACCATCACCTCCAAGTTCTCCAAGTCACACACCACCCTGACTTGGAAATATATCGCCATTCATTCATCGTCGCTGGGTCAAAATCCTGGAACTCCCTCCCTAACAGCACTATGGGAGTACCTTCACCACTCGGCGACTCCCACCTTCTCAAGGGATGGGCAATAAATGCTGGCGTTGCCAGCGATGCCCACATCCCACAAACAAATTTTTTTAAAAACATACAAGGACGAAAACTTCCCCTATTACGCTGGAATATCTCTCAAACACTGCCCCCACCCCCGCCCCCAAAATCCCGGAAAATGTTAAGGCTCGTTGAAAAAGGTGTAACTGGGTTTTTAACAGCATAGTGATTGCTGAACAAATGTTCTGGCCCTGAAAAACTAATTTTAGGTAGAGGAAACTCTTTGGTATCCGGCACCGACGGGACCAGGATGGCGCCGGTTGATTAAAAATTCCAGATGACGGAGAGGGTTATCTACTGAGGCTATTTTAAACAAACAAAAATTTAAAAAAATCAAGAAATGTGCAGTATACAGTAATTGGGTACTCACCTACAGAATGTTGTGTTAAATGGATGATGGAAGATGCTTGATTAAGTACAGTACTGCCAGTTGAGGGTAATCCAGAACTCTGACTTCCGACAGCGCCAAGAAGCCGAGTAGTGACAGTTTGGAGAATTCCCCCCACTGACTAACTCAGCCACCGCGGGAGACTCGGACTCGGCAACATTCCGGTTATTGAGATGTTGTTTTCAGAGTATGAATTTTGCCGGTTAATAGAGAATTCTGGATATTTAGGTGCCGTTTAAATGAGAGTTTCCTGTATGTGAAATGTCAAATTTTTCCATTAATATGATTAAGAATTACATGGTTTTTAAAATATTTTTTTTCTTAATCCTATGTGTATGTCCCAATCTTTATTTTGCTTTCTGTAAAACGGATAAAAAAGTAAAAATCTGTGCATTTTACTTCCTGTTTTGCTGCCTGAGAATTCTTCAATGTGATTGACTGGTTAGCCCAATTGATGACATCACTGTTGCTGGATGCTGGAGAGTTGCTTGATTTGGCGCCAGATTTAAGCAAAGGTCGGGAGAGCTGAAACTGACAGCAGAGATCGCTAGATCTTTGTGGACAGCTTTCTTCAAGGTCAGCGGCCTATGTGAGTAGCGATTTCACCAAGATAATTCTAATGCCAAGTAATGTTAACCTCTGCATGGTACAAAAGCCCTGTGCCTATAATCCAAAAGAAAATTGTAAAAAAGTAAGAACTCATTACCAGCATGAGGCAGGACTGCGACATGTAAAAGATGTCTTCTATCGGAAACAAAGGAAGGCAATCCCATAACCTCGGTCATTTTTCTTTCTTCTACATTCGCCATTCTCCACACACTGCTGAAGACTGACCAAGCAATACACAAGATAAAGATGATGGAGGCCTTTGCAGAGTTTTCCCTCAAACATAGAATCTGTTCTTCCTCTCTATATTTGCTTGGTCTCTTTTCAGATCTCCATCTGGGCAGCACAATTAAAGCTAATTGTAAAACATCACCCTCAGAAGTTGTGATTCACAGGTATAAGTAGAATACAAGGGACATGAAGCAGAACAAAAGTGATTTTATTCTGAACCCAGCTCGGTTATACTTGAATTTACTGTGCTTTATGGTAACACGGGGCTGTAAAGCAAAAAATATTCCATTCCTCCTTTCTCCAATAAGTGAACATAGCAATAGTTTTTCCAAATCTCTGATCATAATCACTTCAAATTTATTTTTGTGAACTGCATTTGTCACATGTCTATCCACTCCCCTAACCTGTATGTGTTCTCTTGTAGTTCTCTGCATTCTTTATCAGTTTGCCATGCCCCCAATTTGGTATCAGCAAGCTCTAATATTATTCCCTTGTCCAAATCATTTATTTACGTACATTGGGAATGAGAGGGTCTAATGCAGATGCCTGGGGCACGCCATGCCACTGGTTACATCTCGTCAATATGAGAAGTATCTATTTACTCCTACACTATCTTCCAGCCAATCTTTTTTTCATGGCACTTTACCTTTAATACCATGAGCTTTAATGTTCACAAGTCTTTTCTGTGCTTTTTGAAAGTCCAAATATATCACATCTACTGCATTCCCTTTGTCTATCCATTCAGTAATTTCCTTGAGCAATTTAATTGAATTAGTTAAATATGACCTGCCCATGACAAATCCATGTTGACTGTCCGATTAGCCCATACCTTTCTAAGTGCTTAATGGTCTCTAGCAGTGATTGCAATCAGCACTTCTTTCAATTATATGCAATATGACATTTGATATCTATAAAGATGCCTAAAAATCAATAATACAGGGGTGTGCAAGCTTTGTGGACTGCATAAGTGGATACCATGAAACTGGGAGGGGGGGGTTACATATAAAGCTTAATAAATCAATGCTCCCATTAAGTTGACTATATCTCAGGTTTCTGACGCTAATTGATGGTGGAGTTCTGGTTTAGATGTAACCATCAATGAGGCAACAGCACTAAGTACAGCTCTTTCCAAAGCTCCAAGCCTTTGAAATTCAAATTCATAAATGCAAATAATAAATACAAGCACAAACAGGAATGAGTTGCCTGGGCTTGGAGGGTCAGGTTGCCAAAGCATAAGCGCTACATATGGCTCACGGATCGTAGCTTGGACACCCTGTGCAGCAGAAAGTACTGAATGTGTTTTTTGTAGGATTTGAGCCAACCACCTAACTGAACAATGCCGATTCACTCAAATGTGATTAAACAAGTGAGAAAACCACCAATCAATAATGGCAAGCAGCAAAATATAACAGCCAATGAGCAAAATATAGCAAACTAACCAAATTGCTCCATTTTTATTAGTGTTTTCAGCAGCCAGCTTGCTTGCTCACACACCACAGTGTATACCCCAAAAAATTACATTTTTGACATAATAGATTAGAACTATAACTAGCATATCTGCCATGGGGTTGGCACAAATTCAGAGGATACAATGATTTTATAACAATAGGAATGTAATGCACAATATATTATCAGGGCCACTGATTTTGGGTGATTAAATTTGTTTTCATTACCTGCCATTTTGGGATTTACGCTGGTACTTCGAGGATTTGATTCCATGGCTCTGTCCATTATTCTGTGCAGCTACATATTTAATTTTTACTGCTTACCATTTTTAGAAGACACAGCAAGATGGTATGCAAGCTGCCTGGTATTTAGCAGGACTGGGGAAAGTGATGGGGAGAGTGGTGATCCTGGGCTTTGACAGTCCTGTAGGCAATCCTGGACTTTGGTAGCCCGCTGGGGGATTTTGGGGGTTTGCAGAACGAGGAGCCCTGGAGTTTGGAAGCATGGGGAGAATCCTTTGGTCTGACATCACTGTGGAGGGGGGATCTGGTGTTCAACAGAACTGGTGGGGGGATGGAATATGAAGTTTGGCTCACTGGTGGATTCCTGGTGTTTGTCAGCAGTGAGGGAAGGGGGAGGCATAGGTGTGACAGTACAGCAAGGGCTGGGGTAGGGGGAAGGGGTGTCCGGGTCTGGCAGTTCTGGAGATTTCTGCAAACATTGAATTCAGTGCTTTCTGTTTGGGTCCTGTGTCTTTGTTTGTCTTTCACAGCTGTCATTAATTAAAAAGGTTTACACTTTCTAATTACACAGTCTACTCTTAATTATTCTGTGGAACTACATATTTAATTTTTATATTAAACATCCTTACACTAAACATCCGTAAGACAAAGGTCCTCTACCAACCTGCCCCCGCCACACAGTACTGCCCCCCGATTATCAAAATCCACGACAAGGCCTTGGACAACGTGGACCGTCAAAAAGGGCAGACGTCGATGACGAAGTCCAACACCGCCGATGACGAAGTCCAACACTGCCTTCAGTGTGCCAGTGCAGCCTTCGGTCGCCTGAGGAAGAGAGTGTTTGAAGACCAGGACCTCAAGCCTGGCACTAAGCTCATGGTCTACAGAGCAGCAGTGATACCCGCTCTGCTGTATGCCTCAGAGACATGGACCATGTACAGCAGGCACCTCAAAACACTGGAGAGGTACCACCAACGCTGCCTCCACAAGATCCTGCAAATCCATTGGCAGGACAGGTGCACCAACATCAGTGTTCTTGCTCAGGCCAACATCCCCAGCTTCGAAGCTTTGACCACGTTCGATCAGCACCGATGGACGGGTCACATTGTCCGCATGCCTGATACGAGACTCCCAAAACAAGCGCTCTACTCGGAGCTCCGACACAGCAAGAAAGCCCCAGGTGGGCAGAGGAAACGCTTCAAGGACACCCTCAAAGCCTCCTTCAAAAAGTGCAACATCCCCACCGACACCTGGAAATCCCTGGCCCAAGACCACACAAAGTGGGGAGACGCATCCGGAAAGGTGCCGAACACCTCCGAGTCTCTTCGCCGGGAGCAAGCGGAAGCCAAGCGCAAGGAGCGCACGTCAACCCAAGCACACCACCCCCCGCCCCTTCAACCACCGTCTGCCCCACCTGTGACAGAGACTGTAGGTCCCGCATTGGACTTATCAGTCACCTGAGAACTCATTTTTAACGTGGAAGCAAGTCATCCTCGGTTCCGAGGGACTGCCTAAGAAGAGGACAGTCTACTCTTAATTTAAAATTGCTTCATTCAAATATTTTAGCACTATAAAGAAAGAATGCATTGATATGACACCTTGTGTCCTCAGGATGTCCCAGTGCATTTCACAGCTAATTACATATGTTTGAAGTGCAGTTACAGTTGTAATGTAGTCAAACGTGACCACCAATTGCACACAAATATCAATGAGAAAAATGACTAGTTAATCTGTCTTTAGTAATGTTAAATTCCCACTCTTTTGTGTTATTACATTGCTTAATTAAATTGAATAAATTCAATTTTTCTACTATAACTAAAAGTTGCATAGCCCCTTTAATATAGAATAATGACCCAAGCAGAAGCTTAAAATCAGAAAAATAATTGTTGGCAAGACAAAGTAGAGGTGTAAGATGGGATGACCAAAGCTTTGTCAAAGAAGCAGGTTTTAAAGGAGGGTCTTAAAGGAGGAGAGGGATGTGGAAAGGCACAGAGGTATAGGGAGGGAATTCCAGAGTGTGAGGCATAGCAGGCTGAAGGTATGGCTGACAATGGTAGGCCAAAGGGAGGGGGTGATGTAAAAGAGGCCAGTCAGAGGAACAGAGACTTCAGAGGGCCATGAGGGAAGTTACGTGATTAACTGGGATGGGGTCAAGAGAGCAGGAGATGGGTCTCAAACAAGATGAGCTCAGAGAGGGCACGAGAGATAGGAGAGAAAGATGGGGGTTCAGGGTTAGTGCAGAGGTAGCCTGGGGGAGGAGTGGATTGATAGACATGGGGAAGGGGGAAAATAGGAATGCAGCTAAATGGTCTCAATCATAGTGGCAAAAAGTCATCCATGAGCCCCTCGCATTTGTTGTTGGAGGGCAGTGTGGAGGAGGCAGGGGAAGAGAGGTTTAAAGGAGACAGTTGGTAGTGAAGAAAAGAAGCCGGGGGTTATCTTTGCTCTCCAGGATGATCTTGGAGTAAGCAATTTTGGCAGAGGACAGAAAGACCTGACAACACTTGATGTGGTCCAGCCAGATCTGGTGACGGATGGCTAAACCATTTGTGTGCCAGATACATTCAAGTCAGCACCCCTTGAACTTAAGGTAGCAAAGATGATAGCCATACCAGAAGGAACAGCTGGGATGGAACAAAGTGAGGTGCTCAAAGGAGGAGAAAATAACAGGAGAAGGAGAGCCCATGGTGATAAGGGGAGCCCATGGTGATAAGGGCCACACTGCCACCATGGTGGGGTAGGTGGCGAGGCTTTAAGAAGAGGCCAAGTGTCTCCATCTGGGAGTCAATTCTGAGTGAAAGCCAGGATATAATCATCCACAATAAGGTTGTGGATGGCAATGGCCTTGTTCATGATTAAACAGACGTTCTGGAGCAAAATGGGGAAAGCAGGAAGACAGGCAAAATAAGCCTACTCTTGACACCTGTAATCCCACGAGAAATCCGTCTCCATGGAGTGCTGGTGAAAAAGCTCTTTTGCAGTTAGCGAGGGCTTACTCTGCCATCTGCTGGATTTTCATGTTATTACATAATACCAGAATAAAAGCTATACTGTAGTTGTAGAATTGTCAAAACTATTTTAGTAGAGTTATGGTGGGTGTCACCAGTGTTGCTTGGGAGTCCCTTTAAAAATGGGCTCATTTGTATCTCACCTAATTTTGTTTCTAATTATAGAAAATTAAACAAAGCTTAGAACATCCTTAAAATCTGAAACGTTAACTCTGTTTCCCCTCCATAGGTGCTGAGTATTTCTAGCATTTTCTGTTCCTAGTTCAGATTTCCAGCAATTGCAGTGTATTGCATTTGATTTAATATAGTAATTTTGCAGCTGATCTATTTCACCATTCCTGTGGAAAAAAGGCAATCTGCTACTACTGTAATAACTATTGTTCTTGCAGGTATGTTTACCTTTTAAATTTTTTTAACAATCTCAGTTTTAATCTCATAAATTTCCTGAGTTAGATGAATCTATCCACAAGCAGTTTTACAGTACAATTCACAAAACAAAACCCTTAATATGTTTTAGAAGGGCTCAGAGAACCAGAGGGCAGGTGAACAAAGTCACTGTCTTAGAGATAAGATTTAATAATGTGTTTGATAGTGGTAGAAAGGCAGAGGGATTCCAGAGTAGTAGGACAAGGTGGCCAAAGGTTTTGTCACCAACAGAATGGAGGGAGGGCGAGATGCACTGTACACCACAGTTGGATGAGCAGAGGGTGTGAGCTAGGTCTGATGTATATTATTACAATTTCTACCTCCTGTTAATATATTGTGGTCAAGCTTTGGTATATTATTACAATTCCTTGTTCTCGTTGTTTATGGGACCCTAACAACAATACAATCAGACCCATCAAACCCACCTCATCCAGATATAGTGGAAACAAGTACACCATTTAACCACTCCTTAACTGCACAATATCCTGGGGAGAGGCAAAAACAACAGAGGACGAAACCCGTGGCCATTTTGGAACAACTATGGGAAATACTTCTCCAATCCTTCATCAACAGTGCTATCAAGCGGCACTTACTCACCAATAACCTGCTCGCTGATGCCCAGTTTGGGTTCCGCCAAGACCACTCGGCTCCCGACCTCATTACAGCCTTGGTCCAAACATGGACAAAGGAGCTGAATTCCAGAGGTGAGGTGAGAGTGACTGCCCTTGACATCAAGGCAGCATTTGACCGAGTCTGGCATCAAGGAGCCCTAGTAAAACTGAAGTCAATGGGAATCAGGAGGGAAACACTCCACTGGCTGGAGTCACACCTAGCACTAAGGAAGATGGTTGTGGTGGCTGAAGGTCAATCATCACAACCCCAGGATATCGCTGCAGGAGTTCCTCAGGGCAGTGTCCTAGGCCCAACCATCTTCAGCTGCTTCATCAATGACCTTCCCTCCAACATCAGATCAGAAATGGGGATGTTCACTGATGACTGCACAGTGTTCAGCGCCATTCATAACTCCACAGATAATGAAGCAGTCCATGCCTGCATGCAACAAGACCTGGACGACGTTCAAGCTTGGGCTGATAAGTGGCAGGTAACATTTGTGTCACAGAAGTGCCAGGCAATGACTATCTCCAACAAGCGAGAGTCTAACCATCTCCCCTTGACATTCAATGGCATTACCATCATCGAATCCCCCACTATCAACACCCGTGGGGCGGGGGGGGGGGGGTCGCCATTAACCAGAAACTTAACTGGTCCAGCCACATAAATACTGTGGCAACAAGAGCAGGTCAGAGGATAGGTATTCTGCGGCGAGTGTCTCACCTCCTGACTCCCCAAAGCCTTTCCACTATCTACAAGTCAGGAGTGTGATGGAATACTCTCCACTTGCCTGGATGAGTGCAGCTCCAACAACACTCAAGAAGCTCAACACCATCCAGGACAAAGCAGCCCGCTTGATTGGCACCCCGTCCACCACCTTAAACATTCACTCCCTCCACCACCAGCGTACCGTGACTGCAGTGTGTACCATCTAGAAGATGCACTGCAGCAACTCGCCAAGGCTTCTTTGACAGCACCTCCCAAACCCGTAACCTCTTCCACCTAGAAAGACAAGGCCAGCAGGCGCATGGGAACACCACCACCTCCAAGTTCCCCTCCAAGTCACACACCGTCCTGACTTGGAAGTATATCGCCGATCCTTCATCGTCGCTGGGTCAAAATCCTGGAACTCCCTCCCTAACAGCACTGTGGGAGTACCATCACCACACGGACTGCAGCGGTTCAAGAAGGCGGCTCAACACCACCTTCTTAAAAGGGCAAGGGATGGGCAATAAATGCTGGCATTACCAGCGACGCCCTGATCCCATAAACTAATTTTTAAAAAGGCTAAAACAATCAAGCAGGGCTCCAAGAGGTCAAAATAGTCCCATTACTCATCATTCCAACGAACTAGCTACTTACCTTCTACTCCTTTGATTACAAAATTAGGAAGACACTGGGTTGCCAGTGTCATCAAGCAATGAATCTAACAAAAGTGCCCCCTTTTTAAAGGGGCACAAACAATAAACACCCAAATCACAACAAAGGAAATTTATCAAATTAAATATTATTTTCTGTATTGACCAAGCACTCCAGTCCCTGAGGTGCACACCAGTTGCGGAAGGCCTCAAGCATACCCACTCTCCAGGGTCACCCGGGTGCAATTACCTTCTTTAATTGGAAATGTCCTCTGTACTCAGGAACTTGGTACATTCCCTTTTAAAGGGCTGCCACAAATACGTATTGACCATCTGTTCACTCTCTGTGAAAAGAAATACTTCATGGCATCCAACCAAATTCTTTTCCTAAAGATTTTGTATGGATGCCCTCTGGTCCTACCATCGCAACCATATCCTATTCAAGTGGACTGAATGAAATCTTATTTTAAAAATCCCAATCATGTCCCCTCTAAGCCTGCATTTCTTTAAAGTAAACTAGCCCTAATTCTTCGAGTTTATATTGGTAACCATGAACCATACCAAAGCCTTACATATAACCTAATTATAGCGCTCTTTGTTTTGTGCTCGATGGCCCTATATTTCCACAGTTGTCCTGATCTCTTGCCATAACTTTGGCTCCCATACCCAGAGACTTCCGGCCTCTGTTCTCAGATCCTCCTTCGCCAATGTTTGCAGGACCCTGGGAGCCTGAGATTATTCCACTCTCAAATACTGCTAAACCTTAAGACTTCATCCCCCTATGACATTAGGAGTCAACGTTGGTTCAGTTGGCAGGCATCTCACCTTTGAGTCAGAAGAACTTGGGTTCAAGAGCCACGCCAAAGACTTGAGCACATAATCCAGGCTGACACTCCAGTGCAGTACCCTCTGCTCGGAGGTAAACATAAAAGATCCCACCGCATTATTCAAACAAGAGCAGGGGAGTTTTCCCGCTGTCCTGGCCAACATTTATCCCTCAACCAACATCACCAGATTATCTGGTCATTATCACATTGCTGTTTGTGGGAGCTTGCTGTGCGCAAATTGGCTGCCGCGTTTCCTACATTACAACAGTGACTACACTTCAAAAAGTACTTCATTGGCTGTAAAACGCTTTGGGGCGTCCTGAGGTGCCACAGGCGAGTCTTCACGTTTGCAAGGCCTCTGACGTTGGGCAGGGCCCGTTAGACATCCCTACCTCCCACTCCTCCATGAACCGCTGGGCTTCCTGTGCGCCGGCCCCTTTGTTTCTCCTGAACTCCTCCTTAACGTACTGGTCGCCCAGCGCGCGCAGCTCGGCCGGCATCAGCCGGTGGAGGAGCACGAGCCGCTTGTAGAGCGCGCGCACTCGCGCCACGTGAGCCGAGGCCATGCGTCTCCCTGGCAACGATTGTCCCAGCCGCGCCGCCCGCGTCACCGGTCCTGCTCACGGTACGACACGGATATTCCTCCGATTGAATTGTCTATATTCCCGGGGCCGCGGGAGAATCAGTACATAACTCTACGATTCCGCGCTTTGTTTAAAACTAATTGAAAAGGGACCGTCGTTGTATGTTGATAAATGTCATGTTTGGTAAAGTTATTTTCGTAGGTATTGCGTATTTCTTGTCCTCTTGTAGCATTGGTTCCGGTGGCTAGTCGTGCCGCTGGGTTCGTTGTTGCGGTTGCACAAGGCCGTGGTGACGAGACACGCTGGAAGTCACCGGCTGTTGCCGTGGAGACGGCGTCACGAGCCCCAGGCGCGCCAGCTGATGGCGCGAGAGTTGCAAACTACAAAGGGGTGGCGCCAAGGGTGAGGGGCCTGGCCAAGTCTCCGAGAGAGACGAGCGATGGGCCTGGCCAAGTCCCCGAGAGAGACGAGCCTGACGGTTCCAATGGCTATTATATTGAAGGGCTCCTTTTGACTCTTTGGTCCAGCGGGCAGTTTGGGTTTTTAACATAAATGAAATTAGGGGTGGTGGTGAATTGTCGCGGAGGTTCTCCCGCTCGCCCACTGTAAGTTCGGCGAAAGACACTTAGAAACCACTCAACTCCCAACATTGCTCTAGCAGGCCAGCCTCCCATCTTCCAACCTTGGGTTAGTCGAGGCATCCGAAGGGGGAATCCTGTGATATACCTTCGCCAACACCTCCAAGATCAGGGTTGTGTGCCGATTACACTAAGTTAGGTAGCGCAGTATTATAAATAGTATAGATGGGAGCAGAAAGTTAAAGGGGACATTGATAGAGTAGGGGAGTGGGCAAAACTGTGGCAGATGGAGTTCAATATGGGGAAAGTGTGCGGTCATCCACTTTGGACCTAAGAAAGATCAGTATTTTCTAAATGGCAAGAAGCAAAAAAAGTGAGCAACTGTGGATGAGCAGAAAGATTTAGGGGTCCAAGTACATAAATCACTACAAGCTAGTAAGATGAGTACAACATTTTTTTAAAAAGGCAAATGGAATATTAACCTTTATCTGAGGGGGGGCTAGAATACAAAGGGATGAATGTTATGTTACAGCTGCTGTAAAGGGGAGGGTGGGGTGGCGGCGTGTGCCCAGTCAGCTTCGCCTCTGACTGTCTGAGCGGTTCGAATCGCTCCCACACCCCTGGGTTCTAAACACCGGACTTAGGTACAGGCGGCGATACAGAAAATCGAGTAGACAAGTGGTTTGGTGCAAGAAAACCAAAATTTTATTAAAAGGTGGAATAAAACACAATACTACTGAGAATCACTGGTATAGTTACAGGCATAAACAGTTAACACACTTATATGGGAATGGGGAACACACGGCACATTGAGGGAAACAAATACATTAAAAATCCCCTTATCCTTATCCCACCCCCTATACCTAACTAGATTAAGCTATGAGGGGCCAGGAATTCATGCTCACCAATTCGAAACCTGTTGCTTTAGCTGGTGAGGTTTTGAGGTCCGCTCTTTCTGTCCTGTGGGGTATCTCGTCGCCATGTGGTCACAGGGTGTGGCGCTGAAGTTGTTTGTGCGAAGCACCCTCCTTTTTCTCCGTTAACGTCTTCGTCAAGTACTTCGTCGCGATGGGCCTTCTTCGGGCGGTCGCCGACGGTATTGCTGCGGTTGGGGGTCGGTTGGCGGTCTTTACGGTCTAATGATTTTCCTACCCAAGCTTCAAACACCAGCTTATTCTTCAACTACATACTGTCCATGTAACAAATGCCAGCTTATAACTAGGCCGTTTGTCTTGATTTTGCTACCCATTCTTCGAACACCAGCATATTCTTAAATTGGGGTTTTACTGTCCATGTATGTAACGCCAACTTATTCACCAAACTCCAGCTTATAACTAGGCGTTTGTCCCCCAATGCGTCTTTCCGCTGCCCTTCTCTGTCTTTATCGGTTTACCGTATTCTTCATCTCGTCTCGCCTGCCCGTTTCTGGCCTGTGTGTCCTATGTGGTTTTGAACTCGGGTCTCGTCCTTGGTGTTGAGCGGCGTGGGGAGTGAGAAGAGAGCCCACCACGAGGCCAGGGCATGAGAACGAGAGGCAGCAGGCCAAAAG
This sequence comes from Somniosus microcephalus, assembly GCF_052327205.1. Taxonomy (NCBI): domain Eukaryota; kingdom Metazoa; phylum Chordata; class Chondrichthyes; order Squaliformes; family Somniosidae; genus Somniosus; species Somniosus microcephalus. Next base: position 145,464,930 of record NC_140991.1, on the reverse strand, counting down.
CCAAACGATAAGCGGCCAGAGCAAGAGCGCTACCCCACAGACCGATCACTACCGATGGGCCTACAATTATACCCGATTCTTCATTCCTTATCTGCGTGCCAAATCAGGTCAGTCCTTTGTTTAACTTTTGGCGGGCTTGTTTAAAATGATTACAGCCATTTACTTTAACGACTTCTGGAATGGTTGTCCCCATGTTTAATGGTTTTGATGTCCTGGCTGTTTGTTATTTATGAAACTTAATCGGGTTTCCTGACTTGGCAGCCACCTGTGAGCTGTTACCGATTAAATATGCAGAAACCTAATGGCCTCAATTTAGGCCCATTCTAACTTGATCTGTTTCAAGGTGAATGAATGCATATTCTGTGTTTGCTTTAGCTGTCTGGCTCCACAAAGTCATAGAGTTTTACAGCACAGAAAGAGGCCCTTCGGCCCATCGTGTCCGCGCCGCCCATCCATCCCTGTCCAGTCTAATCCCATTTTCCAGCATTTGGTCCATAGCCTTGTATGCAATGGCATTTCAAGTGCTCATCCAAATGCTTCTTGAATGTTGTGAGGGTTCCTGCCTCTACCACCCTTTCAGGCATTGAGTTCCACATTCCAACCACCCTCTGGGTGAAAAAGTTCCTCCTCAAATCCCCTCTAAATCTCCTGCCCCTTACCCTGAATCTATGCCCCCTTGTTATTGACCCCCCTACTAAGGGGAAAAGTTCCTCTTTATCTACCCTATCTATGCCCCTCATCATTTTGTACACCTCAATCAGGTCCCCCCTCAGCCTCCTTTGCTCCAAGGAAAACAACCCCAGCCTGTCCAGCCTGTCTTCATAGCTGAGGCGCTCCAGCCCAGGTAACATCCTGGTGAATCTTCTCTGCACCCTCTCCAAAGTCTCTTCACAGATTCATGCATTTTAAGTTTCATTTCAGGTTTGAAAAAGGTGCCTGCCTTTTCTGCAGGGCCTTGCTTTTAAAATCCTGTACTTTTGGTCACGAGGTTGCAGAAGCCATTTTGGGTACCCCTTTTTAACAACTTGTCCATACAGGGTCCCTTTATCCATAGCTTTTGGGAATGTGGGAATTTTGAGAACCCTACACTGCACAGATATTTGGTTGCACCCCATCTTGAGTACTGCATTCAGTTCTGGGCACCACACCTGAAGATGGATATATTGGCCTTGGAGGGGGTGCAGCGCAGATTCACCAGAATTATACTTGGGATAGAGGACAGGTTGCATAGACCAAGCTTGTATTCCCTTGAATATAGAAGATTAAAGGGTGAACTAATTGGTGTTTAAGATGATTAAAGGATTTAATAGCACAGATAGAAACTATTTTCTCTGATGGGAGAGTCCAGCACAAGGGGGTATAACCTTATAATTAGAGCTGGGCTGTTCAGGGGTGATTTCAGGAAACACCTCTTCACGCAAAGAGTAGTGAAAATAGAATAGTATAGCGCAGAAGGAAGTCATTCGGCCCATCGAGTCTGCACTTGCTCTATTGAATCTGCTTCCACCACTATCAGGCAATGCATTCCAAATCCTAACCCTCTTGTGTAAAAAAAAGTTTTTCCTCATGTCACCTCTGGTTCTTTCACCAATCACCTTAAATCTGTGCCCTCTGGCTATCGACCCTTCAGTCATTGGAAACAGTTTCTCGTTATTTACTCTATCTAAACCCTTCACGATTTTAAACACCTATCAAATCTCCTCTTAGCCTTCTCTGCTCTAAGGAGAAAAATCCCAGCTTCTCCAGTCTATCCACCAAACTGTACTCCCTCATCCCTGGAACCATTCAAGTAAATCACTTCTGTACCCTCTCCAAAGCCTTCATGTCCTTTATAAAGTGTGGTGCCCAGAATTGGACACAATACTCCATCACCCCCCTATCCTTGGTCACCTACATGGGCTTTAAATCCCCAGTGTCTCATGTAGAAAGTTCTGTCCTTGTTTTTTAGTTGCCTCTTCTAATATCCAATTTATCCCAATGTGCATTTTCTCGGCATCTCTGTGAAACGCCTTGGGACGTTTTCCTATAATAAAGATGCTATATAAATGTAAGTTGTTGCTGAGAAGCATGAGCTGGGTGGAAAAGAAAAACAGGAAGAGAGGAAAAAGAAAGGAGGGAGACTAGATTGGCAGGAAGGAAGGGATGGGAAGATAGTGGAGAAGAAAACATTGAAGAATAAGATGTGGAGAAAAGAAGAAATAAGGGATGGAGTTGGAGAGTAAAGAGGTTGGAGTAGTTTGAAAGATGGGGAAAGATACAGAAACGTGTGAGATGGGGAAAATATTGCACATATGTGTATTGTGCTTGCATGAGTGAAAAAGGCGGCAATACAAAGAATATGAGCAGGGTCAGTGGCGAAACAGGGCTGGACGTAAATATCCATCAACAAAGTCCACTTCAACCATTGCCTTAGACTTTGGGATGTGAACCTCGTTGACTTTCATTGATTAATTACGGGTGGCAATAACTTGTTTTGGTTTAACGAATTTAACCTATTTATAGCACAGTTAAGATAAAAGCAACTCCATAGCCCAGAAATTGCAAGAGTCTGTTCCTGACATGGAGTCTCGTTCAACGGGAGTGCAAATCAGAGAACTGGGCGCAAAACTCAACATACCTGTTTTTCTAACCATTTTATGTCGAAAATCCTGACCTTGTCTTTTAGTTGCCTCTTCTAATATCCAATTTATCCCTGAAAAATCATTAGCACTACTAACTCCCACACTCGGTTCCTTAATCTGCACTCCCATCAAGTCTGCCAAATTTGGGGCTCATATGTTTACATGGGTGTCACATTTGCCTATCAAAAACTTACATGAAATATTTCTTCAGCATTATGAAGGAATTACAGAAACACTGGCACTTCCTCAGGATTGTGACATAGACCTTAAGAAGAAAGCAATTTTAACTAACTTTTGCTAGTTTTTTAAGGAGATGTGTGTTATGGTATTTTCCATACCCCACAACCAGCAAAATCAGGTGGAAAAAGTACTGAGAAGCCAAGAGAAATGTTGAGTTACAAGATTGTTGAGAACATCTTAAATAACAATTAAAAGTTTTTCAAGTGGTAAACAAAAAGTGAAAGAAAGTATTGGTTCACTTAGAAACCATAATGAGAAGCTGAAATTTGGGGGGGTGAGGGGGGGATGAGGGCAAAGAGGTAGCATTTGTTAAATTGTTTCTTCACATTTGTATTTTTGCAGGAAGAAGAGGGAATGTTGCCTAAATCCAGGATCTGCAGAGGAGGAACTAGAAAGAGTAGACTCTTCAAATAGGCAATACCGGGTCCAGACAACTTGCACACATGTCATAAAGGAGATGTGAACTGAAGTAAAGAATATTTGGATATGTAGATAAAGAACTGCATAAATAACAATGTAGTTTGACAATCTCATCTGTAGTGTACAATTTGTACACCAGATACAATAGCTTGAAACTGATCTGCTGGTTCACTGCTCCTCCAGGTACCGACTGAGACAATCCATACTGAGGAGGTCATCAGCAGCATTGTTCATAGAGTCATAATGGCACAGAAGGAGGCCATTCAGCCCATCGAGTCCATGCCAGCTCTCTGTAGAGCAATCCAGTCAGTCCCATACCCCCGCTCTATCCCCATAGCCCTGCAAGTTTAGTTCTCAAGTGCCTATCCAGTGTCCCCTTGAAAACATTCAGTGTCCCCTCTTCCACCACTTCCGTTGGCAGCGAATTCCAGGTCATCACCACTCGCTGCGTAAAAAAGTTTTCCCTCACATCCCCCCTGTATTTCTTGCCCAAAATCTTAAATCTGTGTCCCTTAGTCCTTGTAACATCAACTAGTGGGACTAGCCTTTCCCTGTCTAGCCTATCCAAACCCATCATAATCTTGTACTCAATACCTCTATTTATGAAGCCCAAGATCCCATATGCTTTGTTAACCACTCTCTCAATATATCCTGTCACCTTCAGGGACCTATGCACATTAACTCCCAGGTCCCTCTGTCCCTGCACACTCTTTAAAACTGTGCCATTAAGTGTATATTGCCTCTCCCTGTTCCTTCTGCCAAAATGCATCATCTCACACTTTGTATTAAATTCCATCTGCCACTTGTTTGCCCATTCTGCTAGCCTTTCTATGTCCTGTTGCAGTCGATTGGTATCATCATCACTGTTTGCCACACCCCCAAGTTTGGTGTCATCGGCAAATTTAGAAATTCTACTCTATTCCTATATCCAGGTCATTTATATATATCAAAAAAAGCAGTGGCTCCAGCACTGACCCTTGGGGAACACCACTGTCTACCCTCCTCCAGTCTGAAAAACAGCCATTTACCACAACTCGCTCTTTTCTGTCCTTAAGCTATCCAAGCTGCCATTGACCCACCTATTCCATGAGCCTCAATTTTGTTAACCAGCCTTCTATGTGGTACTTTGTCAAATGCCTTCCGAAAATCCATGTAGACAACATCCATTGCATTCCCTTCATCAATCCTCTCTGTTACTTCATCAAAAATTTCAATTAGATTAGTCAAACACGATCTGCCTTTTACAAATCTGTGTTGGCTCTCCTTAATTTGCTTAAACCTCTCCAAGTGCCTGTTAATTTTTTCCTTGATTATTATTTCTAAAAACTGGGATTGTCCTTACACCCTTTCTTGAACCATGGTGTCATATTTGCCACTTTCCAATCCTCAGGCACCTCCCCCGCATCTAGGGAAGATTGGAAAATTATGGCAAGCCCTTCTGCTATCTCCTCCCCCAATTCCCTTAGCAACCTGGGATGCAAGCCACCTGGACCAGGTGACTTGTCCACTCTAAGCATATCCAGCCTTTCTAGTACATCCTGTCTTATCAATTTGCACCCCTTCCATTGTTTCTACCTTTTCCACTTCTACCGATATTTTGTCAGCATCCACCTCCTTAGTAAACACCGATACAAAGTGCTCCTTGAGTATTCTAGCCTTGCCCTGCGCCTCGAAGCATATATCACCTTCTTTGTCTCTAATAGGCCCCACCCCGCCTCTTACTATCCGCTTACTGTTTACATGCCGGTAGAAGATTCCTGGGTTCCCTTTTATGTTAACCGCCATTCTACTCTCATATTCTCTCTTTGCCAATCTTATTTTCATCTTCACATCCACTCTCAACTTATTGTATTTGGACTGGTTCTCCCTTGAAGAATTCACCTGACATGCATCATACACCCTCTTTCTTTTGTTTCATCATCTTCTCTATCTCCCTCGTCATCCAAGGAGCCCTTGCTTTGGTTCCTTTACCCTTCCCTCTTGTTGGAATGTACCTAGCCTGTACTTGGAACATCTCCTTAAAAATCACCCATTGTTCCGTGACAGTTTTTCCTGTCAGTCTTTGGTTCCATTTTACCCTGGCTAGATCCTTTCACATCCCATTGAACTTAGCCCTATTCCAGTTTAGAAGTTCCACTCTAGATTGTTCCTTGCTCCTCTCCATTGCTAATCTAAATCTTACGATGATCATTCATACCCAAGTGTTCCCCACAGACACTTGGTCAACCTGGCCCACCTCATTCCCCAGCACCAGATCCAGCAATGCCTCCTTCCTAGTTGGGCCAAGAACATATTGGTCAAGGAAATTCTCCTGAACACATTTCAGAAATTCCTCCCCCTCCTTTCCCTTTACCCCCTAGCATTATCCCAATCGATATTTGGGTAATTAAAGTCCCCCAATATCACCACTCTATAGCTCTTGCATATCTCTGCGATTTCCCTGCAGATTTGCTCCTCTACCTCCTTCTCACTATTTGGAGGCCTATAGAATACCTCCAATAGTGTGATCATACCCTTTTTGCTCCTCAACTCTAACCAAATGGATTCTGTCCTTGTCCCCTCAAGAACATCCTCCCTTTCCAACACTACAATGTCTTCCTTAATCAGCACTGCTACCCCACCTCCCTTTTTTCCTTCCCTATCTTTTCTGAACACCTTGTACCCTTGAATATTAAGTGCCCAGTCCTCAGCGTTTTTAAGCCACGTTTCCGTTATTGCCACAACATCATATTGCCACGCGGCTAATTGTGCTTGTAGCCCACCAACCTTATTCACCACATTTTGTGCGTTTATGTACATGCATTCTAAATTAATTTTTAAACTGTTCATAGTCTTTCTTTGTCTGCTCTTATCTAATATGTTACTACTTTCGCCTCTAGTACTATCCAACACACTCACTCTTTTATGCAGCTTATTCCTCTTTTCTACTCCTATATGCTGGTGGCCATCCCCCTGCTAAGCTAGTTTAAACCCTTCTCAACAGCAGTAACAAACCTCCCCGCAAGAATATTGGTCCCGGCTCTGTTGAGGTGTAACCCGTCTGGCTTGTACAGGTCCCACCTTCCCCAGAAACGGTCCCAATGCCTGAGGAATCTAACGCCCTCCCCCCTGCACCATCTCTCCAGTCACACATTCACCTGTTCTATCCTCCTATTCCTGTACTCACTAGCACGTGGCACCGGGAGTAATCCGGAGATTACTAGCTCCCTAAACTCTGCCTGCAAGACCTCATCCCTCTTTTTGCCTATGTCGTTGGTACCGATATGGACAACGACCTCTGGCTGTTCACCCTCCCCCCTCAGTGTCCTGCAGCCGCTCAGTGACATCCTTGACCCTGGCACCAGGGAGGCAACATACCATCCTAGAGTCACGTCTAAGGCTGCAGAAACACCTGTCTGCTCCCCTATTGAATCCCCTACCACTATTGCTCTTCCACTCTTTTTCCTCCCCTCCCCCCTCCTGTACAGCTGAGCCACTCGTGGTGATGTGGACTTGACTCTGGCTGCACTCGCCAGCGGAACCATCGCCCTCACCAGTACTCAACAGAATACCGGTTGGAGAGTGCGATGTACTCTGGGGACTCCTGCACTACCTGCCTGGTCCTCCTCTTCTGTCTGGCGGTCACCCTTTCCCTCTCTGCCTGCATACTCTTAAGCTGTGGGGTGACCACCTCTAGAAACGTGCTAGCCACATACCTCTCAGCCTCGTGGATGCACCGCAGTGACTCCAGCCGCCACTCAAGCTCCGAAACCCGGAGCTCAAGTTGCTGTAGCTGGCAACACTTCCCGCACATGTGGTTGTCCAGGCTACGTGAAGCATCCAGGACTTCCCACATGGCACAGGATGTGTACTCCACGGGACAGCTGCCCTGTCATACCTCTAGTTAATAGACTAAGAACTAACCCAGCAGAAATAAACTTAAAACTTAACAAAAAACACTCCCCAGCTACTCACCAATCAGCTCTTTCCCTCTATTTAATAGGCTATTAACTAACTTAGCAGAAATAAACTTTAAAAAAAAATACACTCACCAATCAGCTCCTTCCCTTGTGCTGATGTCACTTTTTTTACACCGATGTCACTTTTTCAAAAAGTCCCTCTGTTGAGTTTCTGTTATTCCTTTTATCTGCTCCTCTCTCGCTGTGCTCCCACCAGGTCCGCTCCTTCCGGTCTCAGGCTCCTGCCGCTTGGGACTGCTCCTTTTAACTGCTCCGCTCTTGCTGTGCTCCCACCAGGTCTGCTCCTTCCGGTCTCATATCTGCTAAACGAGATCTGTAAATTTACAGATTATTTTTATGCAGTCCTGTACCTAATCATTCAAACATTTTTGTATGGCAGCAGCAGTGGCAGGGTTCATCTAGTCAGTGTAAAAGTGACAATTTTGTGTTAAGTAAGGGGTTTTATTCATTGATAATGTAACAATCCCGTGCTTAGAAGCTTCAAAGGAAATGTTAAATTAACTTTATTCACTGCTAAATAACCTGAATATTGTCCTCCAACTTCAGTTATTCCTCTCTTCAGTGTTGTGAATGGTTGGCTTCCTCAGTATCTTTCACTACACTCTAAGATCACCAGCTGTGTTTACAGTGCCATGTTGGGAAGTAGCTTTCATATGTTTGTCATTTCATTGCTGCTTTCAGCAGCCTCCATTCTGTTTGCCAGAAGATAGTGTGCACATCGCATGTGGTAGGTCTGGCTATCCATTGCCAAATATAACAACAACATGCATTTATATAGCACTTTTAACATAGTAAAATGTCTAAAGGTGCAATATAGCTCAACCACCTAAGCTCTACCTTCACTGCCTTTCCATGGCCAAGTTCTCGTACTACTCTAAGATCATTCTGGAGACCAGGAACAATTTCAATATCCACTTTTCCACTAGTAACCATCTCCTCCAAATAGCTTCCATTGCACTCTCCAGCTCACTTCAGAAACCATATGTGAGAAACGAATGGATTTTTTCCCCCTCCAACTCTTCTCCCAATCCTCTCCCGCTTCACCAATTTCTTCATTTTAAACATGTCCTCCCGATCACTAAACTTATTTTGTCCATGACACCAGCACCTGCTCCCTTAACACCCTCGCGTCCCAGCTCGCTGACCACCCAACTTCTCTTCTTCAACCTGACTTGTCCTCTGGCATGATCCCTGCACTCTACAAAGTTGCTGTCATCACCTACCTCCAAAAATCTACTTTCATGCCTTCCTTTCTCTCCAACTACTATGCATTTCCTGTGAAAGAATCTGGAAAGTTGTTAAAACTTCTGTCCAGGGACAGTTAAACAGATGCTTTTTGATTGGTTCCCAGAAAATATTTAGTGTTCCTTTGCCCACTGCAGCTGGATAAATCAATAGCTAACACAGCTGTATATAAATATTATTCTCTAAAGAGTGATTGTTTTCAAATTCTCAGTGTAAACAAATAAAGCGCAGATGCGCAAAATCATCTACCTTTGTATCCCCATTTATCTCTCACTGTGAGCTAGTTTCTCTGAAGTAACAAATAGAAATTTCTAATAGTTTTGCTGTGAACCTTTATAATAAAAAATATTTTAAAATTTATCCACTATCTTGTTTGCAAGTGATTTAGAAAAACAACAACTTGCAATAATGTAGCGCCTTTAACGTAGTAAAATGTCCCAAGGCGCTTCATAGGAGCGAACAAAATTTGATACCGAGCCACATAAGGAGATATTAGGACAGCTGACCTAAAACTTGGTCAAAAAGGTAGGTTTTAAGGAGCGTATTAAAGGAGGAAAGAGAGGTGGATAGGTTTAGGGAGGAATTCCAGAGCTTAGAGCTTAGGCAGCTGAAGGCTGGTGGAGCGATTAAAATCAGTAATGCGCAAGACACCAGAATTGGAGGAGCACAGAGATCTTGAAGGGCTGGAGGAGGTTTCAGAGATCATATGTGAAGGAATAGCCATATTCAGAAAAATACACCATCCTATGAAAGAAAAAGCCTTATTAAAACATGACAAACTGGGTTTGGAAGTCTGGAAGCCTTACCAATCTAAAGCTGTGAATAACATACAGGATATTGAGATAAGATAAGTTGTTGACACTGAGACAATAGCCCTATTGAAGTAGAAGGTTGGAGGTTCCTAAAAGTCTTAAGCCTTGGAAAGAACACAATGCTATACCCAGTTAAGTGTTATAAACCAACACTTCAGAAAGAAACACAGAAGATAAAGAAACATGCCTTTGTAAATATAACATCAAATGAAACACGGAGACACGAGTCTGTGGTACAACCAGTTGAGGTAAATAAGAATTGCATAGATCGCCCTAGTTGAGGCGTTTTTAATTTACACATTGTAAAAAGATACAAACAGAAGACCTTTGTAAGAATGACATCAAATAGGTACAGCCATCACATTGTTTTTATGATAAGTTTTGAACATCTAAAGGTAGAGACACAAGTCTGCTTGCTACAAGCTGACCTAACAGTAAGAATAGAAGAAGTCAACAGAAAAATGACGAGATAATTAGCTTACATCAGCAGAAAACTTCAAAGGAGATACCACTGAGAAAGAGTATAAAAATTGGACTTTCAAATGGGAAGATAGATTCGCTGTAAAGGGGCAAAGCGATTCTCAGGCTTCAGAGGCAAGCTCTGCAAGTCTTCAACTCTTTGTATCTCGGGGATCAAGGTATTGTAAGGTATTTGATTTTGGTGGATATCCTGGAATAGACTAAGAAATGTAAAAATGTAACGAAGTTAAGATTTGAGAATAAGGATCTCTGAATAAGAATTGTAAGCTTTCTGTATTTGGAACTGTTAATGTTGTGATTGAATCACCAGCTGTAAGTTACATGTCGGTTCTTTAATAAATCTATATTTTTTTAGAATTGTCTCACATAGTACTTCTGTATCAAACTCAATCTCTGTGTACTCTTTGGTGAGGAGTTGCAGAATTCTGGAGGAGTTTTTCGGACCCTCGTAATATCCGGAAGGTTACAGTCTAGCTAAACTTATTAAAAGTGCTATCTGGAGGATGGTAACATCTTCAGGTCGTTCCTTTCCTTTAGGGAGAGATAGTCTGAACCTTTAGACCCAATTAAACATCTTTAGGATTCAGCTACCTCTAACTTTAGTTGAAGGTGAATGTCTGGGGAATACGCCTGATCTGGGGTAGCCCGAAAGGGGCTAGGACTAGTAACAATCCTTTCACATAAAGTGCATAAAGTAGCAAAGTTAGATCCTATCAGTTTAAATAAAGTTTTCACTTATACGGTCAGCACCTGCAAATTTTAAAATTCTCACCCTTATTTTCATCAATAGAGGGTATCCTCTGCAGTCACGATTGAGAGTCCAGGAGGGTGTGTTGCCTACGCAGTGCCAAAATGGCGTCTTAAAGGAGGAGAGAGGGGTTTAGGGAGGAATTCCAGAGCTTAGGGCTTAGGCAGCTGAAGGCACAGCTGCCAATGGTGGAGTGATGACTCCAGAATTGGAGCAGCGCTATATATGGCGCATATCTCAAAATGGCTGGAAGGGGAGGGGGAATAATCAGTTGTTATGATCCATGTTGGGACAAACGACATAGGAAAGAACAGTGAGGAGGTTCTGCTAAGGGAGTAACAAAACCTAGGCGCTAAATTGAAAAGCAGGACCTCAAGGGTGGTAATCTCTGGATTACTACCTGAGCCAAGTGCTAATTGGCATAGAGATAAACAGATCAGGAAAGTAAATGCATGGCTGAAAGTCTGGTGTGGGAAGAATAAGTTCCATTTCATGGGACGCTGGCAGAAGTACTGGGATGGGCTACACCTGAGCCAGTTGTGACCAAGGTCCAAGTGGAAAGGATAAATGGGACTGTAGAAAGGACTTTAAATCAATAAAGCGGGGGAAGGTGGAAATAATAACCTAAAGATAAGGAAAAGTATGGAAAAGAGCAAAGATCAGAGTACAAAAAGTGATAAGGATAATATAAATACTCCGGAAACAGAAATGGCTATAGGAAGTAATAATGAAATATGTTAAAAAAATAAAGCAAGAGTAATGAAAAATAACATATTAAGTTGCCTGTATAAAAATATACAGAGCATCAGCATTTAGCGATGATCAGCACTATATTTGGGGATGAGTAATGTGCCAGAGTTGGTTAACAATTTGATTGTAAGGGAACATTTTCTGAATAATGACCATAATATGATTGAATTTGATATTAGGTTTGAGCGGAAGAATCAGCCCCACCTTTCCTTTGACTATCCTGTTACTCTTTATATGTCTATAAAAGATTTTAGGGTTCCTTTTTATGTGTCTATTCTGAACCCGAACTATCTCCTTAAAGGGCTCCCATTACTCATTTACTGTCTTACTTACCAATATTTGTTCCTAATCCACCTTGGCCAGATCCCTTTTCAACTCACTGTAATTATCGCTCTTCCAGTTGAGTATCTTCACCTTCTAGTTAGCTGTGACTTTAACAACCATAGGCAGAACAGAGGTGGTCACATATGTGATCCTTAAGTCATCTGCTACTGTTGACAGTTTAATAACTACCTCCCTAGAGAATGTCAGCCTCCTCAGACATTGCTCCTCTCTTAGTCCTTGGCATAACATTCTTCCCCTGTAGACTCCCTCCTTTGTATGCAACCTTCTGAGAGTTTTATGTCTGTGCATCATCATCTCTCATTTGTCCTGCTCCTAATCTGACAGCGTAATGGCAGCCATCATTAACAGAAACAAAATCCACTTGTTATTTGCTGCAATGAGTTTATTCCATTAGTTCCAGTTCTGAGCAGGACTTGTAGGTGACATATGAGTGGGCTCAATAGTGATCCAAAATTGCAAAGTGCCTACTTTAATTGAATTTTACCACACAAACACTTAATGAGCAGAACCGGGGCTCTTGCAACAGCTATTCACAAAGGATGATTAATTTGATGCACTTAGCTTTTCTGTTTCTGAGTGTTGCTAAACTGTTGGAAATATCGGCACATAGAATTTCAATCCCTGGAAGTTCAGAATATTGTAGAAGTTTCAAGAACGTGGTTGAAAAAGGGATCTGATGAATAGCATGCACAATGAATTGTTTTAGGTTGTTTTTATTTGTTGTGCAAAGCTTCACTGTGGGCAGGAGTGGATGTAAAACCTCATACACCCAGTTTGCACTGTGCTGAATTTTTCACTTTGGAAATAACTGGGTGAAATGAGGCTCCACTTCAGGCTACTGAAAGCATTAATTAAAGTGAATCATATTAATTAGGTCCCTTGCCAAATTTCATGAGTTTTTGCTGAGCTCTGCCCTAGCATGTACCTTGCCGTAGTACATTGGGCACAATACTGCACGTTAATGCCTGTATCCATTAAGTTCCGATGATGCTTTTATTACGTAGACATCTACAATGATAGCATAATTTGAAGGTCCCAAGAGAATAAATAGATGTCTATTGGAAGACCAGGGCTACAATTTGCATCCATTGTTGACAACCTCACTTAGAAATCCGCACACAGCTGCAGAGTCATAGGGGTAAAAATTCATCGCTGGGGAACTAATTTTAGTGCCCTGAAAAAGTTAGCGCCCCCGCAGCTGATTTTCCCAGGTAGCGTCCTGAGAGGGAGGAGAGGAGCTACTAGAAGCATCCCGCGTCCCTCTTGGGGCGCTGCGAGCCAAAACCACGGTGCTACGTGGCGCTGCGGCAAGTCGTGCCGTGGTACTGCAGGCCTTGCTCCCCTTCTTAAAGAGGAGCGGCCTGTTGGAGCGCCTCCTGGTGCCTAGCTGGGCCACCAGGGATCGGGAGTGCCGGCAAACGAGCCCGGCACTCAAGGGGAGTGCCAGGCTCATAGAGAGCAGCCGGCACCTCATGGGGGGGCATCACGGGGGCCGGGGACATCAACGGGGGCAGGTGCTGGCAGGAGGCCAGCAGCAAAAATGGCCACTCGCCACCTCCCCTTTAACTAGTGTCGCCCCGGCTGCAGGTAGGCCCCCCTGACCCTGTCGGACATAGCGTCCGGCGGTGAATCAGGGGGCGCCACCCAATATTGGGTGGAGATAAGGAATAATAAGGGGAAAAAGTCACTAGTGGGCGTAGTCTATAGGCCTCCTAACAGTTGCAACTCTGTTGGTCGGAGTATAAATCAGGAAATAGTTGGGGCTTGTAATAAGGGAACACCTATAATCATGGGGGATTTTAACTTTCATATTGACTGGACTAATCAAATTGGGCATGGCAGCCTTGAGGAAGAGTTCATAGAGTGTATTAGGGACGGGTTCCTTGAGCAGTATGTAACTGAACCAACCAGGGGGCAGACAATCTTAGATCTGGTCCTGTGTAATGAGACAGGATTAATAAAAAATGTCCTAGCAAAGGATCCCATTGGAATGAGTGACCATAATATGGTTGAATTCCAAATTCAGTTTGAGGATGAGAGAGTTGGATCTCAAACCAGCGTACTGAGCTTAAATAAAGGAGACTATGAAGGTATGAGAGTAGAATTGACTAAAGTGGACTGGGAAAACAGATTAAAGTGTAAGACGGTACAAGAGCAGTGGTCTACATTCAAGGAGATATTTAACATCTTTCAAGATAAATATATTCCACTGAGGAAAAAGGGGAATAAAAGAAAAGACAGCCATCCGTGGCTTAGTAAAGTAATAAAGGATAGTATCCGACTGAAAACAAGGGCATATAAAGTAGCCAAATCTAGTGGGAGGATAGAAGATTGGGAAGCATTTAAAAGCCAGCAAACAATAACTAAAAGATTAATTAAGAAAGGGAAGATAGACTATGAAAGTAAACTAGCAAAAAATATAAAAACAGACAGCAAGAGTTTCTACAGCTATATAAAAAGAAAAAGGGTGGCTAAAGTGAATGTTGGTCCCTTAGAGGATGGGACCGGGAAACTAGTGGTGGGGAACATGGAGATGGCTAAGACGCTGAACAAATATTTTGTATCAGTCTTTACAGTAGAGGACACTAAAAATATCCCAACACTGGACAAACAGGGGGCAATGGGGGGGAGGAGCTAAACACGATTAAAATCACTAAGGAGATGGTACTCAGTAAAATAATGGGACTTAAGGTGGATAAATCCCCCGGACCTGATGGCCTACATCCTAGGGTCTTGAGAGAAGTGGCGGTAGGGATTGTGGATGCATTGGTGATTATTTTCCAGAACTCCCTGGACTCAGGAAAGGTCCCGGCAGATTGGAAAACTGCTAATGTAACACCATTATTTAAGAAGGGAAGTAGAGAAAAAGCTGGAAACTATAGACCAGTTAGTCTAACATCTGTGGTTGGCAAAATGTTGGAGTCCATTATTAAGGAAACAGTAACAGAGCATTTGGATAAACATAATTTAATAGGACAGGGTCAGCATAGTTTTATGAAGGGGAAGTCATGTTTGACAAATTTGCTCGAATTCTTTGAGGATGTAACATACAGGGTGGATAAAGGGGAACCAGTGGATGTAGTGTATTTGGACTTCCAAAAGGCATTTGACAAGGTTCCACACAAAAGATTACTGATCAAGATAAGAAATCACGGGATTGGGGGTAAGATACTGGCATGGGTGGAAGATTGGCTATCTAACAGAAAACAAAGAGTTGGGATAAATGGTTCATTCTCGGGCTGGCAATCAGTAACTAGTGGTGTTCCGCAGGGGTCAGTGCTGGGACCCCAACTCTTTACAATCTATATTAACGATTTGGAGGAAGGGACCGAGTGCAACATATTCAAGTTTGCCGACGATACAAAGATGGGAGGGAAAGCAGTGAGTGAGGAGGACATAAAAAACCTGCAAAAGGACATAGACAGGCTAAGTGAGTGGGCAGAGATTTGGCAGATGCAATATAATGTTGGAAAGTGTGAGGTTATGCACTTTGGCAGAAAAAATCAAAGAGCAAGTTATTATCTAAATGGAGAGAAACTGCAAAGTGCTACAGTACAAAGGGATCTGGGGGTCCTGGTGCATGAAACACAAAAAGTTAGTATGCAGGTGCAGCAGGTGATCAGAAAGGCCAATGGAATCTTGGCTTTTATTGCGAGGGGGATGGAGTATAAAAACAGGGAAGTCTTGCTGCAGTTATACAGGGTATTGGTGAGGCCACACCTGGAATACTGCGTGCAGTTTTGGTTTCCATATTTAAGAAAAGATATACTTGCTCTCGAGGCGGTTCAGAGAAGGTTCACTCGGTTGATTCCGGAGATGAGGGGGTTGACGTATGAGGAAAGGTTGAGTAGGTTGGGACTCTACTCATTGGAGTTCAGAAGAATGAGAGGCGATCTTATCGAAACATATAAGATTGTGAGGGGGCTTGATCGGGTGGATGCGGTGAGGATGTTTCCACTGATGGGTGAGACTAGAACTAGGGGGCATAATCTAAGAATAAGGGGCTGCCCTTTCAAAACTGAGATGAGGAGAAACTTCTTCACTCAGAGGGTAGTAAATCTATGGAATTTGCTACCCCAGAGAGCTGCGGAAGCTGCAACATTAAATAAAGTTAAAATGGAGATAGACAGTTTCCTAGCAGATAAGGGAATTAGGGGTTACAGGGAGAGGGCAGGGAAGTGGACGTAAGTCTAGATTCGGATCAGCCATGATCCTATTGAATGGTGGAGCAGGCCCGAGGGGCCGTATGGCCTACTCCTGCTCCTACTTCTTATGTTCTTATGTTACACGGGAATTTCGCGGGAGGCATTAGCAGCGCCGCGCCCAGATGCTAACGGGGCGCAAATCAAACGAATTTAGCCCTCATAGAGTCATAACGGCACAGAAGGCGGCCATTCGGCCCATCGAGTCCGTGCCAGCTCTCTGTAGAGAAATCCAGCCAGTCCCATTCCCCCGCTCTATCCCCATAGCCCTGCAAGTTTATTTCTCTCAAGTGCCTATCCAGTCTCCCCTTGAAAACATTGAGTGTCTCCA
Organism: Somniosus microcephalus; assembly: GCF_052327205.1. Taxonomy (NCBI): domain Eukaryota; kingdom Metazoa; phylum Chordata; class Chondrichthyes; order Squaliformes; family Somniosidae; genus Somniosus; species Somniosus microcephalus. The sequence continues at coordinate 145,448,777 of NC_140991.1, read as the reverse complement.
CTTCCACCACCTCCGTCGGCAATGAGTTCCAGGTCCTCACTACTCGCTGCGTAAAAAAGTTTTTCCTCATATCCCCCCTGTATCTCTTGCCCAAAACCTTAATCTGTGTCCCCTAGTCCTTGTCACATCAACTATTGGGAACAGCCTTTCCCCGTCTAGCCTATCCAAACCCGTCATAATCTTGTACACCTCTATCAAATCACCCCTCAACCTCCTTTGCTCTAATGAAAACAAATCCAGCTTCTCCAACCTGTCCTTGTAACTAAGATCCCTCATCCCCAGAACCATTCTGATAAATCTCCTCTGCACCCTCTCAAGGGCCTTCACATCCTTCCTAAAGTGTGGTGACCAGAACTGGACGCAATACTCCAGTTGTGACCTAACCTGCACTTTATAAAGGTTCAGCATAACTTCTCTACTTTTGTACTCAATACCTCTATTTATGAAGCCCAAGATCCCATATGCTTTGTTAACCACTCTCTCAATATATCCTGCCACCTTCAAGGACCTATGCACATTAACTCCCAGGTCCCTCTGTCCCTGCACACTCTTTAAAACTGTGCCATTAAGTCTATATTGCCTCTCCCTGTTCCTTCTGCCAAAATGTATCACCTGACACTTCTCTGCATTAAATTCCATCTGCCCATTCTGCTAGCCTTTCTATGTTCTGTTGCAGTCGATTGGTATCATCATCACTGTTTGTCACACCCCCAAGTTTGGTGTCATCGGCAAATTTAGAAATTCTACTCTGTATTGCATTATCCAGGTTGGTCCACATGGGATACCGTAGTGGTGATTTGCAATGCACTATGGGAAATGTAGTGTATTGAGTGAAGAAGCACATTGTAAATAAAATGGCCATTAACTAAACTCTCCACCCCGGAGTCCTTCTTAATTGTTATATAGGTAAGGGTATAAAACCCCTTGAGACACAACAAAACTGGCGACGAGGACGACAGACTTGCGCATCACTTTGCACTGGAATCGGCGATGTTTAAAGTAAGAAGTTCCTGTCTTTTCTTAATGGTGCGCCCGCAGTTTAGTGCTGATGCAATCGCCTCGTAAAGGTGGTGGTTTGTGTGTTACACAAATAAGAAGGGGGAGAGTAATGATACAGTGAAACGAAGTGGAGGAAAAGGACTGTAAAAAATTTTTTTAAAGTGGAGGGAAAGGACTGTAAAGAAAAAAAAAGATAACAAAATGGCTATGCTAACCGGAGCATTTGGACCATTTGATGAAACGGCGGAGCAATGGAGTGCTTATACAGAGCGTTTCGGATTTTTCATGACTGCAAATGGCATTAAAGATGACGTGAAAGTGGCAACGTTCCTCAGTGTGATCGGAGCAAAAACATTTGGCTTGTTACGGAGTTTGATGTACCCGGATAAGCCCGGCGCTAAGACATATGATCAGGTTGTGGAAGTTTTGGAAACACATTTCGCATCCAAGCCGCTGCTGATTGCCGAGAGGTTCAGGTTTCACAAACGAAACCAAGGGGAGGGTGAGTCCATAGCCGAATATGTTGCAGTGCTAAAGAAGCTAACTGAGCATTGTGAGTTTGGTGAATCTCTAAATGACACTGTCCGTGATAGGTTTGTGTGTGGATTAAGATGTGAAGCAACACAGAAGTGCTTGCTCACGACTGATAAACTGACGCTTAAATCAGCAGTGGAGCTCGCTGTGTCTATGGAGTTAGCAGCTAAAGATGCACAGCTGTTGGGGGCTGCAACAAGAGTGCACAGGGTAGCAGCTACACCGGATAAGCATGCAAGGGGCGCCAGAGAGTGTTACAGATGTGGAAGGTCAGGTCATCAGCCATCTGACTGCTGGTGTAAAGACCTGACCTGTCAGAAATGTGAAAAGAAAGGACACATTGAACGTGTGTGTAAAGGGCAAAGCAAACAATCCTACACAGAGACACACAAAACCAAACAAGGAAACACATCCAACTGGTGTTCTAAAAAGAAAAACCTACACATGGTGAAACAAGAACAGGAAGACAGTGACACAGACTCTGATGGGGAGCTGAATCTCCATGTGTTAACGGTGAATGGAGGCTCATCAGGCTATGGAGTCACTCCACTACCAGAGGGAATACCGGTCAAAATGGAGCTAGATACGGGGGCCGCTGTCTCCTTGATTTCAGAGAAGCTATTCAAAGAAAAACTGAACCACCTATCACTGACGCCGGCCAAGCTCATCTTAAAGACCTACACTGGGGAAACAGTCCCAATGCTGGGTAAGACGGAGGTCAAGGTGGAGCTTAATGGACAATCCGTGATGCTGCCAGTTTACGTGGTCAAGGGTGACTATCCATCCCTGATGGGCAGGCCATGGTTGGAGAAAATTCATCTGGATTGGAAAAAAGTGAATGCAGTGTCAGTCGAAGAGGCAGGGCTAGCGGCAGTGTTGACAAAGCATGCGGCTGTCTTTGACGGAGAATTGGGGAGTATGAAGGGAATTACGGTCAAACTCAAGGTGAAGCCTGACAGCCAGCCACGATTCCTGAAGGCCAGGAACGTTCCCTACGCCCTCAGACCAAAGGTGGAGGCTGACCTGGAGCGTCTGGTCAAGATAGGGGTCCTGGTGCTGGTTTCGCACAGTGAGTGGGCCACGCCCGTGGTACCAGTGATGAAGAGTGATGGCGCGGTTCGCTTATGTGGAGATTTCAAAGTAACAGTGAATCCTGTGCTCTCAGCTGAACAGTACCCCCTCCCCATCATTGAAGATCTTTTCGCAGGTCTAGCAGGTGGTCAGAAGTTTAGCAAGATTGATCTATGCCAAGCCTACTTGCAGATGCATGTAGAAGAGGACTCACAGAAGTACCTCACCATCACCACCCACAAGGGCCTCTACAGGTACTGCCGCCTACCCTTTGGTATACGTCAGCACCAGTATTGTTTCAGCGGGCTATGGACCAGATCTTAAGCGGCATTCCAGGGGTACAATGTTATCTCGACGATATCCTTGTCACAGGAAAGGACGACAACAAGCATCTGCAGAACCTGACGAAGATACTGGGAAGACTTGAAGAATATGGCTTACGCATTCGCAAGGACAAATGCGAATTTTTCAAGCCATCAGTGGAGTGCCTAGGCCATGTCATCGACGCGGACGGCCTACACACAGCACCGTCGAAAGTGAAAGCCATTGCCGACGCTCCTGCACCTACAAATGTCGGCCAGCTGCGGTCATTCTTAGGTCTCCTGAACTATTACGGGAAGTTTATTCCACAGCTGGCATCACTGTTGAAGCCATTACATGAGTTGCTGTGTCAGGGCAAGGCCTGGGCGTGGACGAAGGAGTGCGAAGCTACATTCAAGAAAGCCAAAGCAGCTTTGACTGACCCCAGAGTGTTGACGCACTTTGACCCGTCCTTGCAGATTCAGCTGGCCTGTGACGCGTCGCCTTATGGCGTTGGCGCGGTCGTGTCCCACATCTTTCCCTCAGGCGAAGAGAAGCCGATTGCATTCGCGTCAAGGTCCCTGAGCAAGGCGGAGGTGAAATACCCGCAGATCGAAAAAGAGGCTTTGGGCATCATCTTTGGAATCAAAAAGTTCCATCACTACTTGTTCGGAAGGAAATTCACCTTGCTGACGGATCATCGTCCTCTGACATCGATCTTTGGTCCACACACAGGAATACCCTCCCTGGCAGTGTGCAGGATGCAGCGCTGGGCGCTGATGTTAAGTGCTCACAATTACAACATCAAATACCGGAGGTCAGCAGCACATGGCAATGCTGACGGATTGTCAAGACTTCCGCTGCCTGTGCCCTCTGAAGGCTGTGAACAGAAGATTTTCTACTCTGACATGGTGAGCAATGCCCCTGTCATGGCCCGGCAGGTCAAGAAAGAGACCAGAGTGGACCCTACGCTATCCAAGGTGCTGGATCGGGTGATGCGAGGAGACGGATCACGGGTGTCAGACGCACCACCTGAGCTCCTACCTTACCTGTCAAGAGGGAAGGAGTTGTCTGTCACGTCAGGATGCCTCCTTTGGGGCATGCGAGTGATCATACCACCAAAGCTGCGGAAACATGTCCTCAACGAGCTGCACTCAGGGTATTGTCTGGATGAAGGAGCTGGCGCGAAGCTACTTCTGGTGGCCCGGTCTGGATCATGAAATTGAAGTTGAAGCGAAATCATGCCCATCATGCGAGACAACCAGGGATACGCCAAGAGCAGCGCCACTGCATCCATGGGAATGGCCGGCGACACCGTGGCAACGGATCCATCTGGACTTCGTGGGACCAGTGGAAGGAGCGATGTTCCTGGTTGCGGTGGACTCCCATTCCAAATGGCTGGAGGTTGCAGTAATGTCCACTACCACTACGGAGAAAACCATCGAGACTCTGAGAGAGATGTTCGGGCGATTTGGTCTGCCGGAGCAGATCGTAACCGACAATGGAACACAGTTCACATCCCAGGAGATGGAGGAGTTCCTCAAGAGCAATGGAATCCAGCACACGTTCTCCGCGCCTTATCATCCATCCATGAATGGATTGGCGGAGAGATTTGTCAGAACGCTGAAACGCGCGTTGAAAGCGGCAAAAAGTGATGCTCCTCTAAAGCAGCGCCTGAATGCTTTCTTGCTGAAATACCGAAACACGCCTCATGCTACGACTGGAGCATCTCCTGCTTACCTACTCATGGGAAGGCAGGTACGGACACGCCTTGACCTGCTGAGGCCAACGTCCACAGAAGCAGTGGTGCACGCCAATCAGCAGGATCAAGTCAGCAGACGAGCTCAGAGGTCCAAAGAACGACACTTTGTGGTGGGGGGCAAAGTCCTCGCGCGTAACTACACCACCCTGGAGCGGTGGGTCCCGGCTACGGTCATTCAAAAGACGGGCCCCGTTTCATACCGAGTCCGCACCGGAGACGACTGAACATGGAGACGGCATGTAGACCAGTTACTGCCAAGACAGTCGCCACAGGTAACCCAAGAAACAGAGGATCAAGGACCTGCTGGGAGCTCCAGCAGGGACTGGTCGTCCGACCCTGAGACGGTGGCACCATCCACTCTTGTGCCATCGAGGGAGGAAGCCACGCCTGCAGGGCCACGGGAGAGCCAGCCAGAGCCTGCTCCTGAGACTAGGCGTTACCCCCAAAGAGAAAGGCAGCCTCCAGAGCACCTTAGTTACAGTTAGTGCTAACCTGTGTGCATGGGGCAGAATAATCCCCAGGGTTAGCGGAATGTAGAGGCAGTCTACCCTCTCTTCCAAAGTTATAGTCATTTTCAGTTATTCTGTTTTGTGGACATTCTATTTTAAGGGGGAGGAAATATGTTGTGTATTTTGAATGTGTATTAGAATTGTCCCACATGGGATACCGTAGTGGTGATTTGCAATGCACTATGGGAAATGTAGTGCATTGAGTGAAGAAGCACATTGTAAATAAAATGGCCGTTAACTAAACTCTCCACCCCGGAGTCCTTCTTAATAATTGTTATATAGGTAAGGGTATAAAACCCCTTGAGACACAACAGGTGTCATCGGCAAATTTAGAAATTCTACTCTGTATTGCATTATCCAGGTCATTTATATATATCAAAAAAAGCAGTGGCCCCAGCACTGACCCTTGTGGAACACCACAGTCTACCATCCTCCAGTCTGAAAAACAGCCATTTACCACAACTCACTGTTGCAGAGTGCAAATATATTCCTTGTTGGACGGAAGAAAGCAAGGCTCTCTTCCAGGAGTATTCGCTGAACATGAACCCAGTCACAGCCACCGCAATGCTGGAGTCCTTGAACTCGGCGAGACGTGAAAGGTGGAAGAGCCCTGTGAAGAAGACTGACTTCACTCACTCCAGCAGGAGAGCATGGGTCCTGCTCCGTCAACTTGGTGGGGCAAACCCCACCTATAAACACAGGATGACCATCAGAGCGGACGGCATTGCATCCCTCTTGATACAAACATCAAAGGCTTCGGTGGACAAAGAATTTCACCGCCAGGTGAAGTGGCAGTTTACGACAAATTTGATGGCGACACCAAGATCGTCAACGATGTCTGATCCATTCACCTTGGATGATCTAAACGCAGCCCTGTCGACAACCAAATCTGGAAAAGCTGCTGGTCTAGATGGTGTTTATCCAGAATTCTTAAAAGCACTGGGACCCAAAGCGAAGAGATGGTTGACCTCCTTCTCCGAGCTACTGGCAACTGGTAAAATTCCACCTATTTGGAGTGAGACTAAAATAATTGCCCTCCTGGAGCAGGGGAAGAATGCTTGTGAAGCCTCCAGTACCGCCCGATCTCCTTACTTCGCACTTGTTATGAAGTGCTGGAGAGGCTACTACTCCGCAGACCAGCCCCCATCATCGAGCCAACCAGTCCTAAGTAGCAAGCAGGCTTCCGGAATGGCTGTAACTGCTGCGACCAAGTGGTAGCTTTAACAACGCACATAGAAACAGGCTTGCAGTGCCAGCTCAAGACCGCCGTAGCACTCGTGGACCTGTCAGCGGCGTATGACACAGTATGGAAGCATGGACTGCTTTTCAAGCTCTCCACCATTTTACCCTGCAGAACAACGATTCATCTTCTGAACTCCATGCTTAGCAACTGACGCTTCTGTGTGTATTCTGGCATCCAGAAGAGCAGATATAGGACATTGAACAACGGACTACTACAGGGTTCTGTCCTGGCACCCATGTTACTCAACATTTACACCAGTGACCTGCCCGAAACAGAGTCCCGCAAGTTCGTATACGCTGATGACATTGCCTTGGCCACGCAAAACATGAATCTGTCCATCACCGAGGAGACCCTGACCAGTGATTTACAGAGGATGGAGGCCTACTTCCGCCGATGGCGACTTCGGCCAAACCCGCAAAAGACCGTCACCTCGACATTCCACCTCAACACCCATCAAGCAAACCAAGCTTTGAAAGTCTCCTTTTGCGGCACAGAAGTAAACCATGCCAAAAAAACCTCCTATTTAGGAATCACGCTTGATGGCACCCTGTCATATAGACAACATCTCCAGAACCATAGGAAGAAACTAAAGAGTAGGGTCAGCTTGATCCAGAAACTCGCCGGATCCACATGGGGAGCAGACGCCAAGCTGTTCCATTACACCTACAACACTGGCATCTATCCGACAATGTGGAAAACTGCCCAGGTATGTCCTGTCAACAAAAAGCAGGACAAATCCAACCCGGCCAATTACCGCCCCATCAGTCTACTCTCAATCATCAGCAAAGTGATGGAAGGTGTCATCAACAGTGCCATCAAGTGGCACTTACTCACCAATAGCCTGCTCACTGATGCCCAGTTTGGGTTCCGCCAAGACCACTCGGCTCCCGACCTCATTACAACCTTGGTCCAAACATGGACAAAGGAGCTGAATTCCAGAGGAGAGGTGAGAGTGACTGCCCTTGACATCTAAGCAGCAATTGACCGAGTGTGGCATCAAGGAGCCCTAATAAAACTGAAGTCAATGGGAATCGGGGGGGGGGAAAACTCTCCACTGGCTGGAGTCATACCTAGCACAAAGGAAGATGGTTGTGGTGGCTGAAGGTCAATCATCACAGCCCCAGGACATCGCTGCAGGAGTTCCTCAGGGCAGTGTCCTGGGCCCAACCATCTTCAGCTGCTTCATCAATGACCTTCCCTCCAACATAATGGGGATGTTCGCTGATGACTGCACAGTGTACAGTGCCATTCACAACTCCTCAGATAATGAAGCAGTCCAGGCCCACAGGCAACAAGACCTGGACGACGTTCAGGCTTGGGCTGATAAGTGGCAGGTAACATTTGCGCCACAGAAGTGCCAGGCAATGACTATCTCCAGCAAGCAACAGTCTAAACACTGCCCCTTGACATTCAATGGCATTACCATCGCCGAATCCCCCACCAACTGTGAAGGAATAAGCCATATAACCTATTCAGAAAAATAGCTATGAAAGCATTCTGGCTATTGAGGTAAGACAGTTGTTGACACTGAATAAATAACCTTATTGAAACGGAAGGTGCATGGCTCCGACAAGCTGACCTTTTGGGAACAAAACAATGGATCACCCTGGATAAAGTGTTTTAATTTAAACTTCATAAAGCTGGCACGTAAGATAAGGAACATCTGCCCTCGTAAAGATGACATAAAATAAGGAACACCTGCCGTTCACACCGTTTCTATATGGTGACCCTAGAACACCTGGAGATGAGACAAGATTCTGGCTGATGTAGCAGTAAGAGTTGCAGAGGTCGGCAGAAAGGTGAATAGAGATAATTGACTTGCATCAGCAGAAAACCTTAAAGGAAATACCACTGGAAAAGGGTATAAATATTGAACTCTCAAATGGGATATCAGACTCGCTTTAATCGGGCAAAGCGATTCTCGGCTTCAGAGGCGGCTCTGTAGTCTCCAACGCTTTGTACCTCGGGGATCAAAGGAATTTGATATTGATGGATATCCTGTATAAGAAACCTTTAAGAACTGTAATACTGTAGTAAAGTTAAGATTTAAAAGTAAGATTTTCTGTTAAATAGATAGTATTTTTTCTCTTTTTAGAACTGTTAATGTTGCGATTGACTGATTCACCACTGTAAATTGCATGTCGGTTCTTTAATAAATCTCTATATATTTTTAGAATTGTCTCACATAAGTCTTCGATATCAAAAACTCGTGAACTCAATCTCTGTACACTCTTTGGTGAAGAGTTACATTTTTGGGGAAGTTTTCCAGACGCTCATAATATCCGGGACATTACAGTCTAGCTAAACTTATTAAAAGCGTTATCTGGAGGACAGTAACATTCTCGGGTTGTTCTTTTCCTTTAGGGAGAGAAAGCCCTTTAGACCCAATTAAGTGTCTTTAGGATTCGGCTACCTCAAACTTTAGTTGAAAGTGAACGTCTGAGAAATATGCCTGATCCGGGGTAGCCCTAAAGGGGCTAGGACTAGTAAATATCCCTTCACATCAAAATCCTGGGGTCACCATTGACCAGCAACTTAACTGGACCAGCCACATAAATACTGTGGCAACAAGAGCCGGTCAGAGGCTAGGTATTCTACAGCGAGTGTCTCACCTCCTGACTCCCCAAAGCCTTTCTACCATCAACAAGGCACAAGTAAGGAGTATGATGGAATACTCCCCACTTGCCTAGATGAGTGCAGCTCCAACAACACTCAAGAAGCTCGACACCATCCAGGACAAAGCAGCCCGCTTGATTGGCACCCCCTCTACCACCTTAAACATTCACTCCCTCCACCACCGGCGTACCGTGGTTGCAGTGTGTACCATCTACAAGATGCACTGCAGCAATTCGCCAAGGCTTCTTCGGCAGCACCTCCTAAACCCACGACCTCTTCCGCCTAGAAGGACAAGGGCAGCAGACGCATGGGGACACCACCACCTCCAAGTTCTGCTCCAAGTCACACATCATCCTGACTTAGAAGTATATCGCTGATCCTTCATTGTCGCTGGGTCAAAATCCTGGAACTCCCTACCTAACAGCACTGTGGAAGTACCTTCACCACACGACTGCAGCGGCTCACCATCACCTTCTCAAGGGCAATTAGGGATGGGCAATAAATGCTGGCCTTGCCAGCGACGGCCACATTCCATAAAAACGAATTTAAAAAAACGCTCAAACCCTCCATATGGCAGCACTCACCCTGGTGTACTTTACAGCAGATTACTGCTCTCTGGCATGGCTATTGAGTCCACATGCCAAATCTGTTGATGTCCAGCTGAATTCTATTATGAGAATTATCGCCGGTACGCTTTCATCGACACCAACACCTTGGCTGCCTGTGCTTGCAAACACCGCACCACCACACCTACGCCGTGAATATTCAGTCTCCAGAGAATACAACCACTACACCAGCAAAGACATACCAATCCAGGCCGACTTGAACAACCTACCACCAACCCGTCTCAAATCTAGAAGGCTATTTTGGACTGTCGCTGAAATCCTTCAGCGATCTCCCCTCAGCCTTGATGACTGATGGTGAAATGTTTGGAAGAACTGATATACGGAATGGATTCCTTATAGAGGACCCCACAGTACAACCTGAAGGATTAAACCTCCCTTGCAAACAATGGTCAACCATCAACAGCCTCAGAACTGGTCATGGTGGATGCTGCCACCTTCTCCACAGATGGAAAATTAAAACATGCCCATCATGTGACTGTGGTGCTCCTAATCAGACCCTAGAGCACATCATTGAGCATTGCCCTCAGAGGAAATTCGCAGGCAGCCTACAAGATATCCACGCTGTTACACCGGAAGCTTTGGCCTGGATATCCAACTTAGATATTGACATTTGATTTGTTTTGCTACTACCATACGAAAGAAGAAGTGAGGTCCAATTCATCACCTTAATTACTATGCATACTCTTCTTCTTCTTAGGCAGTCCCTCGGAATCGAAGATGACTTGCTTCCACATTAAAAATGAGTTCTCAGGTGACTGATGAGTCCAATGCGGGACCTACAGTCTCTGTCACAGGTAAGGCAGACGGTGGTTGAAGGGGCGGGTGGGTGGGGTGTTTGGGTTGACGTGCGCTCCTTCTGCTGTTTGTGCTTGGCTTCCGCTTGCTCCCGGCGAAGAGACTCGAGGTATTCGGCGCCTTCCCGGATGCTTCTCCTCCACTTTGTACGGTCTTGGGCCAGGGATTCCCAGGTGTCGGTGGGGATGTTGCACTTTTTCAAGGAGGCTTTGTGGGTGTCCTTGAAGCATTTCCTCTGCCCACCTGGGGCTCTCTTGCTGTGTCAGACCTCCGAGTAGAGCGCTTGTTTTGGGAATCTCGTATTGGGCATGCGGATGGTATGACCCGTCCATCGGAGCTGATCGAGCGTGGTCAAAGCTTCGATGCTGGGGATGTCGGCCTGAGCGAGAACACTGATGTTGGTGCGCCTATCCTGCCAATGGAATTGCAGGATCTTGCGGAGGCAGTGTTAGCATACTAAAGGTGTGCTAAAGCAACAATTCCATTGTTTGGACTGCTCAAGCAGTTTGTTGCTGTACAGTCACAGTTAATTTCTTCAAAGTAATCACTGTCTACTCATAATGTTGCCATCAAAAGAGGCATAGGCATGCAACAGGATAAAGAGGTCTTTGAAGCTGCAGGAAGGATACATTGGCCTGTAATTTGCGGTCAGCAGTGAAGCAAAGGAAGCTTCCCACAAAGATCTCGCGATCTCTGTGGCGAGAAGTTTGGCTTTTCTGACAAGCAGTTGAAATCAGCGTAGTTTAGTGGGAATCCCATAGCGCGAGTTGCTGTGATGTCAACAAGCTGTCTAAGCAGCCAATCAATGCAGAATTCTCACAGACCGAGAACGAGGAAGTGAGTAAGCTCCTTTGATTCTAACTTTTTAAAAATGTTAGAGAGCAACAAAGATTGGGGCTCTCACATGGGGAAAAGGTAAACCTGAAATAAGCTTCTGTATAAAATAATGTTATTTTAAAGTTTCTTAAAAAATGCAATTTTTATTAATATGGATAAATTTGACATGCCACAAAATTAAAATTGGTTTTTCAGGGCCATAACGTTTGTGTAGCAGTCAATACCCTGTTAAAACCCCAGTTATACCTAATTCAAAAGAGTCTAACTTTTAATGGGGTACTTAACTGCGGTATTACCGCGGAAGAGCCAAAGTTTTCGTCAGTTTCCCTGATTTGACAGATTAGACTGATTGCCGGCTGTAGTGGGGGGAGGGGGGGGTGGGGGCACAGCACTGATCGTTCGCTGTTATTACCCACTACAAATTCCAGACCATTGTCTTCGGTCCCCGCCACAACCTCCGGAGATGAATTTCCGACCACATATCCGCGCCATCACTACCACCTACTTTCACCTCCGTAACATTGCCCGACTCCACCCCTGCCTCAGCTGCTGAAACCCTCATCCATGCTTTTGTTACTTCTGTACTTGACTATTCCAACACACTCCTGGCCAGATTCCCATCTTCCACCCTCCATAAACTTAAGCTCATCCAAAACTCTGCTGCCTGTATCTTAACTCGCACCAAGTCCCATTCACCCACCACCCCTGTGCTCGCTGACCTACATTGGTTCCCGGTTGAGGAACACCTCGATTTAATCATTCTCATCCTTGTTTTCAAAACACTCCATGGGCTCGCCCCTCCCTATCTCCTCCAGCCCTACAACCCTCTGAGATATCTGCGCTCCTCCAATTCTGGCCTCTTACGCAGCCCCGATTTTAAATACTGCACCATTGGCAGCCGTGCCTTAAGCTGCCAAGGCACTAAGCTCTGGAATTCGTTCCCTAAACTTCTCCACCTCTTTACCTCTCTTTCTTCCTTTAAGATGCTCTTTAAAACTTACCTCATCTGCCCTAATATCTCCTTATGTGGCTCTGAAGTGCCAGCTGTGGCTCAGTTGGTAGCACACCTCTGAATCAGAAGGCTGTGGGTTCAAGTCCCACTCCAGGGACTTGCAGCACATAAAGCTAGGCTGACACTCCAGTGCAACAACAGCAACTTGTATTTCTATCGCACCTTTAACGTAGTAAAACATCCCAAGGTGCTGCACAGGAGTATTTTAAGACAAAAAGTTTGACACCGATCCCCATAAGGATAAATAGCAAACTTCTTGTGTTCTCATGGAAAGAGATAAGCATAAGATGTCAGAGCAGGAGTAGGCCATTTGGCCCCTCGAGCCTGCTCCGCCATTCAATAAGATCATGGCTGATCTGATCTTGGCCTCACCTTCACTTCTCTGCCCGCTCCCCATAACCCTTGACTCCCTTACCATTCAAAAATCTGTCTATCTCCACCTTAAATATATTCAATGACCCAACCTCTGTAAGATTCGCAAAATTTCTACATCTTCCTGAAGGTTATTAATAAGAAAAGGGACCCTGCATGGACATTTTTAATGAAAAAGGGTACCCAAAATGGCGTCCGTGCCTCGTGGCAGAAAGCTTGTGAGATTTTAAAATGGACTCTGCAACGCAGACAGCTTGTGGATCGAAACCAAAGCTGCAGTTTCTGTGAAGAGAGATTTTGTATTTTGAAACCAGACAAGACTTTGAATTATGCATTAGATCGAATTGGAGACAAATCTAAATTCAGTTAGGCCTATAGTTAAGGCCATCAAGCAGTTTACATATATAATCGACAACAGATTAAGGAAACCATCAAGGTTGGACAGGCCCATCAAGGTACATTCATGACAAGTCAATTATCGGGCCGGTAGATGCGATTACCGGCCATCTAAAAACAGTTAGTATGGATTGCTACCATTATTTAAAATAGCCCGCCAAGATTAAGACAAAGAACTAACCTGATTTGGCGCGCAGATAAGGGTTTTCGAAAAGAGTATAATTGAAGGCCCCAGGTAGCAATCGCTCTCTTCTCGCTCTGCTCTGCTCGGCTCTTCCGCCCCTCGCCCTCGTGGCTGTCGCTCTTTCCCCGTCCTGCGCTTACCCCCTGGCCTTTGCCCGTGCCTTTTCCCCACTCCATCTGGAACTCGCCCAGGCACTGCATCAGGCGGACACGGACAATTCAGGCCAGGTGAGGCGGGACGCGACGAGGGGAGGAGGGAAGACCGACCGAAGAAGACCAACTGAGGAAGACCAACTGAGGAGACCAACTGAGGGTAGGCTTCGAATCATCGGGCCTTCAGCCTCAGCCAACCTGCGACTATCTTCACACAAACTCAAACTGTCGGCTGAAGACGAAGAATCATCCCTGCAAGGTAAAGTACCCAAACAGAGACTTTAATTTTGGGGTACTCGAACCTGGACAACGCCCTTGCAGCACTCGGAGACCACGTGATGACGGCAGGCTCCAGAGAGCACCAAGAGCGAACCCCGAACCCAACTGCTGTTTTGAGTCCAGCAGACCCCTTTTGATTGGTGAGCATGAAGTTCTGACCCCTCATAGCTTGATCTAGTTAGGTATAGGGGGTGGGATAAGGATAAGGCGATTGTTAAGATAGTTGTTTTCCCTCGATGTGCTGTGTGTTCCCCATTCCCTGTATAAGTATAGTTATTCTTTTGTATTTTGCCTGTAGAAGTGTACACTAGTAATTTTCCATAAGATTGTATCAATTTTTTTCCTCTTCAATAAAATCTTGGTTTTTGTTTACATCCAACCACCTGTCTACCCGAGTCTTCTCTGTACCGCCGCCTTGTACCTAAGTCTGGTGTCTAGAACCCAGGGGCGTGGGAGCGATTCGAACCGCTCATAAACAGTCAGTGGCATAACTGACTGGGCGTACGCTCCAAACAACACCACCACACGCCACCCCCTACACCTCCACAGCTCTCTGGGGAAGAGAATTCCAAAGATTCACGACACTCTGAGAGAAGAAATTCCTCCTCATTTCTGTTTTAAATGAGTGCCCCCTTATTCTGAAATTATGCCCCCTAGTTCTAGAGTCCCCCACAAGAGGAAACATCCTCTCTGCATCTACTCTGTCAAGCCCCTTCAGAATCTTATATGTTTCAATAAGATCCCCTCTCATTCTTCTAAACTCCAATGAGTATAGGCCTAACCTGCTCAACCTTTCTTCATAAGACAACCCCTTCATCTCCAGAATCAACCTCATGAACCTTCTCTGAACTGCCTCCAATGCAAGTATATCCTTCCTTAAATAAGTAGACCAAAACATTACACAGTACTCCAGGTGCGGTCTCACCAACGCCCTGTACAGTTGTAACAGGACTTCCCTACTTTTATACTCCATCCCCCTTGCAATAAAGGCCAACATTCCATTTGCCTTCCTAATTACTTGCTGTACCTGCATGCTAACTTTTTGTGATTCATGTACAAGGACCCCCAGATCCCTCTGTACCTCAGCATTTTGTAATCTCTCCCCATTTAAATAATAATTTGCTTTTCTATTTTTCCTACCAAAGTGGATAACCTCACAATTTCCCACATTATACTCCATCTGCCAGATTTTTGCCCACTCACTTAGCCTATCTATATCCCTTTGGAGATTCTTTGCGTCTTCCACACAATTTGCTTTCCCACCTATCTTTGTATCGTCAGCAAATTTGGCTACTTTACACTCGGTTCCTTCATCCAAGTAATTAATATAGATTGTAAATAGTTGAGGCCCCAGCACTGATCCCTGCGGCACCCCACTAGTTACAGTTTGCCAACCTGAAAATGACTCATTTATCCCGACTCTCTGTTTTCTGTTAGTTAGCCAATCCTCTATCCATGCTAATATATTACCTCCAACCCTGTGAGCTCTTATCTTGTGCAGTAACCTTTTATGTGGCACCTTATCGAATGCCTTCTGGAAATCCAAATACACGACATCTACTGGTTCCCCTTTATCCGCACTGCTCGTTACATCCTCAAAGAACTCCAGCAAATTTGTCAAATGTTTGCCAATTTGCTTTGTCCAATCAATATGAAGATTAAAATCTCCCATGATTATAACCGTACCTTTCTTACAAGCCTCTATTATTTCTTGATTTATACTCTGTCCTACAGTGTGGCTACTGTTTGGGGCCTGTAGACCACTCCCACCAGTGACTTATTACCCTTATTATTTCTTATCTCCAAACTGATTCTATGTCTTGATCTTCTAAGCCAATATAATTTCTCACTACTGCATTGATCTCATCCCTTATTAACAGAGCGACACCACCTCCTTTTCCTTTCTGCCTATCCTTACGAAATGGCAAATACCCCTGAATATTCAGTTTCCAGCCTTGTTCACCTTGCAACCACGTCTCTGTAATGGCTATTAGATCATACCCATTTATTTCTATTTGTGCTGTGAGCTCATCTATCTTGTTATGAATGCTATGTGCGTTCAGATATAGAACTTTTAATTTTGTCTTTTTACCATTTTTCCTTATTCTGACCCCTATTTCTGATGCACTCTTATGTGTATACGCTCTGTTCCTTCCTGTCACACTCTGGTTATCATTACCCCTATCGCTACCCTGCACTTTTGTCTTCTCATTTTTCTTTTGACTTTTTTAATTTCCGCTCAGCGGATCCCTCCCCCCCACTATTTAGTTTAAAGCCCTTCTGGCAAGTTACGAACTAAAATGCAATCTTTATTTCTGTTCACTCTCTGAAAAGTGAAAATTTCTGATAAGTGCAAAAACATTGGCCTGGAAATTGCGGTCGGAGGCTTGCCGCCGGCATACGTCTCCAAACCGAAAGAAAAGTATGAACTTACCTGGTGTCTCCGGAGCTTCGGACTGTTCTGGTCTTGGGCCTGCAGGCATACACCTGTGTAAAGGACCATGTATCCCAGGGACGCAGGAGGTTCACAAGCGTCCCTGGGATCACGTGGGCCAGGCCAACCAATCAAAATGTGGATTCCTATGATGCTTATGGGGATTCCATTCACATATGGAATCCCCATAAGCATAACAGAAATCACCTAATAAATAAAATTGCACACCACTTAAATAAAAATAAATGATCACATGTTCAAAATTAATTAAAATACCCAGGATGATTTAGACAGGTTGGGTGATTGGGCAGAAGCATGGCAGATGCAATATAACGTGGATAAATGTGAGGTTATCCACTTTGGTAGCAAAAACAGGAAGGCAGATTATTATCTGAATGGCAATAGATTGGGAGAAGGGGAAGTGCAACGAGACCTGGGTGTCCTTGTGCACCAGTCGCTGAAGGTAAGCATGCAGGTGCAGCAGGCAGTTAAGAAGGCAAATGGCATGTTGGCCTTTGTAGCAAGAGGGTTTGAGTACAGGAACAAGGATGTCTTGCTGCAGTTGTACAGGACCTTGGTGAGACCACATCTTGAGTATTGTGTGCAGTTTTGGTCACCTTATCTGAGGAAGGATGTTCTTGCCATGGAAGGAGTTCAGCAAAGATTCACCAGGCTGATACCTGGGATGGCAGGAATGACGTATGAGGAGAGATTGGGTCGATTGGGCTTGTACTCGCTGGAGTTTAGAAGAATGAGAGAGGATCTCATTGAAACTTATAAAATTCTGACAGGACTAGACAGACTAGATGCAGGAAGGATGTTCCCGATGATCGGGGAGTCCAGAACCAGGGGTCACAGTCTAAGGATAAGGGGTAGGCCATTTAGGACAGAAATGAGGAGGAATTTCTTCACCCAGAGAGTGGTGAACCTGTGGAATTCTCTACCACAGAAGGCAGTAGAGGCCAATTCATTAAATATATTCAAGAAGGAGTTGGATATATTTCTTAAGGTTAAAGGGATCAAGGGTTATGGGGAGAAAGCAGGTACTGAATTTGGATGATCAGCCATGATCGCATTGAATGGCGGAGCAGGCTCGAGGGGCCGAATGGCCTACTCCTGCTCCTATCTTCTATGTTTCTATGTTTAAACATTTAAAATAAAAATTTAATTTTTTGAAAATAAATGTAAACATTTTAAAATGGGACAAAATTTACCGTAAATAATTTTAAATGTATGTGAATGTTTAAATCACGTAAAAAATGTTAGTGCAACATTTATTTTAAACCTTACGCTGGTAAAAGAAGGCCTTACGCCTGCTTTTACCAGGTGTAAAGGTTTTGTGGGCATTTGCTGGGCAGTAGTTTTGCAAATAGCCCAAATCTGCGCCAGCGAAAGTGAATTTGTAGCGGGTGCGGTGGATCTGTCCAAGCGTAACTTGACAGATTGCAAGTTCCGCGTTTTCATGCATGCGCAGCGCATACGGAAACCCAGAACTTGCGGGGCCTTTCTGAAGGAAGCACCGCAAAATCCGGGCCAATAGCGCAGTAAACAATAGGGAATTTCAACTACACAAATATTAACTGGAGGTAGAATCAGTGTAAAAGTTATAAAATGATTTGGGATCAATCTTTGCTACTTAGGCTTTTGACAAGGTCCCACATGGCAGACTGGTCAGAAAAGTAAACATAGAATAGAAACATAGAAAAATAGGAGCAGGAGTAGGCCATTCGGCCCTTTGAGCCTGCTCCGCCATTCAATATGATCATGGCTAATCCTCTATCTCAATACCATATTCCCGCTCTCTCCACATACCTCTTGATGCCTTTTGTGTCTAGAAATCTATCTAAAAGCCCATGAGATCCAAGGGAAACTGGCAAGTTGGATCCAAAATTGTCTCAGTGGCAGGAAGCAATGGGTAATGGTCGATATGTATTTTTGTGGCTGGAAGGCTGTTTCGAGTGGTGTTCCACAGGACTCGGTACTAGGTCCCTTGCTTTTTGTGGTATATATCAATGATTTAGACTTCAATGTAGGGGGCTTGATTAAGAAGTTTGCAGATGATACAAAAATTGGCTGTGTCGTTGATAGTGAAAAAGACTGCAGGAAGATATCAATGGACTGGTCAGCAATGTTCCCTGTAAGCTGCAGGAAACCCACGCAGCCGGCTTTTCAATACAAAAACTGTGCAAGCGCTGTATTTTGAATGGCCCAGCGGGGCCTGTTAAAGGGGCCACGCAGGGCCAAAGAAAATTAGAGGGAACATTGCTGGTCAGGTAGGCAGAACAGTGGCAAATGGAATTCAATCCAGAGAAGTGTGAGGTAATGCATTTGGGGAGGGCTAACAAGGCAAGGGAATCTATATATATATAAACGGATACTTCTGTCTGTCTGTCTGTCTGTCTGTCTATCTGTCTGTCTATCTGTCTGTCTGTCCTCACGTGTGCGTTTGTCCGGCTATGCGCTCGAAAGTTATAGAGCGTACCTACGCGTGCGTCACGTCGAAAGAAAGCTTACCGTTCCGAAACGGTCGTAAGCATATTTACATTTCGGCTGGATGAAAATCGCGCCCGCGGTATCCGAAAAACGTTCAACATTCCGCTCATTAGCATCTCATTATCCGCTCATTAGCGATAGAGTGACCTCGAGGTCGACCAATCGTACGCCAGGTTCCTGGCGCGTGCGGCCGGGCCCTCCTACGGTCGAGTGACGGGACGATTGACCAATCCTACGCTTTGGTGACCTGACAGTCGACCAATCGGTGCGTGTGTGGGCGAGCCTTATCGTTCTGAACCAAGGTGAGTCGCCGCCATCTTGATTCCAAACTTTTCCTTTCTTTTTCCCGCTTTCTGCGTCTTTAAAAAAAACGTTGCTTTTAAAACACATAGGCCTAGAAATTCAGTTGGTTGCGCCAGCCGGTAGCGCCTTAGGAGGAGTAGATGTCGGGCGCTAGGCGGCTAGCGGCCGGGCGCAGTGCGATCTGCGCCTCTCCCCAACTTCACTCACGATTTAGCGGCGGCGCAAAGTCTTTGCGCGCGCTCAGCTGCGCTCGCAGATCCTGACGTCATTTCCTCGTGCAACGCCTTTTGTGCGCCCCCAACCGGAAATTCAGTCCCAACGCCCCATTGTGCGCCTGGCGCCCCTAGCGACTGGTAGAGTGGAACGGTGCTCAGTCGATGCGGGGCGCGGGGGGCGCAAATTAAAGGGCACTCCTCCTGCACTATAAAAGGCTGCCATTTCGCAGCACTCCTTCTTGAGAGACGGATCTTTGCAGAGATACCAAGGTAGAGAGCTTTCTGCTTTGGCTCAACACTCGGACCCGTACTTGTGGCTTCAGGCCACAGCTTTCCACTTGTCTTTGTCTTCATTGACATATCATTGTTTGCTAACATATTATGGGGGCTGCAATGGGTGCAAACGCTGGCTTTCTGCATTGCATCCAAAGGGCTCACAGACGCCGTGAGAGAGTGGCAGCCCTGGCTAGATGGAGAGGGGGCAACAGGCGTCGGCAAAGGAGGCCTTACCCACCCAGGGTATACCGCCAGCAGTTCTCCTATCTCAACATGTCTGACGAGCAGTGTGTTCGGAGGCTGCGATTCCGAAGGGAGGTGGTCGCAGAGATCTGCCACCTGCTTGGCAGTGATCTGCAGCCACAGCTGAGGAGCAGGACGTCTCTGTCGGTGGCAGTGAAGGTGACGGTGGCTCTCAACTTCTATGCCACCGGCTCCTTCCAATCCGCTACTGGGGACATTTCCAACATCTCCCAGTTCGCCGTGCATTGCTGCATCCGCCAGGTGACCAATGCCCTTTTCAAAAGGAGACGTCAGTTCATCTCCTTCTCCATGGCCCTTGCCAAGCAGCAACAGCGTGCAATGGGCTTTGCAGCATTCGCGGGCTTCCCCATGGTACAGGGCGCCATTGACTGCACGCATGTGGCTTTGCGGGCACCTCTGGAGAATGCCGAGGATTACCGCAACCGGAAGGGCTACCATTCGCTCAACGTCGAGCTGGTGTGTGACCACAGGCAGCTCATCCTAGCTGTCAATGCCCGCTTTCCAGGCAGCAGCCACGATGCCTTCATCCTGCGCCAGACTTCTGTGCCAGACATGTTCCAGGCCCAGCATCACCCACGAGGATGGCTTATCGGGGACAAAGGCTATCCTTTGTGTACCTGGCTGATGACCCCGCTCCGTGCGCCCAGCACCCCTGCTGAAGAGGGATACAACGATAGCCATCAAGCGACCAGGAACATCATAGAGCAAACAATCGGCGTCCTGAAACAACGGTTCCGCTGTCTGGATCGTTCCGGTGGAGCCCTACAATATTCGCCGGAGCGAGTCTCGCATTTCGTGGTCGTTTGCTGCATGCTGCACAACCTGGCTATCCGCAGGACTCAGCCACTGCCACCAGAGATTGGAGGACCACCTGAGGAGGAGGAGGAGGACCAGTGCAGGAGGGAGGCAGAAAGTGCAAGGGCCGCCCGTCGCCGGCTTATTGAACGTCGGTTCTAGGCCCCCTCTCAGGGAATGGCTTGTGCCAATGTTGCTCCACAAGCCCTCAGCTGAGCAGGGCAACCAGGACTTGACAAAAAAACCATGCACAGTGCAATTTAAGAACATTAATTTATTGCAAACCTCTGCCCTTCCCACATTACAACCTCATGTGGAGAAGCCCCCTCCAAAAACACAAAACTCACAGTCTCGGCCTTACAAAAACAAAGAAAGACACCAGTCTCGGCCTTACAAAAACACAACTACACCAGTCTCGGCGTTACAAAAAGCACCAGCCATTTGTGCAGACCTTCTACTTTTTGCCCTGCAAGGGCGATGCCTTTCGCATCCTTGCCTGGCCCCTGCCCGCCCTGCAGCTCCTCCTCAATGGGAGCCCAGTGGCTGCAGCAAGGCTGGGGGAAGGCTGCTGAGGGTCAGATGGCGAGACGGCAGATGCCCTTGGGGGTCGGCCTGCACCAGCTCTGGCCCTCGAGCGGCCGGCTGCTGACTGCTGCAACTCTGCTTGGGCGGCAGCAGTCTGTCCAGCGGCTCGTGGCAGCTGCAATGGCGGCGTGGCAGTGTTGGCTGCAGGAATGGTGCCAACCTGACAGATCGCAGGTGCTCGCTGGTCGCCTGATACAATGGCACTCGCACGGGCCAGCACTGCAGCATGCGCAGCAAACAGCTGAAGAACAGACTGCTGAGCTGCTGCTGCGCGGCGAGTGCCCTGGCGATGCCTGGCTGATCCAACGAGGGTGGCAGCAGTTAGTGCCCGTGTGGCCCTGGTCTGTGTCCGCATGACAACAGCCAGTGAATGGACGGCACGACTGAGCACTTGGCTCGAAGCCGCCTGTGCTGCCGCGAAGTCCTGTAGACTCCTGGCCTGTGCTGCACTGAATTGATCCAGACTCCTGGCCTGTGCTGCTCCAAATTGCTGCACACTCCTTGACAAAGACTCAATGGAGTCAGGCATCCTTGCCACTGCAGCCATGAGCTCATTGTGCCTGCGCTCAGCCTGGACGGCCATTTCCTCCAGGAGCCGCACCTCCTCTGCGCTGACCGTCGCAGGACTGGAGGCCGCACTGACCCTCTGGGGAGAAGTCCGCCGAGCTTCCCCACCCCTCCCGCGTTGCTGCAGGCCGCTGGGCCCCGGAGCTTCACTCTCCTCCGACCCTTCCCTCCGGCTCCCCTCCAGGGAAGACGTGTCCCCTTCATCGCCATGGGCTGGCGCGGCTGAGGGTGGCACTGATGGGCCGGCTTCCTCTTCCTCCTCCTCTAATTCGGAAGCGCTGACAGTGGCAGCTTGAGGGCCCGCCTCTTCACCTGGCGATTCACCATCTGAAAGCAGGAAGGCACAAGAGTAGCTTTAGAGTGAGGACAGGGCGGCAGCGAGGGAGGCATGAGTGCTGCCATTCACTGCATTGGTCGGACAGTGACAAAGGATGCTGATCTGAGGCGCAAGTGGAACGAGAGAGGTCAAAAAGGTGATGCCCTTACCATTGGTGCCCAGAACAGGGTCGGCATCTCCACTGGCGACGGGGCCAATCAGCCGGCCTGCCATAATGCGCTCCACACGCTGGTCGAGGTCGGAGAGCTCTTTGACGTCAGGACGGCCTCCCTCGGTCTCAGTTCGGTTCCGCCGGTTGTGCGCCACCTTGGCCTGCAAGAGAAAGGACGGCCTCTAAGTACAGTGTGTAGCCCTGATCTTGTCTGCACTGCCTCCCATGGTCGAAGAGCTTGTACAGTGTGTAGCCCTGACCTTGTCTGCACTGCCTCCCATGGTCGAAGAGCTTGTACAGTGTGTAGCCCTGATCTTGTCTGCACTGCCTCCCATGGTCGAAGAGCTTGTACAGTGTGTAGCCCTGATCTTGTCTGCACTGCCTCCCATGGTCGAAGAGCTTGTACAGTGTGTAGCCCTGATCTTGTCTGCAATGCCTCCCATGGTCGAAGAGCTTGTACAGTGTGTAAAGTGCTGAATGTGTAAGTGATTTTCATGCCAGTCCCATAGCTGCTGGATGAGGGCTGGCCATTAGGGCTTTCAGGTCCCCTTGCCCATAAAGTGAGGTGCACATGCAGGGATGAGGAGGACACTGGAAAGGGTACTCACCCTGACAACCCGAGTGAGGTCGTTGAACTTCTTCCGGCATTGCACAGGAGTCCTGGCAACCACGCTGTTGGAAGACACCCTGTTTGAGACCTCCCTCCAGGCTTTCCGGTCGGCGCTGGGCAGCGGCCTCTTGCCACCTTCTGGGAACAGAACATGGCGCCTGCGCTCCACTCCGCCAACCAGTAGCCTCAGGTCACCGTCGCTGAAGCGCTGCGCTCTCTCCCTGGCCTTCTCCATAGCCCTGGGCGTTGTGCAGATGAAGCTGAAGTGGTCAGGCCTAGGTTGAGGGCTGCAGTGTGCAGGGCGTGGCAGGCAAACAAATCCACCCTCCCCCTTTAAGAGCTGACCGGCGCCAGAGTGTCTGCCGTCAATCAACAACTCGCCGCACCTGCGCTGCGCCCGGCCTCGGGGGTATCGCTCAGCACCGCCGGCTTAGCGCCTAAAGATAGTCGTGCATCGCCTGTTTTAGTGCAGCAGCAACCTCTTGGGGCGATGCGACTGAATATCGGCGAAGGTGGCGCAACTTTGCGCCAGGCACAAACTTTAGCGGCCGCCCGACTTTAGCGCCCCAAAAGTGGCTATACTGAATTTCTAGGCCATATTGTTTTTTAAAAAAGTTAATTACTTTCTAAATCTTTTATCTAATCTCATTAATTTTCCTACCTTTCCCCGTTTTTCCAGGTAGGCCTCGAAGCCTCGGCCTCTCCTCCGCACCCACGCCCGAGCTAGGCACCTCCCGGCCCCAGTCAACAAGTGGCCCCCGATCGCCGCCACCTTTGTGAAGGCTGGAGGGGCGGGCCTCAGCCGAGCGCCGCTACCGCCACCATCTTAGTAAAGGCTGGTGCGGCGGTGGCGGCACGGAGCTCCGCGGAGCAGGTGCGCGGCAGCATCTAACTCGCCCCCCCCGCCCCCCCCCCCCCAGTCTGTCTCTCTCTCTCTCTTCCCCGCGCCTCCTGAATGCGCGGGGGAAGAGGCCCGGCGCACCGTGGCTGCTTTCGGAGACTTCAACTCCGTGACAGGTGAGGAGGGTCTTTGTTCGTGGCGGGCGGGTTCCTCGGGTGCTGATCCCTGGCGGTGTGGGGCCGGAGCCCGGCTCTTACCTTGCCCTGGAGAGCGGGTGGACGGCGGGGCCTGGAGTATCAAATCGGGCACCACGGCAGAAGAAAAACTGAGAGCGACAGAGGGGAACATGTTAAGTCTATGTGTCCCAGTTATGCTTATTATAAATCACTGGACACAGACCACAAGAATAACTTTAACAGGTCTTTACTATTCGGAGGTCAGGGCTGAACTGCCCAGCAAATCCCTACACAACACTTATATACCGGTGTGGTCACCACCGGTATTACAGTATACAGCAGCCAAGAGAAAGTAGTACATCTCTTAAGGTAGTTCTCTTAAGGTGGAACAGGTTACATACACCACAATCCTCCCTTCTTAGCTTAACAGTTATATCCCCATTTAACATAACATAATAACATACATATATACAACTTCATGCAAAACAGTTCAAAGATTCAGTCTCTGAGGAGGCCTCCTGATTCGAGTTGGATAACGCCTTTCAGGGGTCTCTGATTCTCGTTGCTGGGGTGACTCATCTAGTTGGTCTCTTATGGATTGGACATCATCATCAGTACATTCACTTCTGAGGTAGATGCTTCAGGTTCACTAACTTCTTCCACGGTTGTCTCTGCCGTAACCATGGGTTCGACCCTTGTTCTCGATTCTACCAGTTGGTCAGCATGACGCCGTATTACATTTTCACCAATATCTACCGTGTACATCAGGGGTCCTTGTCTGGCCCGAATTGTTCCAGATTGCCATTTGTCGTTTTTATAGTCCCGGCTAACACTGGTTGTCCTATTTCGAAACTCCGAGTGGTCTTGTTATTTATATGCTGGAACTGTTTGTTTTCAACTTCCCTCCGCACATTTGGTTTTAACAAGTCCAACCTGGACCACAACCTCCTGTTATAGAACATCATGGCAGGACTTTGGTTTGTCACTGCGTGAGTGGCGTTTCGATATGCCAGTAGGAATTTGTCCACCTTGTGTTGTAGTGGAATCTGATCTTCGCTCATGGCCTTTATTGCTTTTTTTGAACGTTTGTACAAATCTCTCGGCCAACCCGTTGTAGCCGGATGATATGGGGCAGAGGTATAATGTTTCACCCATTCTTCTTCATGAATTTCTGGAATTCTTCTGACACGAACTGCAGTCCGTTGTCTGAACATATTTGTTCTGGCAATCCATTTCTTGCAAATATCGTTCTTAGCACCGCGATCGTCTTTTCCGAGGTAGTGGTAGTCATCTTAATCACTTCTGGCCATTTAGAATGTGCGTCCACCGCAATTAAAAACATGGAGTCCATGAATGGACCAGCAAAGTCAATATGTACACGTTGCCATGGGGTTGAAGGCCATTCCCATGGATGCAGTGGTGCAATCGGAGGTGCATTTTGCACTTTTTGGCACCCTGAGCAGCTTTTCGTCAGATCCTCTATCTGTTGGTCGATACCCGGCCACCACACATAAGCCCTAGCAAGGCTTTTCATCTTGACTCCCCCCAGATGACCTTCATGCAGTTCCTTTAGAACTCTCTCTCTTAACTTAGGAGGAATAATCACCCTTGTTCCATACATCAATGTTCCTTGACAGACGGACAGCTGTTCTCGTCTTGCTGAGAATGCCGGTAACAGTGGATCACCATGTGCCGGCCATCCCTTCACTGTCACTTCGTAGACCCGGGACAGTGTCGGGTCGTTCCTGGTTTCTCTTTCAATACTTGCATTGGTGACTGGTAAACATTCGATGATGGTCGAGTGAAATAACTCAACAGGGTCAACCGTCGGTGCCTCCTCCTCTGTAGGTAGTGGCAGGCGCGACAGCCCATCAGCATTACCATGCTGCTTTGTACCTTTGAATTCGATCTGATATGATGTGCCCCTAGGAAAAGGGACCATCTCTGGAGTCTCTATGCTGTCATCACCGAAACACCCTTCTTCGGGTTAAAAATGGATACCAACGGCTGGTGGTCTGTCAGAAGCGTAAACTTTTGGCCCTGCAGGTAATGATTAAACTTCTTTACTCCCCACACAAGGCTGAGAGCCTCCCTATCTACCTGAGCATAGTTGCGCTCAGCGGAGGTCAATGATCTGGATGCGAACGCAACTGGCCTCTCCAGGCCATTTGGCAACTTGTGTGAGAGTACTGCCCCAATACCATATGGAGAAGCATCACAAGCCAAACGAATAGGCAGCGTTGGGTTGAAGTGAGCCAACACTTCCTCTGAGGTGATCAATGCCTTGCTTTTGCGAAAGGCCCTCTTACAGTCCTCGCTCCACTTCCATGGTACTCCCTTCTGCAAAAGAGCGTTCAAGCGGGTGCAGCACCGTGGATAAATTTGGCAGAAACTTATGGTAATAGTTAATCAACCCTAGGAACGATCTCAACTGGGATACATTATCCAGAGCGGGAGCCTTCACAACAGCTTCGATCTTGTCAGGAGACTTATGAAGCCCCTCCTGGTCAATGACATGACCACAGTACGAGATCCGCTTCTGAAAGAATTCACATTTCTGGCGATTAACTCGAAGTCCATATTCTTTCAATCTGGTGAGCACCAGTTCCAAATTTGCAAGGTGTTCCTCGTCATCATCTCCTGTAATCAGAATATCGTCCAGGTAACATTGTGTGCCTGGAATTCCCTGTAATACCTGCTCCATGGCCCTCTGCCAAATTGCTGGAGCCGATGCCACTCCAAAAACCAGTCTATTATACCGGTACAAGCCTCTATGTGTGTTGATCGTGAGATACTGGCGTGACTCTTCCTCAACTTCCATCTGTAAGTACGCCTGTGCCAGGTCTATCTTGGTGAAGTGTTTCCCACCAGACAACGAAGCGAAGATATCCTCAATCCGCGGAAGGGATACTGCACCGTGTGAAGCACGGATTAACAGTGATCTTGAAATCTCCACTGATGCGAACCTTCCCCGGTTCCCCCGGCTTGTTGCTCGATGAACGCTTCATGACGGGGACAATGGGCGTGGCCCACTCACTCCAGTCTACCTTAGACAGTACTCCTGAACGTTCTAGCCCTTCCAGCTCAGCTTCCACAGCAGGTCGTATTGCATAAGGTACCGGTTTCGCTTTGAAAAATTTCGGGTTTGCATGTTCTTCAACCTTGATGTTTGCCGTAATTCCCCTCAGTGTTCCCAGTCCCTGTTGGAACACCTCTTTAGCATCGTCCAATATTCTGGACAATCGTTTAGGTTTGACATCTTTTTTACCGGAATCTACCGTTAGTGCTTTTAAGGAATGCCAGTCCATATTTATTTTCCTAATCCACTCCTGTCCCAGTAGTGGTGGACCTCCCTCAGGTAGCACATATAAGTCCATTCCTCGGCTTTCTTTGCCCTTGTGGACCACCTTTACCTCTATCTTCCCGATGGGGTATACTCTTTGCCCCGTGTATATTTTCAATACAATCTCTGTATTCCGTAGGGGAATATGTGGGAATAACCTTTTGTAATCTTGCTTATTCATGACCGTCAATGCCGATCCAGTGTCCAATTCCATCTTCACTTGGACTCCTGCTATCTGAAGTGTGACCCAGATTGTTTGGAGGTCTGCTTCATTACCAACATTGTGTACTCTTAGACTACCCAGTGTATTACTGCTGGAGTCTGATTTGACTTCTGTTCATTCGAACTGCTCTCTGTCACCTTGTGTACCTTTCTGTACTTTTCTGCGGTGACTTTTTGTTGCTGGTCTTCTTTCCTGACTGGCATACTTTAGCTATGTGACCAAGCCTGCCACATTTTCTGCATTCCTGATTTTTGAACCAGCACTGGTTCTGATCGTGCGTTGTCTTTCCACAATGATAACATTTTACTGTACCCAAGACCATTTGATTGGTGCTGAGTTCCGGTGACCGTAGGCTGCATTTCCGCAGTGCCTCTCGCTGCGGCTTCGTGCGATGCTGCAATAGTGACAGCTTTATCAAGCGTAAGATCATTCTCCTCAAGCAGTCGCTTTTGTGTTCCTTCTTTTAACAATCCACACACAAATTTATCTCTCAGCGCATCTGCTAGTCCTGTTCCAAACTGACAGTACTTTGATAGCTTACGCAGTTCAATTAAAATTCAGCGTTGCTTTCGTCTTTCAGCTGCGTTCTTCTGTAAAATTTAAATCGTTCCGCTATCATCAGCGGCGTGGGGTTTAAATGATTTTTCAGGACAGTAACAATATTCGCGAAAGTCTGATCCGCCAGTTTATCTGGTGACAAGGTGCTTCAATAGCCCGTATGTCTTCGCACCCTTTGAGCTTAATAAGGTTAGTGCTTTCTCATCATCTGGTACCTTATTTGCTTTACAATAAACTTCCATGCGTTCTACATACGTGGTCCAATCTTCGATATCGCTATCAAAGGTATTAATGTTCCCATGTTTAGGCATCCTTGCAAGTTTTTTAAATTTTTCTTTTTCTCAAAATGGCGGCTTCCCGCGCTTGTCTTCTTCCCCCGCCTACTAAAATGGCGGCTTCCCGCGCTTGGCGGTCTTTCCCGCGCTCGTCTTCTTCCCCCGCCGACTACAATGGCGGATTCCCGCGTTTGCCTTCTTCCCCCGCTGGCTGCAATGGCGATTGCCGTGCTGCTGCCGTTCTCGCCTCCCCAGCGGTTCTCATGTAGCCCGGTCCTTTACACCGGCTGCATTTGAGTTCTCCGCAGCGCTCGTGCCTTAAGCTGCCCCAGTCGCTGCGCCTCTCGGCCTCGATTGCAGCCCGGCCCTTTTCACCGGCCGTGGTCGAGTTCTCCGCCCTTTTTCCTCCGTTTTCCCTCCCCCACTCCACAGTCAACGCGGCCGACTTTCTGCTCGTGTCGCTGATCGGCTTACCCACCACCGTGGTAGAAGGGATGATCACTGCCTGTCGCTGATGGAGGGCTTCGTGGTCAGAATTTTTCTTTTTAACCCGGGTTCTCGATGCCTCCCGTGCGATGGTGCTCAGCAGGATGATGAGGGCGGATGTCCTCTTCTCGACGCCCGTTTCGAGGACAAAGCTGCCTTGGATGTAAAACTGCCGCAGGGTAAGATCGGACTCGTCGCCACTGTTAAGTCTGTGTGTCCCAGTTATGCTTATTATCAATCACTGGACACAGACCACAAGAATAACTTTAACAGGTCTTTACTATTCGGAGGTCAGGCTGAACTGCCCAGCAAATCCCTACACAACACTTATATACTGTGTGGTCACCACCGGTATTACAGTATAGCAGCACCAAGAGAAAGTAGGTACATCTCTTAAGGTAGTTCTCTTAAGGTGGAACAGGTACATACACCACAGAACTGACGTCAGAGAGACAGAGAAATAGGGAGGGAGAGAGGAGAGGCAGGGAGGGAGAGGGGCAGGGAGGGAGAGGGGCAGAGGAGGGAGAGGGAAGAGAGAGAGGGTGGGGAGAGAGAGAGAGGGTGGGGGGAGGGGGAGAGAGAGAGTGTGGGGGGAGGGGGAGAGAGAGAGGGTGGGGGAGGGGAGAGAGGGTGGGGGTGGGGGAGGGAAGAGAGAGAGGGGAGGGGAGAGCGAGAGGGTGGGGGAGGGGGAGCGTGAGGGTGGGGGAGGGGGAGAGCGAGTGGGTGGGGGAGGGGATAGCGAGAGGGTGGGGGGAGGGGAGAGAGAGAGGGTGGGGGAGGGGGGAGAGAGGAGGGTGGGGGAGGGGGGAGAGAGAGAGGGTGGGGGGAGGGGGAGAGAGGGGTGGGGGGAGGGGGAGAGAGAGGGTGGGGAGGGGGGAGGAGAGAGGGTGGGGGAGGGGGGAGAGAGAGGGTGGGGGGAGGGGGGATGAGAGAGAGGTGGGGGGAGGGGGAGAGAGAGAGGGTGGGGGGAGGGGGGAGAGAGAGAGGGTGGGGGGAGGGGGGAGAGAGAGGGTGGGGGGAGGGGGGAGAAGAGAGTGGGGGGAGGGGGAGAGAGAGAGGTGGGGGAGGGGGTTGAGAGAGAGGTGGGGGAGGGGGGAGAGAGAGAGGTGGGGCGAGAGAGAGGGTGGGGGTAGGGGGGAGAGAGAGAGGTGGGGGAGGGGGGAGAGAGAGGGGGGGGGGGGGGAAGAGAGGGGATGGGGGGAGGGG